>NC_079336.1:41749114-42056599 GCF_029582105.1 Oenanthe melanoleuca
TGCCCCATGGCAGACCCAGCAGACCTCATTGGCTCCCTGCCAAATAGTTCAAGCACCTCTTAACCAACCAAAAGGTAAAGAGCTTGGGCTGCAGCGTGTTGGATTTCAGCCCAGCAGCTTCAAATCTCCTAACCCCCAAGAGCAGCTTATCTATATTTGGAGGTCAGGGACCTCAACAAAACCCTGTTAACAAGTGCATGCTAGCACAAGCTCAAAAGTTTATCTCTCCAGATTGCAGCAGTTCCAGGGTTTCTTACAAGTGTGGCAAAAAGGGCTACCAAAGTAGCCAGCAACACACTCAGGACTGGCTGAGTCTGCTTCTGCTAATTCATTTGGCAAAACATGTCACCATGACTGCTTCCTTAGCTCACAGGAGCTGGAACTGAATGCATCCAATGCAAGTGTAAAGTTTGGCTACCCTACTCTTCCAAAATTGACAACCAAGATCCGCAGTTCTTCTTATCTGTAGTCTCTGACCATCGTAAGAAACAAACTGTGCCCCAGACACACAAATCAAAGCTCATGAGCTGTGTCAGGTGCTTACCAGGGACCAGGCTGAAGGAAATACAAATGTTTTGTCACATGTGAGGCCTGTGGACAGTTCAGGTTTGCTGTGATCACTTCTTTCATCCCAGACAGAGGCTGGGTGCAGTGGGAGCTGCCTTCCTGAGCCAAGCCTGAAGACCTGAACTATGAGTTTCCTCATCTGCCTCCTCCGTGGCTGCTGGGGAGCAGCCCTGCTGCCTGGCTGAGGGTCTCTGTTTTGGACTGGCTAAAACCTGGGCTCATATCTCCCTTCAATAAGATGTTTGGGATGAAATAAAGGTAATGTTTTTAAGTGCATGTCTATTTTGCACAACCAAGCCTGAGCTGACCCTGTTCCTGTTTAAAAAAAGGAGAAGCAACAACAGTGCAAGATTTCCCATATTCACTTGCTCCCGTGTTAGATCTGGGCTAAGATATACACAAAGCAATGTATTTATGCCCTAGATTCCACTGCTGATACTGCCAGCAAAAGCTAAATTACAGTGATTTTCCTCTAGTCAGGCTGCTAGTCCAACAAGTTTTGGAAGGAAGAAAATGTATTACACACATCCTCCAAGTCCCCTCCTAAGCACTGTCAGGCTATAATTTTAGCTTACTCTTATTACTTATCATGTATAATTGATGTTGAGCCATCCTTTAGCCATCATGAAAGTTACATTATCAAAGCTGTTGCATTACTTTCACTAATTCATCTTGCCCAAAGTTTTTGGTATTTCTCAACTGACAAGGCAGAACAGCAACAGAAGCTGACAAACCATATACCAACTCATTGATCAAATCCAAACCTTTTCATCTGACCCAATGAAGTTTCACTTGTAGGCTCAATCACACGACTTCAGGAAAAGACATGGCCATGTAGTATCCTCTGTGGTGATTTCAGAAGCAGCTGGCTTAGGCTCGAAGGACTGCAGTTTCATGTGTATCAATAACATTTAATAAAGGACTTTTCCATCCTCACTGACTGAAGAGTAGGACCATTCATAGTGTATAATTAAGTTGGTGAGCTTCTGTTGTTTTGAATATGACCTACCTTTTTTTTCCTCTTTACTCAGGT
Source organism: Oenanthe melanoleuca (assembly GCF_029582105.1). Classification (NCBI taxonomy): domain Eukaryota; kingdom Metazoa; phylum Chordata; class Aves; order Passeriformes; family Muscicapidae; genus Oenanthe; species Oenanthe melanoleuca. The sequence goes on from NC_079336.1 coordinate 41,750,715, forward strand.
CTGACTGAAGGTAATATCTGCTTATCAAAATCCTTCTGTTGTGAATCAGTTCATCTCCATCTTTGCAAATCTGAGAGCGGAGATGCTCACAACAAACAGTTCATATTCCTGGTAGCTGAAATATCTCTATGGAACATCTCTGCTGCATTCATGTTTCATGGACAATTCTCTCTTTGAAGTCAACTTCTACAGGTTTTCACACAGAAAATTTTCACCAGTCTCATTTCCTCCAGCTGTAGCAGCAAAACATTATTATCAGCATTCAACCTTGCAAAGTGACACCTTAAAGAAAAAAGCTTGATAAAAAATGTTGTCTTGGCATGATGTGAAAATTTTTCACATGAGCAGCTTTCTGCACTCTTTTCTGTTGATCTTCATCAAATCAACATTTCTTAGTTTTAAAAATAGAACAAATATTGGTACTTCAATAACAGATTGCAATAAATAGCATTCTGCTCATCTTATGTGAGAAAAAATACCAGTTAGACGAAACCTCATTAATTTCTGCACGTCCCTGCCTCTCCCTGGTGTTTTCTTCAGGACAGAGGAAGCAGCTTTGTGTCACTTGTAAGACTGCTTGAGAGTTTTGGTGGGAAAAAGGCTTTTCCTCAATGTTCATACTATAGCTTTTGTATTGTGAGACATCAAAAAACTGCAAAATTCAGCACCTGCTGAATTTCGTCTGTGTGGACAGGGAGGCATTTCCCTGTTCTGGAATTGGGGTTTGCAATATTGTTTACAAGGATGGCAAACCTCCCAACTTCCATTTGCAAAATGCTCCGCAGATACAGATGAAAGCCATGAAGGAGGCTTGGTGGGTACTTTTCTATCTTAAGCAAGATGACCAAGCATAAAGAAACAGCTTGTCCATATAAAGGGTGCTCTGAGGACTGCTCTGTGGCAGCACAGTGCATTTTACCTTCTGGACAACTGCAAGAGATTATCAGATTATATATATATAATAAATAAAAAATTTATTATTATAAATAAATAATAAAAGATTATTTCTTGTTGAATGCTGGCTTTCTATACATGGAAATCTACTGGCTCCCACGTCCTGTAAGCATAGGATAACACTGAGGATAACACAAATTTCATTCTACCACAGTAACAGGAAACAGCAGTCAAAACCGGGACAGCACAGGCACGTGCACTGGAATCAGCAATTGTCCTCTGAAGCTGACATATCAAATCATATTTTATTTTTTAATTTTAAAAATTTAACATCCCATTGTTTTCACAGAGCTGGTGGATCCAAAGAGCTGGAGAGGAACAGACCAAATCCAAACAACTTCTTACATGCAGAAGCATCAGAGGATGCTGCAGTCCAGACTGTGTTTAGGAAACTCACGAGCTACATGGGAGTTGTACCTGAGATTCAGCACTGAGGGCTTTGGAAAGAATATTGCTTAAAAGGCACAAATCAATTGGCATAAAAAATCTCACAGGTCTCATCAAATCATGAATCACCACAGCCCATGCAAAAATCAAGCATTAAAAGCAAGACTAAATTCATTCTCAATAAGAGCCATCACAGATTCACACCTTCCCTGGAAACTGACACTTGGAATTTACATTTATCCCTCAACTGCTTCTGTGGAAATAATGACAACCACCAAAATGAAACTCAGAAATCAATCCAGATCTTTGTAGCACTCCAACGAGGCATATCCTAAACCCTGGGTGGTGGGAGAGGGAAGCCACGCTGTCTTTCTTGCTCAGTTAGCAATACCCCAGAGCACACTGAAAGTAATTACTTCCATCTGCCACACACAACCTACAAACCCAACAAAGGTACTGCTACTAGAAATCTAATACACCAGTGAGTAACCAGAAGCAACCTACTGCTTTCATTTGTGATTGGTCACAATGCTGTGGTGATGCCACAAGTGGAGTTCACAGTTAGCCTGTGCTTGGCAGGGTGAATGCTTAGTGCAAGTCTCCAGGCAGAGCAGTGTATCAGAAATGCCCAACCCACTGCAGAAATCACTTTTTTCCTTTCAGTCTGCCTCTGAGATGTATTAGATTAGTGAATTTTCCCCCTTCTTTTGGGAAAAAGCTGGTAATGACCCAATTATCTATTTGAAGAAAGATAACTGCTTTGAGATTATGAAGTTCTTTGTGCAAACAGCCACTGTTTTTAATAAAAAGTAATTTCAGGATAAGTGTAAGACTTCAGCAGGTACAAACATAAATTGAAGCAGAGCAGTTGCCATAGTTCAGCCCATAAAATACTCAGGTATTTATATGATCACTATTTTTGAGATTATTGACCACTATCAACCAGAGCAGAGATATCACTCTGTCAATGCAGCAGCACTGCCTTTCATTTCTATACATGTGACTCAAGCTGCTGCATCCATATATCTGCACCATTGCAACCCCTCCTTTCTAACAAGAGCACTGTGCTGGGTGGGGACGAGAAGTGAAAGGGAAATGAGCTGTAGGCATCATTTCAGTAGCTATTAAACTCTCAACTATTTGATAAAACGAGGACAAGTTCTATTTCTTTATGAGACTTGTGCAAAACATTCCAGGAAAAGCAAAGCATTGGTATCTGAAGGCACAACTTAACCTTTGAACTGCCTAACAATTTTCTTCTTAACCATAAATATAGGACTACATAGGCCCATCTTCCTTCCACAGGTTGGTGAGTGGCCACATGTGTTGTGCCTTGATCAAAACAAGGATAACTAAGATGATTCCCAGTTATTATACACAACTGAGACCAGACAACCATTGGCTTTAAGACTCAGTCCCATGCACAGAAGATGAGCTCAGATCGAGTTATCTGGAAAAGAGCAAGTTGCTGTTTTAGCAGGACTGGAAAAATTTTAAATAGAGGATGAAAACACACCTTTTTTAAGAGTCTTAGGAGCAAGTGTCAAAAGCCAAGTTCTCACATTTGCTAGAAACAGTATTTTAACTGATGAAGAATATGCAGTTCCTAAAGTCATCCTATGATTCCCCATGAATTGCTCAATAGCTGGGAAGTGGACTGGCTAGAGGCAAACAGGCTAAGGAGCCACTCTCCCATTGTTAAAATAATTGGGATGTCTCAAGATCCTCAGTTAAGATAACAAACTAACTCTTGTGGTCTGATCTTGCTGAAATATTTTGGATATTGTATTTCTGCCAGTCCAAGGAATTTTTTCTTTTTTTTGGACAAAAGAGGCAAAAGCAATAGATCTGCACGATGAATCCCCAAATAGTCACACCCCTAGTCAGATGGAACAGGATTTCTGTCTCACACTGCCCTCCCTTTCCTGGGAGCTGTATTTGTCAGACACAGTATTTTTCAGAAGGGAAAGTAGGATCCAGTAAAACACTAGTAATGTCACCTTCCACCAACCATACAGACTAACCTCAGCCTTATCAAAGCAGAGAAGAAAAACTGAGGGTGCTGCATTGTGTTGGTTCAAATTAAACAAGCCAAGCAGAGGATTTTTAAAATTTTATTTATGAGATGTGAAGAAGCTGCCTTCTACTCGCCAAACCATAGTGCTAAATACCTAAGACACTGCAAAAGGGGCGACTCTATTATTCAAAAAATATTTGTATGCTTTTGGTGGATTAATTGCATTTAACATTTTTGGTTAAACACACAAACAAGCACAGCTTTTTCTTGTTGCTTCAAATGAAGCCACAAAGAACAAAAGGCATCCAACTGAACCAATTTAGGTTTATAAACACATTAATTTTAAGAGCACTATGTGTACACTTAAAATGAATTTAAAGCAGTCGACCTTTGCAGTGCGATGCCCATTTTCACTGTATCCAAATTATCCATAAATCCAGATGCAAATTGTCACAGACACTTCTTTGGAGAGCTTGCAAAGTTAAAAGTTAATGTTTCCTATTAATTAATAATTGTTTTCAGCTGTTTTGGCAAGTGATTAAAACAAAGCGTCTGCCTTTAATGTTACAATATAAAAGTTTTCTTCCTCAGCGGCTTGAGCGCCAAGCAGGATTTGCCTCATTTGCAGGAAGGTGTCACACGTGATTGCTTGGGGCACTTGTAAGCAAATAAGGTGAGCGGCTATTGTACCTGCCAGGGCAGTGATTTCCACTCCACACCGGCCTGGTTCCGGCCAGGACAGGGTTAATTTTTGCCGTAGCCAGGAGGGGGCATGGCCAGGACCTGGAGGTTATTGTACCTGCTCAAAAAGAGCTCCCTTCTGGATCACAGCGTGGTGGAGGGAGCAGCTGGGTGTTGTCAGGGCTCTCCGTGTGAACCACTCACCTCTTTCTTGTGCCCTCTGCCATCAATATTGCTGCTCTTACTGTTCATTTTCTCATCTCATTGTTGTTTCCAGTGAACTGTTCTCACCTCAACCCGTGATCTTTACCTTTTTTGCCTCCCACTTTCCATCCCATGGCAGGGGGAAGGGGAAGTAAGCAAGCAGAGTACGGTTTGGAATGGTTTCAGTGGGAACACTAAATTGTGGAATGCCATTCCTAAACCATGACACATATTCATTAAAATTACCCACCAAGTGGTTTCAGAGGAACATCAACTGAGATAAATAAAAAAATGCTCCTCGTGTTAATGGTGTACCATGCCATGAAACAGTTGTTCCATAAGAAAACCATACAGGCTGTGCATCATTTAGCAAACCCTGCCATTTTGCAAATTCAGGATCACACACTCTTGAAAGTTTGTACAGCACAGCATGAGAGCATCTGTCCCTTCTGATGCCCAAGCCATCACACAGGTATTACTGACAGACTTCTTTGACACCATCAGCAGATGCTTCAACACAACCTCAGTTCTGATCAGCACCTGATCCACAGCAGGATTAAACATTGCTCTGAGAAGGATCCTCTACCATAAGGAACCTTCTAGACATCATCTTTTATTCCCAAGCTTCTATCAATTCATTCCCTCGGTAACACTGAAATAGAAGTTCTCCTGGAAGCTGAATATCCACATCCATGCAGAGGAAGGACAGCAGATTCATGGCAGAGGCTGATAAGCTCTGCTTGCAAAGTCAAAAGTACTGACATCAACATTAGCAGCAGTAAGACCCCCAGTCCTCTTCCCCAGACAACTTATTGAGAAACCTTTCACTTATGCTGCATCAAGAAGCTTGTGAAGTGATGAAAAGTACAGGATTTGAGTTTTCTCTCTTTCTGGTACATCATGGGAGGTTGCTGCTAGCTCCTCCTAGCTCTAGCTTCTCCCTCTAGTTTGAAAAACTTTTAAGGTGTTCTTCGGTTGTTTAGGTAGGAGTTTTTCAGAACAAACAGCAGGCTTTCTCTCTGCAAGGAAATAAACCCAGAAAAAAACTAAAAACTTGCTGAGCAGCAATGACGTCACTTGTACTAAGGAATTATTATTACCAGAATTCAGAAGAACCAGACTCAGGTTTAGTTCAGCCCTTATCTTGGGCAAGGAGATTTTTCCACCAGAACAACAGCCTTACCACATGATCTGAATGGCAGAGGGATACTTGACCACTTCAGGCAAACAGTGACCCACCAAAACCCTGAGCAGAGACAGCACAGGCAGGAGTGTTCTCTTTTTCCTGTAATTCTATGTGACACTGCATTAAATATTTCTCAAGAAGTTTCCAGCCACACCATTGACAATTAATCTTACCTAACTCCACAGTGAAATTTCATAAAAATGTTAGTGTCTTATTTGTTTCAAAGAATTAGCAGCAAGGCTAGTCAACAAAATGATCCCATGCCTGAGGTTACTTCAAATCCCTGAAGCCCTATTTGACATAAATAACAAAATAACATAAATCCTGCAGGTAAAGATGAACATTCAGTTTCATTCCTATTGGATCAAGACACACACTTGTGCCTACAGCACATCTGGAAATCCACAGTATATATTCATCCCTCCCTGGCCAGTGCCAGAGAAAGCACTCCGCTGCTCCCAGAGACACTAGCAACCTGTTTACCCTGGGATAAGAGGAGGTAAAAAGTTCCCTATCTTGGGGCAGCTCTGAAAAGCTTACGCCCTTGTTTATGATGTGGCAACTGTGGCACAAGCCCATACATTAAGGTGTTAAGGATCTTCTCCTTTATTGATGGTATCCACATTCATTTCAGCATAGCACCCCACAACACATTAGGATCAAAGCAGAGCACATAAATATATTAAAATTCATTTCAAGCATAGATTATACCAAGGAAGCATTTTTATCCCATCCAGATCATAACTTGCAGCAAAAATCTTCTTGTTGATGCTACACACTCAGTGCCTTTTATTACTTCAGCATTTTCTAATGCTGAAGAATAAACTCCCTTTAAAATATAAACAATTTTTTTTCCTGAATGCTCAAGTGCCCCGATACCATCAAGTGGCATTTTGGAACAGGAGCCACTGTGGTTTTGAGCACTGTTAATTGCCTGCAGTGACACAAGCAAGGGCTGAGCTGGGCGTGGGCAAGGGAGTTGTGCAACACGCATCGTCCATTCCCTGCACATGATCTCTGTGAGGTTTGCTTTTTCAAAGTATCCAGACAGCTGACTACACAGAAACAGCAAAAACAGCCTGAATGAAGGCTGGGGATACTTCTATGTACATGAGTGCCAGTTTTTAAAGAGAATTTAATTGACACCTTGTATTATCTTGTTGGAAGCTTGTGAGGCTACCCCAGAACTAGTCTCCATTAGAGGTGTGGCAGAGAAGCTTGAAAGACCTAAATTTCAGAGACCCCCAAAATGACAGCTGGAGATCATTATCATCATGCTCAGTAACTATAGTTCACCTGATTTGTTGTCCAATGCATGCAACAACAAGAACAACAAAAGGGTTGCATGCTGGAAAATTGAGGCATCTAGTTTGGGGAAGGAGGGAGGGAAGAGTGCAAGTAGGTAAGCTGCAGAGAACTATTTTACCCTGTACCTCCAAAAGACACTGATCCCAGTGTGATCTATGGAGGCCAGAAGGGACACAATTCATGCTGCACTTCCCTGAGAAAGCCAACTGCAGCAGAACCCTTGAGTGCATTCAAGTTTCAGTAAGAGAAAGAATAAAACCCAAGAAATTCCTGTTATTGGCATATTAATTAAAAACACACTATTTATATTTCAAGGGAATTGTAAGCTGACCCATTAGGATTGTTCCTTCTTACCACTGAAATAATTGAACGCACAACTAAAAGTAGGACATCACTAATTTCACTGAAAACTGGCATAATGATTTCTTACCAAAGGACATTTCCATTTGAGCAATAAATTAAGGGGTTTTTTTTCCTTTTTTTTTTTTTTTTTTTTTCCATTGCCATTATGGCTATTCTTCCAGTCATTTTCTCAACAGTATAAATTTTCTCATCAAGTATAAATTTATATACAATAAACCAAAACTGAAGTTTCCATAGGGGAGCAGACCTCCCAGACTGGCAGAGAAACTGCTTGGGTGGCTCAGCAAAACCATGCCTCAGCAGATGTCCTTGTGTATCTTCATATTGAAAGGTGTTGAGATGTATAGTGCAGAAATGTTGATGATTACAATGGACACATCCTCTTTCTACTGCCTATACAGACTCATTACAAATATTGACATCTTGTTCTACAACTAAACCCCATATGATGGAATTTCATTCTGATTGGAAAATGAAACAGAAAAGGCTTGTGACCAAAACTGGGTTTGGTATTTATTACCCACATTGAAAATGTATTCTGCTGTACTGTATGAAACATTCAGAACAGCGTAAAGGAAAACTTCAGAGAAGCAAAACAGTAATTTTCATGAAAGAAAGGTCCTCTAGTGACTCATCCATCCATCCCCATTTTCCAACATACAATGTATTGGAACAGTGACCTGTGGTGCCTGTGCAGGATGTTTTCTGCAGCACGACTCCCCATTCTGACTCCTCTCATGAAGGAAGCCCAGGCTGAGGATCTGCTGCAGAGGAGGAAGCTCTGAAACAATTCCTGTAAATAAAGGCCTTCTTCAGCAATGTGCTAAACCATCAAAGTTAAATACACACTCAGTGACTGCTCACTCCAGGCAACACCAGAGGTGCCAGACACTTTGTGCCTTAGGTGAAAGCCATTGCACTGTATTCATGGAGAGGATGGAAAGGAAAGGACATGGTGGGAGCTGTAAGGTGATGAGTGAATGAGAAACCTGGGTGAGATCAAGAATCAGCTCTGTCATTTCACTCCCCACAAAGTATTTTCTCTCAAGCCCCACCTTCACTGTTTTTTAATTCCTCTCGTTTCCCTCTCCTCCTCTGCACCCTTCTGTCACTGCTTTCCTACAGGGCCACCCAGTTTGTGGTAAAAGCCAGCAGAAATGAACTCATCCTCTGGTGGTGAAGGAGGAGCTGTGCGAGAAGTGTCAGGGAGGGCCCCAGAGATGGGCATTATAGTCACACACAAGGCACCGATGGCAATCCTGCTCGGGACAGACGGGAGCTGTGCAGCCAGGGGCAGGCACAGCCTCATCACTACTCAGCCGAGGTCAAGCAGCAGCTAAACAAAGAGAAGCTGCAAATTGAAGAAGAATCTGCAAGGGCCAGGATTCATATAAATGAATATAAATGATAAAATGGTGGCTGTGGAAATGGTGAAGAAACCGTATGACTTCCTGTGTCATGCCATGATTTCAGGGCTTCAGGTTCACCCCCATGGCCTGATCCCCTCCTCCTGTTTGCCTTGTACAGACTTTAAAATTAAGGAAAACCAGCCTATTTTGCTAATTTTGAGCTGTGGAAAAAATTCAGTGAGGGCGTGTGTACATATGACTGATGGAAATCAAACCTCTGAAGTGCAGATTATTTTAATTATAGTTAGAAAAGCATGTAAGGTGCAAGTTTCAGCCAGATAGTTTCCATTCTGATCTTTAATTTTGTAGTAATAAAAATACTTGAGTGCCTCTGTCTAGCTGAAAGAATAACAAGTTGTCTGGTTTGTTATGTCATCTGGGACACTAAGTAACAATATACACAAGGAGAAATTATATACATATCTGTACAAAATAAGGCAGCACCAGCTCTCACTCGTGCACTCTCTCCACATGTCTTTCACTGTAAGGCAGCCACTGAAGGGACAGGTTTAGTGAACAGTGTTACTGGCTGCTTTTTCCCCCACTGATTTTCTTTGAAAAAGAACCAAGCTTCCAGAGGTTTCTAAGAAGTGCTTGTGAACTTGTACAACACACTTGACATAACTCTAGCAAGCGATCCTCCCAATCCCAACAGATGTAAGCAAACTACACTGCAAACACGCTTCACCCTTTCCAACATGCTGTACTCAGTTATGGTGAGAGCTCAGGGTATATGGAGTATTAGTAGCTAGATCACAGATTTGTTTCCACAACATATTCGTTCTATTATTGACCTAGTGAAGTGATGCAAGGATTATGGCTTTGAACAACTTCAGTGGAAAGTGCTATTTAAAACTGGACACATTTTGGCAGTTTCAATTGCAGTCAAGATCCTCCAATGTTAACGTGGTGTTATTGCCTCTTTTTCTACCCTAAGTGGTTTTTTATACATATAAATGCTACTAAAACCACACCTTTAAACTCCATATAATGCTAGTTATTCTATACATATAAAAACCTGACATACACCGAATTTTTCATGCAGCTGTTTGCATAGCTGGTTTGTATTCCTTTGTGTTCTTCAATCGATACTTTAGAGAAACTGGTGTTTCATTTCACAGTTAAAGGAAGTGAATTACTTGAATTGTAGAGACGTGAAAAGCAAGGGAAGGAGAGAAAACATCTCTCCCATTTTAAACAAGCTAATTTGATAGTGTAACTTGAAAGTACAGAAATCTGAAATCTAGTTCTGAATGTTTTTTTACCTCTCTCTCTCGAGATATTACTCAGGTTTAGTGTGACATTTTGAAATGTCACCATGCCTATCTCAAAACCAGATATTTTAACACAGAATAGATATCTACATGCTTTAATTCAGAACCCATTCTATTGTGATAATATTCTAAGAACCTCTTCTAAGAAGTTCCTGCTTATTAAGTATTAGTAAAATACTCTTGTCATTCCTTGACAAAGATCCTTATTTAGCTGGAAATAAAGACAGACTCAAACATTGTTTTATTTTTTAATAAAGTTTAAATAGTTAAAGTAAGAGGAAGGAGTATGTTTTAAAGCCAAGCTATTTCTTTGTTCCATGCTAGGCCTTAAAGTCGGATTACTGGCAAATACGGGCCACGAGAAGAGATGTATACTTAAAATGCTGGTGTAGAAAATATTCAAATATTCAGTGACTCACCCCAGATTACCTTAAAACAAAGGAAACACAATCTCTACAGTTTTTGAAATGTATTGCCTCTTATCCTGATTAATGGAAAAATTATCCCTACAAAAGATTTTTTTTTTTAAATATGAAGACTCTACAAAATATTTGCTTTATCCATTGGCAGGACTTTGAAAATCTCCAAAATATTTAGATATGTGTGCCTAAGGAAGTTTATAAATGCCAATCCAACACTGTAACAAAAATTCCAAACAGAACTGGAAATTGGAATAACTCAACTAAATCATCCCACCGTAAGAATATTATATTTCAATTCTGCATAAACACAGACCAGCATGGTTTGTTTTGTTTCAAAAATTCTTCATGTCCTGCAGAATACAGCATAGGTTTGTTTCATTAGTACCTTTACCCTTCCATTTCCTTAATGCTATTTCCTCATTAACATTTAAAACAGTATCTAATCTGTCTATGACTTTTTCTGCCCTCAGGGCTCTTCTTAGCCTCAACCCTATCCTCACCCATGGAGATCCTTCCCCTCTCACTTCAGAAAGAGGTTTTTGTTCATTTGATTGATTCTCATTTTCTTCTTTTTCAGATACAGGTAAGTATCCTACCATAAAGGAGCATGGAAACAAATGGGATCAGCACTGGGAATTACCAGAACATTTACAAGCCAAGACTGTGAGTATGAGCTTCGACAGCCACTATTTTTGGAAGAAAAATGTCATGCGTTCTTTATATTGGATAATATTTGACAGATTGAATAATATGTCTACTATAAACATAATTTTGTGCCACAAACAGCCACAAACTGCAGACAAAGCAACAGAGCACAGAATTTGATGAATTTAGAGTAACACAAAAAGAAAATAAATAAAATTGGAAGAGTTCGAGTAGCATCTGCAATGGTAACAAACATTTAGAAACCAAAATGATCCAATAACCTAAAAATACATCTGCTACACTAAGAAAAAAACTGTGCATTGAGATTAGAAGCTTCCAAGTTGTGGATTGATTGCTCAGGGACCGCAGATGTAAGAAAGTATTAGCTTGGAAAAGCCTCAGCTTTCCAAAATTCAAAATCATTAAAAAGCAATCTGTTCATGATTCTATGATTTCACTGCTTCCTAGTCTATGGGAATAAACAGCAGGATACAATCCTGTTTGCAACATCCATGTAACTTGTTTTAAAAAAACCAAAACTTTTTAAAGTAAATTAAGAAAATATACTCTTAAAGAAAAAAAAATTAGATGAGCACAAAGAAATGCCATGATGAATCCTGAGACAAATTATCTGACATCATTGCTAGTCTATGAAAACTGGTTTGAATAATAAACACTCTGCAGTATTCAGTGACAGCATACAAAAGTATTTGTAATTATTAAGTTGTGCATGTTTTTAACTGACAAAACATGCTCACGGGCTCACTTTAAAATCTCTCACTGCTTGTTATCAAAGTTAAAAGATCATTTGCATACCAATACATATACTGTAAACATGAACTTCTCATTAAGGAAAGATGGATTTACAGTAATTTGATCTTTTACAAAAAGCTATTGGTAACCAAATCTCTCAGTGTCTAACTTTCTAGAAAATTAAACCAATGTTTCCACCCTCAAAGCTGAAACACTACCTCTTTAGGAAACAGCCCTGTTTATTTGTTAATCAGAAATACAATCAAGTGGCATATTTCCATTTGCTCTTCGGCTGACAGTTTCAGCTTCATTATATTTTACAAGAAAACAGCAGACTTGCAGAAGTCCTGTAAATTCTTTCATATCGCAACTGATTTAATTACAGCAGTGAACAAATGCAGCAGTGATGCAAAATAAGATCAGCCCAATTGCCCTTATCTGATGATAGGATCTCTCTTCCTGTTTGGCTTACAGCAGTGAGGACTTCTTGTTTTGTTTCGGCTTTTTGTTGGTTTCTTTTTTTCTGGTCAGGCTGCCTCTGTCAAGACTGACAGAAGCAAGAAGTTGACATGCCCTTAGAATTCCAGCTTGAGAATGATCCTCATAGGAATATAGCTGAGTTTCAATCAGTAGGTCGGGGAATGATACTAATGTGGAGAAAATTATCTGGATAGCTCATATGTTCGCTTAGCCACTGAATGGGTGTTTCCAGCATTGGCTCAATTCCATGAATCATCACTTGAGTCTTCTGCTCTCCATCTAATTCAAAGAAAAAGAGAAACCACTAGTATACCATTCAAAGTTCACAGAAAGATTAAACATTTACTCATACTTAATTTACGGTAGATTTAATTGGTGTTAACATTTAACAGAATGAAGGGTAGGAAATATCAGTGTGGAGAGAGCTGAGACTTGTATCATCTGAAGCAGAAACTTTGAGTTACAATTAATTCCAAGAAAAAACTGGAATTACATGAAACTTAATGAAAGTGCTACTCTTCTTTATTAGTTGCAAGAGAGTTTTCTTTAATTCCACAGTGATCCCAGCTTGTTGTCAACCCAGTTAAGGCACATCCATCTCACCCAGCTGTAAGGCATATGAATTTTACACAAATCATGCTTAAAATGTTGAGCTGCCTAAAACATACTGCTAAGTTGTACTCTTAATACTGTGATCTCCTGAAAGAGCTGGACTGTGTATAATATAGTACATGTATTATTCCTGAAGAAATTTTGTTTTGCTAAGAATAATTTACATACATCACTAGCAATATTTCAGAGTTACTCCAAAGGCAGAGTTGGCACCGGCTTTTTCTCACTTAGTTTCATGTCTTGGAAAAGCTAAGCTAGCAAATGGTTCCCACTATAACAAGAGTATTTTCTAAGAATATTTCAATTCTTTTTATTTATACTTGTCCCGGAGGATGCAAGTACTTTGATCCTTTGATTCAAATGATGGGAACCAGCTAAAGCAACTGACATAACAGTCATGACATGAACTAAAACAACAAAAAATGAAAATTTATTTCAGAGACAAGGGATTAGAAGAGCATATGAAATATGCTTCAAATAATGGTTGGGGGGAAAAAGTAGGCAGTGACCTTTCACTCATTTTATTCTATACTATGGCATTCTCACATGGACCTACCACAGTGAAATCCACATTCAAAAATCCACATAGTATTACTGCAGTCACTAATTGGCATTTTATATCCCCCTCCAGTGAATTTATTACAGAGCAAACCACCATCCTCACCAAGAGCTGCATGGAAAAAAGCAAAATCTAGAAATGTAGATACCATTACTGGTTCTTTCATTCAGCGGCCCCAACCGTAGTGTAATTTCTATTTTATAACACAGATAAAATCAGCTTTGTTTGGTAGCCAAAATGATTTGACAGCTGCCTGAAGAAGTCTGTATAACCAGTTCTCTATGCCTACACAGCTAAATTATGCTGGTAAAAAAATCATCCTTAAACACATAGTTGACTTAATGCTAGTAATGATTCTTCCTGCAAGAGCAGACTGTTATGTTCGCTTAAAATAAAGCATTACACTATTGCTACTTGTCACCTACATACGGTATATTCTATACAAAGTCTTGATTCTCTAAATGGCATAATACACACACTATCACACTAAATTAAGCATATAAGCACTTGCTGGTTTCTGGTTTTATTGCAGACAAGTCTGAAGAACAAGGCACATAATTTAAAATCCAACTTCTGGTATTTCAAGCCAAAACAGGTATCTATTGGGCTGAAACACTCCCAGACAGATTGTCAAGAGAATAAACTCCAAAACTAAAGATCCCAGAGATCCAATTGTGGTGGTGCATTCATTCATTTACAACACCAGTTTTTTTTTTTCTTCTTAGAAGTTAGGGAGCATCTAAATGTTTTTAAGTAACCTCCAAATATATGTATTTAACACTTTAAAACGAAAACCTACCTATGGTATTCTTTAAACTGGTATGAGTTAGTGACTTTTAAAAATGTTTCATAGTATTATATAATTTTCAAAACAACTAATTTGCATAAAACCAGATGACAGAATGCATCTGAATATTTTTAGCCAAAACTTGCAAAAAATAAGATTAAAAGCTTTAGAATGTCAGTATCATTTTCTTGCCATTGGAAGAAATGCTTATAAATCATAAACACTTTTTTTGGCTCTTCCATTACTGTGCAATATAATATTTTGTATGTGTGTGCATGTGCCTACTCTTGCTTAAAAATGAACTGCAGGTAGTAATCTTGGTCTCTCCATTCCTTACCCAGCTTTGTCCCTTTCTCATACAAGTCTTTTATTCTGTTCCTTGGCAAACTGAGAAAGCCTCAGAGGTCAATGAAGAATTTACAGTTTAATTAAAATCTAATCTCTGCATTAGCATTGTTTGTGCTTTAGTATTATCTCTGTCAAAGCATCACTTCTCCCTAATTCCTTTTCCCCTTGAGGCTTGACTGAAGAGATCTTATCTCCCAATTCTGTATTTACTGCAGCTTTCTTTTACAAAATCCATTGTTTTTACTTCAACATTCTTCTCTCCTTTTGTTACTAGGAACCATAAACTCTCACTTAAGGCACATTTACTCAAACTTTCCTCAACTTTCATGTTTTCCATCACACATTATATATCTGATTATAAATCAGAGTCTCTCTCATAGAGACTCTTCTCTACTTTTTGTAGAAAAAAGTTGTAAACAGCAAATACACTAAAAAAATTACTGAAGAGTATTCTTGTTTTGTCAACATTTCCACTGAGAGTGATCTGAGTCCTGAATGATCTGCTAGCTATCATGAAAACGTCATCCACCTGTTTCAGAGATATGATAGACTAATAGATTGACAAAATTTTCTTTCCATGATTTTAGATGCATCTTGACACATCAACCGCTCTCCTCTTCTTCCCCACCCCATAGAATCTTGTGATTCTATGATCACAGGAAGCCTTTCTAAACTGACAAAATGCATCTACAAAGTGTACAAGTTACTAAACACAACATATATTAAAATTAGTGGTATAAAATTTAAACTACCTAATTACAAAGAGTAATGCCACTATATCATTGGATAATGCCTGTGAAAATTAGAGCAAATAACTGCTCATC
Source organism: Oenanthe melanoleuca (assembly GCF_029582105.1). Taxonomy (NCBI): domain Eukaryota; kingdom Metazoa; phylum Chordata; class Aves; order Passeriformes; family Muscicapidae; genus Oenanthe; species Oenanthe melanoleuca. The sequence goes on from NC_079336.1 coordinate 41,765,928, forward strand.
TGCAGTGCACAGGATCCAGACCTGATGGTATCATTACTGTCAATACCCATTCTACAATGTTCAGTAATGTAGTGAAAAAAATCCAAAACCACTAAATTCTCCAGTAACCTCACCAACTTTTTTTGTCCTCTTAAAATCCTTTCAGAACTGAGTTACATGTTACTTATCACATGACCTAAGATATATTTTTTTTTTTTTTTTTGCTTTGCTGCAAATTACTCTGGGGAGTAAGATGAAGTGGAAATACCAGAAAAATAAAAGCATAGCAATATATGTTTTGTAAGTTTTCACAATGCTACTTAAAATCCGAGTATTTCTATATTACTGAAGTGATGCACAAGTAACAAACACTGTTTTGGCATTCGCAAAAAAAAAAAAAAAAAAAAAAAAAGAAAAAGAAAAAACAAAAAAAACCTCTGAAAACTAAGTAAGTCATCTATCAGAGTGGTTGTCCCAAGATTAAAGGATTTTCTTTCTGCTTTCCTTGTGGAGTTGTATCAATAGAGAAGGTACTATAGCCCCATCAAGTTACTAGAGGCAAGCTCTAAGCACAGACGATAAAGCCTTTTGGTAAAACTTAACAATATTCCATCTCCAGAAGACAGATGACTATGCTTACATGTCATGTACTAAGACATTTCTGAGACTTTTAGCTCACTTAACTTAAATCCTAACTCAAGGCTGCAACACAAAGTGTTGACCAGACCCAGGCTAAGTAATCAGGTCATGTAAAGTCAGAAGAGTTTTCCGGCTCTGTACATAAAATTGAGCGAAACAAGAACCTCTGAAGTGAAGGGCTTAAGAAGAGATCTGCTTTTCTGTCACCTATAAGGCTCCATGTTCCTGATGAGTAAACACTTCAAGAAAGTACTGGCACTCTCTTTTGCAGATAGGCATCTGGTGGAAGCAAGCAAGAGAGAGTGGCCTGTTGCATCTTGAGTGAGCCCTTGAGAGAGTGGCACAAAGCCCTCCTCAACCTAAGGCAGCTTGAGTCCACTCTCTCTCGTTTAAGGAGAATGTCCTAACTACAATATTCACTGTTGCTAATCCTCAGCTTCCTTTAAAACCCCTCAATATCCAGGAGTCAGCAAGACACAGCAGAAGAACAAACAAGAAAATTTGCAGATATCAGAGAAGGTGTCATGGTATCACATTATCACATATGTATCATTTCTCTTTCCTTCAGCTATGTAAGTTGTTGCTTGCAAAGTAAACTGCTCAGTATTAGGAAAATCAGCTTCTTCAGCATCAATTCAGATTTTGGCGCACAACCACTGATGCATCTAAATAAAATTTTCTACTGAGTTATGTTATTATTTAAAAGAAAAAACTGAAGATGGAGATAAAAGATTGGTTTAGTTTTCCAGCAGATTCAAGTGCCTGAGAGCAGAACAGCTAGAAGGCACTGCTTCTGTCACAGGTACTTATTTCAGCTGGTTTTTACCCAGATTAGCACCTCAATGCTCACCACTGCTGCAGTGACATACTCCCTTTCACCTACACAAGATCAGCTCCTCTAGCCAGACTACATCTGATGTACCACTTAAAATTCTTTAGTGGGATGAAATACCTCCCTTCTGATTTGTGGCCTCAAGCAATCACCTGTCAGGGCAATTTAGCAGGCTTAAATCCCTTAACTGATAGACAATACAAGATATTCAGGCTTTAGCAAAAGTGCCCCTGCTGGAGTACTCAATTAGAGTCCTCAGAATGCAAGTTCTCTGCATAGTAAGTCCTAGCATCTGCCTGTAGTCAGAGGCAGCACCATTTATAAAATTTGCTTTACAACTCTAAAAAGGCAAATAGAACCCAGTACTTCAAATTAGAGGAAACAATGCATTTCTTGTACTGTACAAGGCCACAGGACTATAGATATGTGTAAGGAATAAGCACAACCAAGTTCCATGCAGTAGCAGCATTTTAGTAGTGTAATGAATGCCAGCTTTTCCAGCTGTGAAGTGGGCCATAGACATTTGGTCGCTTTTCTTCAGAAAATATCACTGCTCTGGAGAAGATGGTACTAAAGGTGTTCCTGACAATAGGCTATCCCGCATTGTAGGAAAATTCACCTTGGGACAGCATTATAAGGAGCAGAATTTTCTTTTTGTGACTGTGGTGTGGCTGCTTTCCTCCCCATTTCTTCTGCTCCCCAGATTATCTGGCAGGGGAACAGTGTGTGCTCAGCACCTGGTGCCTTGGACATCTCTGAATCTGAAGAGACACGCCAACACCTTCACTGGAAAGATTTTAATCTACCACTGTAGGATCTCTTAGGAAATTACTTACAGAAATATAACGTGCTTTGTGTGAGTAATAGCGTGCAAGCACTAAGTTTGTTACTGAAAGATACTGCTGACCCAATTTTGAAAGCCTAGAGCCAAAGCTGGGCAAGGCTAAATCTCTGGTAAGCAAAAGGGAAAATTTCCTTCTTAGAAGCCAGGCTTCTGATCTGGCACTAAGAATCACACATGAAACTGTGCACTTATTTACAAGAGACTACTCTATATTAGCAAGCAAATTCAAAGACTGTGTTCTAATTTGTAACCACATGTGGTAGGAAAGCACTGGACAGTGGCTGAAGTTACTCTTCCCCTCTCTAGGCATCTCAGGTTGGATATTCTAGGACATACAGAAATGAAATAGTCCCAAACAAGCCTCACAGTCTAAAGAAATTCTCTGCCAGTGACTTCAGCACTGGTAGCAGAAAAGAAAAACAAATATTTGATGAATGTACTTCACTTTTTTGCACTTTTAAGTAGGTAGCATCTCTAAAAACCCTCAAACCTCAATAAGGTCAGCAATGGTTTAATTTGTTAGCCCTGAAACTTGATGAAAAGCATCTACCTCGTTTAACAGTAACCTGTCCAAACAGCTCCAATGTCCAATTTTAAAATTGACAAAGGATACTATTTACAACAAAACAAGCTTCACAATTATTTTTACTGTGTGTGCTACAAAAAAACCACATGTTCATAAAATATTAAAAAAAAAGTTAGGCTAAGGAGCATTTATGAACATTTTCACATCGTTTTTGTAGTACATACCATAGGCAGATACCATATATTTTTTAATTCGTGGCAAAATAATTCTTTGCTCAGTGGGCAACCATAGCTACAGAATGAATCAAACCTATGTATAGATTAAATATTCATGCTTTACTTTTCCTCAGTACCTTAAAAAAAGTATTAGAAACTAACACATATTATTACAGGTTTTTCCATTCATAAACTGCAATCTAACTGGAACATCTGCAATCAGTTTCCATCACGTGTATGTGTAATAGTGACCAAGGTACAGAAATACGGTGAGGTGTTCTGATTCCACTGTAATGACAGCCTCAATATAAAGGGACCAAATAGAAAAATAAATTTGTACACTGAAAAAATTTTACTTAATCAGCTGAGTATTCACAAGAGCTCAATACCTATTGTCATTTCATGGGAAGTACATAAAAAGTTGATTTTGGTGAAATCTCATGGCCAAATGATATTCTGCTCTTTGAATGAGCCCAGCACAAATATATCGGACAGCAAACATGTTCCCTTTACTAAAACCAAAGTTCTACTTCTACTTTTAGTACTTTGGTACTAAAACTAAGTATTTCATAGCATTTCAAGTATTTCATTATATAGCTTCAAGGTCTAAGTTTACTACATGAGCAGGGTTCTTTTAGTTAGAATTTAGAATTTTTGAAGTAAAATCTTATGAGCTTTCAGAAGCTTCACACTATCCTATTTCAGCCAGCATATCTCAAGCTGTCCTTACTTTTCTGTGAATTCCATCTTGTGCAAAAATGACCCTGCTTGTAACAGCAGTAGGCTCTATTGCTAGAAGTGACTCATTTTTCATAGTGATCTTAACATACTTTTAACCTCACTTCAACTACACAAACTACCAAAATCCTTATTCTCTTCCTCTCCCCCAAGTTGGAATGACGATCAGTTTAAGGAGACACACATGATACAGTGGATCACGTCAGCAGATATGCTGTTCAGTATCCTCTGACCAAGAGCAAGAACACACAAAGAGTTCTGCAAAGCCAACTCTACAACAGCCTAGCCACAACAAAAGGTTCCTCTGACCTCAAAAATTTTAGATGCTGATATGTGACATGAAAGCACAGGACTGACTTATCCTTCCTGCCTACATACCTCACCAGCACTGGGGAAAGCCACTGAAGCCGACTTCAGGTAAAGAACTCACACACATAAATACAAGGTCAGTGCATTCATTATTCAGTACAAATTTCTTTCTCAAAATGTCAAAATGATTCCGTGTCTGAAATAAGAATTGTTCCAAACACAAGATGTGGTTTGGAGAATAAGAACTACAGTTTCTGGATAGACTCTAGCTGCCCGACGTGAATATAAATAAACCATGACACAGATTTAGTTACCTGTCAGGAACAAGACAATATCATTCATTTTAACCATTGGTAGTAACATGAGTTAAACTGCTCCAACTGAAAGTCACAGTTTTCCTAAATGTCTCTTTTCAGCTGGGGGTATGGTAAATAAAAGCAACAACTTTATATTTTGTTTTCTCTTTTAAAATGAATGTTAATTTTTTATACTTTGCTGAACAACCTACAGATAACAAAATAAGAGTGTTCAAACTGTTTTCTGATTCATTAAGTTGATTTTTTAAATTCTTCTCCAAAATAAAGAGTTAGAAACATCAGTCTCTCGATCCTGGAGTGTTTTGTCACTCATATTACAGATGTCAATTTAACCCTTGCAGTGCCCTCATCTTACCAGAGCACCTCAGAAGAACTACTTGTTCGAAATGCTATGATAGAACTAGACCTGCATCAACTTCAGTGAACTCTATTCTTGCAGAGTACCTGACTACGAAAGCCCAGCCCATATAAATATGGGCTGGTATTACATCCATATCCACTAATTTAGCTTTAATTATTGATCTATTTCTTTACATGATTTTGACACAGGCCAGTAGGCTGGTATCTTTGTGATCTTCTCATGGTATAAACATCTCAAGTTAGACATCTGTGACTTAACAGAGGGCAAAACTTTCTTTGTCACAGCTCTTACATGATTACATTCCTTGGATGACCCCAGGCACAGTCCAGCCTTCTCTATCCCCAAAATAGAAGTGCAATATTATCATATGCAATATTACCATCATCTACATTAAATATCACTAAAGATTATTGAAATCTTGAATACTGAAATTAAATCAAATATTTGGCATCACCCATTCATAATTTTCTTCTCCATGCAATTTTTCTCTCTTGTTATTTCCTGTCATCTTTATCTCAAGTCTATCCTCAGGTTAGATAGCCACATTTCTGAAACATAGCAAAAAAAGCACATTAAAGTCATCACCACAAGTAAAAGTTTATGATGCTTTGGAACAGGGTATGAGAACTTGGCTTACACTTCTAATCTCATAGGAGCCAGAAAGCATGTAAATGACCTAGAAAACCTTTTTTCTAATCCACTCAAAAAGTTTTTAGAGAAAGTGAATTTGGCCTGAAACACCACTGAGCAGACTATTTTCAACAATTCCCCAAAACAGTTAACACTGACACTAACACCATGTAAGACAAGGGAACTTTTCCTTCTGTTAGGAGTTCATGCAACTCAATGGAAAAGCAGATAGAGGGTGGAAATCAGTTAAGTAAAGCTTAACCTAACTTTGCTGTCATTGCTTTTTAAGTATTTTATTCTTGTATATTTCATATAAGTTTTTAAAATGGGGTTCCTGGAATAAGTCCCAAACTAATTTGTGATGGAACCCTAAGATACTTTCCTTAAAAATCTGACATCTTAGTCTTTAAAGGACTTTAGAAGACCTTACAAGGCCAAAGATGCTTCCCATCAAACTAGCTTCCCATCTAGCTTCAGGCAGAATAAAAAAAAAGGCTAAACTCCCAGGAGATATTCTTATAACCCTTCTTCCTTAGCATCAGTTGCTGAACTAACAATAAACCTGTGGTATTTTATAAAAGACTGAGGTTAGCAGCTGAGTATTATAAAACAATTTTCCTCAATGCACTAAGTTTGGCCATTCATATGTGAACAAAGTGATAAAGTTCAATGTAAATTGTGCTGCTCTTCCATGTAACAAGCAAGCACACAACACATTTAGATACATGAGGAACAGGCAGGGTGTGCATGAAAAGATAAACACTTGAATGTGTGACAAATTGATGCCAACTCATCCATGATGTGTTTTCCATTGTGAAAAGAGCTAAATCACTTTTAGGAGTTGTGTAGCTTTTTTGAACAGCAGGCATCTTGACTTACAATAAGTTAACCCTTTTATGCCCTATGCCCTTAATTAGATTTGAGGTTAGCCTTCCCTCCAAACAGTGTACAACTGACATTCAGAAATTAGAGTTCTCTATCTACACGGCTAGGGAGCTAAACATGATCAGTGTGGTTCTTGGGAAAAGAAAAACACCACCAAAAATAACATTTGATATTTATCTCTATAAAGTTTCATTTAAAGCAAATCAATTTGCTCTAAAAGACCTCGTTACTAATAGTTTGTAAGAACTTTTACAATGTCATTGTTTTGAAAATACTATTATGCTAGACAGTTAAATAACAAATTCACCATGCAATCGTATTATATATCCCCCTAAGCATATGCACATTCATACACTTTTAAAAGTTTTTAATGGCATTCTTGAACTTTCAACCTCAAGTTTACTTCATGCCTGCAAATATTCTGTGATCCTAATGGCCGTCCATCTCTTATAAGAACTTTTCAGCTAATCAAACGATGACCTACTCCTAGCAAAGCAAAGGAGTACTGTTTCAAAAAAATCACTCTCAATATAGAAGAGACCAGCACGTTCACTTGTTTTCAAGCCATAATGCTAATTGCTAGTTTATCTGCCCAGTTTAATATATCAAACTCAGAAGTGGACATTGGGACATAATTACCATTTAAAACGGTTGGCTGAAGAGTGATAAGTGACACATACAGATTGAAGGCTTAATGGCTGTTATTTCATGTTTTGTGCCTTCCCCTATTTAACTAGAGAAAAATAAACTAGGTTTTCCTTTTTAAAAATGCTACTTCCAGGAATATTATTATGTTATTTAACAAAGTAAACAACTTCACAAGCAAACTACATGTGAAAATTGAGATGAGCTGTTCGATTATATCCAAAGTACGGACAGTTTCATTCCGTATCTGACAAATTCTTCAACCTCTGCTAAGCTGATCAGTAAAAACTTAGCTAATTGAATCCATTGATGTGAAAAACCACAGGCTCAAGTCTGTACTGCATACATCAGGCTGAAGGATTTCTGCTCCAGCCATGGCAGTAATAGTCAGTGGGGTCAGGTCAAAGAGGGTTAAAGTGAGTCAGGATATAGCCAAAGGAATACATCAAACACTGATTTTAAAAGGGCAATTAATCTTAGACAGAAATGCTTCCCGGGGAATGAGATCTCAATCTTAAGAGCACACTACATGATGTAGCAGTAAAAATGTACATATACAAGCTTAGAGAGCTTTCATCCTGTGATCACAAACAGAAGGGGAGTGCTGTTTATCAGAGAAATACAAACCCTTGCTAAAATACTTACATTAGCTTCTTCCGGGCCCTTACTCATTGAAAAATAAATTCTGTAATGAGCAGGCTGTAGAGTTTGCACACATGAAATACCTTTTTTTTGTACATGTACTGTAGGTTCTTTTGAGCAGCTAGTAGAATAAGGTATTTAGAGATCTCTACCATAGTGAAATTAAAGAATCTAGCATTGAAAAATTCAGGCAAGAGTGGTGAAAGGAGTAATGGAAGACCTGCATGACTCTTTACACTGAACACTAAAAAAAAATAACCCCTTCTCAAAACAGCTACCTGGTCAGAAAAAAATTGGAAGTAAGTTTTCATCAAAAGTTCTTTTTAGCTTTTCCATTCCAAAATATTAAGATAGTTAAGCTGATAAGACTAAATTATAATCTTTATTTTTAATGAGAGTTTGACTCATAACCTACATATTTTAAATTTAGAGTTCAGAAAGTATTTTTCTGCTTTATAGTAGAAAAATAGATCCATAAAGCTTACAACACAAACATACAGTATTTGCAAACAAAATTTGCTACATTAGTATTATTAATTAGTTAGAAAGATTACTGGGAATTATTAGCCATGTAGGCAAACATATACAGGTCTGAAATTAACTACCACAATTTTGGCTGCATTAGCTTGCAGCCAGCAAGCACTAAAGAGAACTGGCTATGCAACCATCTCTCCATCCAAGGATATTATAACATCACACACAAGTGTCAGAAGGACATCTATTTGTCTATCTGGCTCATACTTGTGGCATATTGGCTTAAATGGCTGGTGACAGCTTGCACAAAGACACTGGACCTAGTGAAGTTTGCCAAAGCATAGAGACCTGCTGCATTTTGCCATTGTAAATGTGGTGATGATACCATCTGGAAAAAGGAGCACAAGTGCATTCAAATCTTCACTGATTGTAGCACCTCTGTTCACAAGCCAAACCACTGCATAAGACTTTAGCTTCAACATAAGTTTTAAAAGTTTTATCTCCATTTTTAACAGATATTCTCCAAATGACTACAGGTACAAAATAAAATATAAAGTTATTCACTGTTTATCCACTGATTGTGAAGTTATTAAAATCTCTGATTAAAATGAGGTATTCAAGCAAGGGACTACTACTGTTAGCAAGTGCTGCTGAGTTCCTTAGAGAAGAGAGCAGGACACAAAGTGGATTATTCTCCTCCACATTACTGGTAAAACTGCTACATTTCCCCTTATTTTTGTAGGTCTTTTAGTTTTGCAGGTTCTATTTCTTCCAGCCCTGTAAGAAGTTTATCTCCTGGATAAATCAGTTAATACCTATATGCATCAAGGCAAAACAGAACCAGATCACAAGAGAGATGCAAGGAAGATGGGAATGATTTTACTCGGCCAACCCCCCCAAAAAAAGTACATGTACCTAATTTAAAGGTATAGATATAATTCAAAAAATGGGCCAGAACCCACTCTTCGAACTTCAGGGAAAATGCCAGAGAAAAGCTCATGCCCATTCAGTTAAATTATCTGCCTCCCTCTACTGCCTATTGAGAATAGACCCTAGACTGTTAATCCATGAACCCTGCCCAAATTTTCTGGGAGAGTATTAATATGCCTTGACCAAAATTATGCCCAAGAACTGCTAACAGTCATACAGCACAAACAACACATGTTCTAGCCCACTTTTGTTTACTAGTATAAATAAAAACACTGAGACCACATAATTTAAATCTGTTTGTGTGCTACAGCATCATGGTTGAGAACTTCACATTGTGGATCTTCACAGAGGGTTATTGCTGTCTCCTGAAAGCTTTGGTAGACCCAAATTTCCAGTTACTCTTGCACCAATTACAGCATTAAAGGCATTGTCACATTTTCTGTGAAACTAACCATAAGAAATATCTTGTGAATCTATGTACTTTGTGTACTTCAGCTGCTGCTGACATGCTTATTTCTGCAAGAAAGGAAATATAAGAAACAAGAAGGAAGGTTTGATTTGGGTTTTTTCTGTGAAGTTGTTGATAGCTCACTCATACTGAGGTGACCTCTGTGGCCTCTGGAGTAAGATCATGACTCAAAAAAATCCAATTCTTAACTCTGCTACTGACCTCAGTGTGACCAGGTACAAGCCACATCACCCCTCTGTGCCTCATAATTTCTCCTTTTTTGCCTCTCTTCACTCATCTTTTATCTAAGTGATAAATTCTGTGGGAATATACTGCAATGTGTACAGTGAATAAGGAACCTGAGGTCGCCTCCTAAAATACAAAAATTACTCATTTTAAAACTAAAAATTCAACACAACCAAAATACTCTGTCAAGATGCTTTGATCTCAACAGTTCTCCTAAAACTCACATATACACAGCAGATTACTAGAAATCTGGCAGATTTTCTGTCAGTAACTTTCCACAGTAGATTTTCAAATCTACCTAGCATTCAGTTAGGAAATTGGTGGTAGGAAACTGATGTTCCCAGGATGAGCAGACTATTCCGGACAGAATTTTAGAAATGCTAGCTTGTGATTTTCAAACAGCATAAGCTCAATTTTGAAGAAATTATTTTGCTCTATGGAGGAGTTTACTTTCTCCACTTTATACTCCTACTGTTAATGATCGACTTAAAAAACTTTGTTGTGTCTGAATAAAGTCACTGGCCTTTTGACTAATTTAAAGAGAATAGTCTGGAGTCTGATACTAATAAAACTTATTGGGTGGCCAGTAGAACAAATTTAGCTGAAGCTGAACAAATTTCCAAAGACTTGTCCGAGAAACAGGATTATTTCCCTATTTGCTGTACCTCTTCCTACAGTCTACCATTCTGAATGTGCATGCCTGTGCATGCCCAGAAACCACTTCTAAGTCATAAAGAAACAGCACATTACTCTTGTTAGCAAAGTTGCTGGATGCAAGAGGAAAGAGTAAGCTAGAATAGACTATTGCAGTTGGAAGGGACCTACGATGACCCATCTCATCCAACCGCCTGAGAAACCCAGGGCTGGCCTAAAGTTAGAGAATGTTATTAAGGGCATTGTGCAAACACCTCTTAAGCATTGACAGGCTTGGAGCACTCAACCACCTCTCTAGAAAACTGTTCCAGTGTTTGACCACACTCATGGTAAAGAAATGCTTCATAAGGTCCAGTCTAAGCCTCCCCTGTGCAGCTGTGAACTATTCCCACATGTCCTATCACTGGATACTCAGGGAAGAACTTAGCATCTCCCTCTCCACTTCCCTTCCTCAGGAAGGTGCTCCTCACAGGACATGCCTTCCAGCCTTGTTTTGTTGCTCTCCTCTGGAGGCACTTGAGTACCTTAAAACCCTTACATTGTGGGACCCAGAACCACACACAGCACTCCAGGTGAGGCTTCACCAATGCTGAATACAGTGGGACAATCACCTCTACTGACTGTCTGTGCTGTGCTTGATGCACCCCAGGATGTGGTTTGCTCTCTTGGCTGCCAGGAAACACAGCTGCCTCATACTGAGTCTGCCACTGGTGAGTACCCCCAGACCCTTTTCTGCAGGCCTGCTCTCCAGCCACTCCTCTCCCACTTTGTATCTGTGTTCTGCACTACTGTGTCCTAGGTACAGAATCTTGGCATTTGGAATTACTAAATTTCATCCCATTTACCAACAGGAAAGGAGCAAAGTACTCAAGCTACCAAATGGGTAAGCCTTGTAGAGTCGATTGAGGTAAAGTTAGAGAAACCCTTAAAACCAAGCTATGTTCAGTGTTTCCCAAGAAATTGTATGGAGAAAGATCACAAGCAGCCTCACATACCCACTTATGTTTCCTTTTAAGAGTAAGTGAGCCAGAGCATTCTGCACACAACAGAAGCCCTCTCTGATTATGTAAAGAGTTTGTTTAGAAATGAGGATGGATGACAAGAAGCACAGCTGCCATATTATTCTCAGATTATTTGCACCTTTCCATGTGGTCATGAAAAATTAATTCTATATTCATTAATTCTGTAGTCATGACTATTAATGCTATAATCTCAAGCCAACCTCTGGACTTCCACCCCCTCTGATCAAACAGGACTACTGAATCAAAAGGTATGCAATTTTAACATAGAAAAAAAAGTTTCCACTTCAACTTAAAGAAAAGGCAACTGAGGCAGGTAGGTGTTTGCGGGTGTTTGAAAAAAAAACAAAAATCAGAAAGTCGGCAGTAAGATGAAAGTCAGATGCAGAAGGATAATCCAAGCAGATGGTCTAGTTAGGAAAAATTAACAGGCACAAATAATGACTCACACCAGAAAGGAGAAGTACAGGATGACCTCCTCCAACACGGAAAGCACCACTGAGTCAAGGACGCAAGGAGGGCAGAAAAGCTTAAGCAGTGGTCTGAAGGTCAGTTGTGGCCTGCAAGATGACTCCCACAGCAGAGGAGACAGTGAACTAGAATTTGTATCGCTAGCTTTTAACCATCTCTCAGTACACCCACACTCTACAAGACCTCTAACCCTTCACAATATGTTCACAGTCACATGGGATGAAAGTGGCTAACAAAGTGCCTAAAACTGCTCAGGATTTGTTATATTTTTAAATTTAGGTGGCCTGGGAAAGTACTTCAACACTGCACCTCCACAGCCCTGAAAAGCAGAGACCGGTCTGCAGAGAGCATGCGCAATCAGACTTAGTAGTTAGACATGGGGAGCAAAGACTTCCTCAGTTTGCTCACCACAGGAGCAGCAAGGAATGGGATAGTGCTGTGCTGCTCCAATTCCCACAGTAAGCCCCAAGTCAAGCTAATTCTGACCTCAGGCAGAGCAAGCCCAGTCATTTTCATGTCTATCCAAAGACATTCACACTGCATAAATTTACCTCCTTCTGTTGCACAATTTCTCATTTGTATCAAAATTAGGAGTCTACATGGCAAATCTAATCTAAATTCAATTTTCCATTTAACTAATTTACTGGAAGTCAATGCTTAAAAAACTGAGGGAGAACAAAAACAATTAATATGTAGTCTCTCATACATTACACATTAAAAAAAGCTGGGAGTTAATTGAAAACAGTTGATCCCTAATTTTACAAAATCATTCAGTACAGCAAGTCTTAAGAGAAAAATCCTGAAAGTCTTTTTGATCCTTGTTTTATTTCTGAAAGAACTAATGACACTGCTTTAGAAAGAGGTCAGTTCACGCAGCTTTTCTGAATGAACAACAATGCTGTGAAAACTGGGAATGATTGATAGCCTACTGTTTGCGTCATTATGTCCAAATGTTTACCATTTGAGTCTTCAAGGAAGCATGAGACAAAAATCAAAACAAGTTTTATGAAGACTTCAACAACACTAGCAAATTAAAATTGTATCCAGAATTGTTTAGACACGATAGCAGTGCAAGAAAACTGCTTTCTTCTGCATTACACAGTTTTTATCTTTGCATTATGCCCAATGTCTTAAATTTCTGGTATGGAGAAAAAAGCCTTTCCCTCCCCAGAACTCTGTTTTCTATCATTTTAACCCTTTGCCTCTTCAAAGCATTCTGTTGAACTCAACACTGTTCCCCCTTGCAGTTGTTGCTTTGTAGTTATGTAAGATCATATTATGTTCCTCCCTTTCTCCTACTAAGATGAGTCACTATTTCTAAATGAACTGTTTACAATATTAGGATGTTCATTTACAGGAACTTCATAAATGTGTACCAAACAAAATATTTTTTTCAATAGTTGTGAATTATTCACTTTTTTTTCCAATTTGATAAACGCTGACATTCAGAACTGATACTACTTTTGGAAACAAAGGCCCCTTAATTGGCAACAGGAACGCTATCACCAGATACAGAAAATCATGGGGAAACACAGCATGACTTCCTTGAAGCAACAGATATATAACTCTTAATTTTATTATCTGTCATAAACAACAGTGATGCTGTAAGCAGGTGGCTAATTCACCTAATCTGAGTAAAACAGAGAATTTTAGACAGTGGGGGACAGTAGCTGTGGTATTATCTCCTTCAGGGATGGACAATTTTCTTATTCACAAGTTTGAGGAAAAATACCCATAAGTAACATGTTCTATCATATCAGGTATGTGACCTTATGCTATAGTTGCAGGCAACAACATGGTCTTAACATCCTCTCTTCCTTACCTGCATAGAAACTACAAGAACACAGTCTAAGAAACCACAAACAATATCAGGCTTTATCTTAGTCTGTTCCTGCATAATCCACTAAATCTTCCCACAAATAGTAATAACTCTGAAGTTATTTAAATGACTGCCTAATTTTCTGGAACTGGAACTACTGCAGACAATTGCATTTTACCACACAAGAACTGTTCAATTAAAGAATCAACTTTTGTCTGTGCAAGTGGCATCCACAAGCATAGGGAAAAAAAAAAATCAGACAATGAGTTTACAGGCTGTAGCATGAATAATCAGAATAATTTGATTCTAACCCTGATTCTAAACACTCATGAATGGGTGTTTCATATTAAAATAAAAAAGCCATCTGTCATGAGCTTAGATTCAAAGCTACATGATGCACAGTCTATGAGAAGCAAAGCTATAGGGTTTTGGACTGTTGGCTGAAAAGGATATATGTACAATATCAAGAGTGTAACACAGTGAATGAGAAGGGTGACACTTTATTCTGACTTCCCTAAATAACTAACCAGGACATTGGTCATCTTGGAGGACAAATGAAAAGAGAAACTGGAAAATGGAAGAATGCTGATGGAGAGGCACAGTCCCTAGGTGTTAAAATATTTTAGATTTTCAAATCCAGTGATACTAACATTTGCTGGTAAACTCTAGGAAACTGAAGTCTACAGAATAGAACACCAAAGGACAAAAAGACAGAAAGCAAGAAGAAAAAACTAACACCAAAGTGACTATTGACTAATTACTATCCCAGAGAACTAGATCTATTCCTGTTAGGAAATCAGCTCAGGTCTGAAAATATGCAAAATTAGTTATATAAATTATGGTGAGCTTAGTCAAAGGAGAGTTAGTTTTAGAGGAAGTAAAAGCAGATACTAAAAGAGCAACAAAGGACAGTAAGAGCTATTACTAGAACAGATGATGGAGGAACATGAGCAGGAAAGAGACATTGACATGACAGAAAATAAGACATGTCAATGCCAGCTGAAAAGAGAACTGAAAAATAAGTACCCCTCTTTCCTGATGCTTCCATCAGGATCAAATATGAGACACTGCCCAAAAACCTAACTGACCAGCTTGCCTCAGATTTAAGTATGAACAACTAGGGGGAAGCAAACAAAGAACAAGTACACACACACTCCTTCAACAGATGATCACAACTGAGAACTAAACAGAGTTTACTACATTCAAAGCACAGAACCTGCAATGTTTTACCTTAAAAGACTGAAAACTGAATTGAAATTGCCCATCTTTCAGGAAGGATTTCCAAAAACTCAAGACAATCAGGAATAGTAGCCCAAGAATAGCAAGCTAAGTATATTTGTATAACTATACAATGCCCAAATTTTATTTCAACTGTATGCAGCACTGAGATAAACTGAATTAAACAATAATTATGGAAATACAGAAAATAAAAAATATACTAATACACAATATAGATTTATTCATAGTAAAATTTCACACTGAGGTGACTTTAATTTATAAACTGCTGTGTAACTGATAAAATAGTATAGTTTAGTTCAGTAATTAATCTCAAAAATGTAACATGCCTTAAAGAAAGACTATAGTGGGTTACAATACAGAGGAAGTGATTATTGGATTAGTTTGAAAATACTGATTTTAATATTTATTAAACATGACAAGAAGGACTTCACTGCTTCTCAAACTTTATGTCAACACAGGAAGACCAGAACAAAGAAAATAACTGAAAGAAATGAAATGCATCAATGTTCAATGGAAAGTTGATGACCTGGTCTTAGTGTTCTGGCTGCCACATAACCACAACCACTGCCTATGAAGCAGCCAAATAGGAACCATGTAAAAAGAAAAACTATTCAGCTAATGAGAAAACAGATGATTTAACACATTTGCTGTCTAAATACTTATTCAGACACGAAATTAGAGGGTTATATTAGATTAGTTCTAACCTCGCCTTCTAGAAGACAGTACTGCACAGTACTGCAGAAGCAGTAATACAAGGTGAAATAAGTGCATCCTCCTTGGAGCTTCTCTGAACATGCAGGCCTACAGGAGAGCTGGAGAGGGCTTTTTACAAGGCATGAAATGATAGTAAAAAGGGAAACGACTTTAAACTGAAAGAGGACAGCTTTAAATTCGGTATTAGGAATAAATTCTTTACTCAGCAGGTGGCGAGACAGCAGCACAGGTTGTGCAGAGAAGCTGTGGTTTGCCCCATCCCTGGAAGTGTTCAAAGCCAGGTTGGATGAGGCCCTGAGCAATCTGGGATAGTGGAAGGTGCCCCTGCCCATGGCAGCAGGGTTGGAACTAGATGAATTTTAAGATCCCTTCCAACCCAAAGTATTCTATGATTCTGTGTTTGCTATTAACAAAGACAGCCATTCTCAATGCTTTAGGAAAACAGGGTATCCTTTACAGTCAAGATAATTAATGTAATGGCCAATAGTTTCAAGAACTACACTGGCCTCTTAGTGCTTGTTCTAATTCCACCACTCTTCTTTACACTTTCTGACCATTACTACTAATGTATGAAATGCTTGATTCACATTTTGACAAATGGGTTCCCAACTACTGTGCACTCTGCTCCAACTCCAGTGCAGTGATTGGGGACAAGAGAAGATAGAGCCAACACTCCTTGCAATCTGAAGAGTTAGAGGATGGACTCTAAACAGAAGCCACTCTTTGCTTTTGGCATAACACCTGTAATAAAAAGTCTTTTTATCCACCAATTTTTCTCAGATTAACATCTTAAGCAAATGAAACTATTCAGTAACCCAGAAAGGTGATCAATGCACAGAATTCATTAAGCAGAAAAAAAAATTACACATACTTTTTAAAAAATAGATATTAAATATATATATATATAATTGAATAAAGGACCAATTTGAAGAGACAGAAAAGTATGGGTTGGGATAATAACAGTTCAAAGTTTTCATTTTTTACTGCACTTCAACAAACAATAAAAGTCTTGAATAAATAGTTTCATAAGTTAATTTAAATAAAACACAGTATTCTAAACAGTTACCCACAGTCTATAACAGTCCAAAATAATATTGACACAGCATTTTACAAAGACCATTTTCACTATCAATCTTTTAAAGTCATCATTCAACCTGCTCATTCAACAGTGCTCTTTACACCGTGTTTTCAAGAGTTGGTAATCAATGCATATATTCAATCCAGATACATATATATATATAATTACATTTTTTTCATTGAAACATTTTTCTCAGCACAGTTAAAAGGAAGACTTAATTATATCCATGCTTCCTAAAGCAAAGGCATATAGACACTGTGGGTGGTTCTTGAAATCCTTCCCTCCCTCTTCTGGTGGTGGTCCCTAAGAATCTGGCAGCAGGAACAGCTCAATATACAGCTACAAATGCTGAGTCTGAAAACCATATATTCTCTGTGTTCCCACGGCACAAAGCCCAGCTATGGATGTCACCACAGACAAGCAGCCACCACAATTACCGTGAAGCTTCCAGCTGAATGAGCAGCCATTGGAAAAGAGAAAACCATAGAGGAAAATGGGGGAAAAGAAGTCAACAGATGGAGAAAAACAGAGAGAAAGAAATTCATATTTACTGTGTTGCACTGAAGAAAAGATGCAGTTGATGTCACCAGTGAATCAATTCACTAAAGAGGGAGGTTAAATACAGCTTGAAAAAAAATCGAAATGGCTTTGAAAAGAAGAGTAAAAAGATAAAAAAAATCTGCTTCTCCAGTATCTATTATACCTTGAGCATATCTTTGATGAGATATTACTTCTTTGTTCAGAAAAATTAAGTAAATCTAAACTTTTATAACTGAATAGTCTGAAAATCCAGGTGTGAAAAAGTTTTTCATTATTTTCTAATAAACTTTGATAATGTATTCTGTTTTGTTAAAATATTGTTTTAATGACTCTACCAGAATAAAATGTAGATTAAGACAAAACATACAAGTTTACAACGAAAGTATTAGAAGATACTAAGTAAGGTCCAAAGAGGACAATTTTTAATGTCTGACTACAATCTGTTTTTCCTTCAGAAACCATTTTAACAAGCGTTTCCTGAATTATCATCATTTTAGAGATAAAAAATTGAAGTCAAAGCAATCTTACAGCCAGAAACATTATTTTTTTGGAGGGTGGGACAGAGGAAACTACTTCAGAAAGTGCCTGGAGTTTAGACACTCAAAGGCCCAGAGTTGTCACTGATTTCAAGTACAAGCAAGCAAACTGCTCAGGAGATCACTCATGCTGATCCACTGGATTTTTCTGGTGCTCCTTTCTATAAAATGGATGTATTTGTAACACTCAGCTTGCCTGTGATCACTTATTAATGAATTCTCCAGGGAAAAAAGAATTAAATAATTTTTCCAAAGGCAGTATTCTGCTGTCTAAATTATACTATTTCCTGAAGCACATTCATTCTTGATTTATCCTTTCAAGAATCAGGACTGTGCTTTTTCACTACACACACCTGACACTAAAACATGCCCAGCCTGGGCAGAAAGACAATAGTCTCACAGAAGACAAAGGGAGATGAAAGACAGAGAGTGATTATAAACTGAACGGTAAGTGTGTAAGGAAATTATGATTGTACAGCCACTCTACAGGCTCTGACAAATTCTAAACTTCAAGTATTCAACTTCAAAAGGAGATAACTGCTTTAGAAGTAAAACCTTTAAGTGTAGTATCCCAGGTTTCCAAAACATGCTTGCAAATTAAACTCTCCTATGCCCATATCTCCTCTGTATTTTGAACTGATGGAAAATCTGTTGACAGAGGAAGCTTATTAAATTCTCAGTGATCCAGCATCAGAGAGAAAATTATTTTACTGAATGGGTTTCATGGATATTTCAGTAGCACAGATGTGCTGTGGTTCTACAATCTTGGGAGCTCAGTCTACTTGATGGAAAATGGTGACGCTTTTTTTCATTATGGCTGCTAACACTTCTACAGGCAAAACTCAAAAGTGGCACTAAACAGTCTGGTGAGTTAGTTGGTTTTTTAACAGCTCAAAGCTGTATTAGAGCATGAGCAATTAATATAGTGCACGTTATATTTGAATAATGAATGAGTGGATTTAGTCAAGCAAGAGAATAATCAAATTCACTTTTTGGCTAAATCATATAATCATTGAACAGGATATGATGAGCTCTTGCAGTCAAGCCTAAACCAGCGCTGTCTTTCCCTGTCCATGATCCCTAGCATTAAGAATCACTGCTGTCATGGGCATCCATCTTTTCAGGTCAGTTCCTTTTATGCCTGAACCCTTCTCTATCATCCCTCTGCTTTAATTCTGCTTCTTCCTTTTTTTTGTTCTTTCCATGTTGCCACACCTATATTTCTGCTTTGTATTCCTGTCTGCGTTACAGCAAACCCTGAAGAGGTTTTCTTCAGTCCTTTATCTGACAATATCCAGCTCCACCCAACCACCTCTTCACCTGCAGCCTGTCCTTCTGCCAGCACAAACTACCCTTCTTTTCAACTTCTGATTCAATTTGCTTCTCCAAATCCTTTCTCCGAGTCACTTGGCCAGCAGGATATCTACTCACCATTCTTTCACAGATGCCCTGCACAATCTCTGTGCATGCCCCACAAGCAGTATGTTCCTTTTATCATCTCCTACCCCACTTACTCTGTCCAGGTGTTCACATTTATTACGTCATGTTTTGGCTTTTGCCCCAATCTCTTTCACTCTGCCACATTGTTTATAGTCACCTTCACCACCACATTTAATTATTCCCAGATCTGTCATTTTCTTCCAAATTACTTGTTCAGTCAGACTCTTACCCCCCCTCCACTGGTTCTGTGTATCAGTCTGCCTCCACATCTCCTCAGGAGCCCACATTATTTTCTGCATTCAGCCCAGACAGCTTCCCTAGCTTTCCAGTATACCAGAAGGGGAGAATACTCACAATACAAGAGGAACAACATGACAACACAAAGCTGTGCTACAGCAGAAAATGTGCTGAGTTCTGGATAGCTCACATCCATGTGAGGGACCAGATCTATTAAACTCTAAGTTTGCAAGTCATTCAACAAAAATTGGGCCAAATTTAAGCAGATGTATACAGGAACAGACAAGCATATTCCAACACTCCAAAACCCACCAAACTTCACATCCCTCATCATATGTAAAAGAATAGTACCTACTTTAGTTTCTCTTCTTCCAACAATTTTTTTTTGTCCAAGCTGAGTAAATATTAGGGGTTTTTTATCTTTTTAAAAAAATGAAGCAAGCAATTAGCACAGCTTATTTCTGCTCTGCTGTCAAAGGTTGGTGGTTTTGTCAACATGTGAAAAGGGGTCCTATTGATGGGAAGTATCATCACTGGTATTCAGAGAATTGTATTACATTTGCACTTTCAATAAGTGCTGTTAACTAGCACATTTACCATCAGCAGGTTTGGCAAATCTACATAAAAATTGTCATCCCTTAAATCCTGGAATAATTGTGCGTAAATGCTTTGGAGTTTCTTACACTTAATTCGTGCTCAACAGCCTTTCAAGTTAAAATGCATACATCCTTCTCACTGATTTTTTTTTAAATTCCCTCTACCTTTTCAGCAGGGCCTGTATGATACTGACAGTTAAGTACTTAAAGATGGTTAAACTTGCTGGTGCTAACATTCATGTATCTACTGGTATCTCCCTTTATCTTTTGGACAGCTAGCATACAGTATTACTTAAAATAATGCTCCAGAATTTAAAAAAGCTTTATGAAAAACAGACATATGGTTAGTAATATTCCATTTTTTCTTACCTTTTCTTATTTTTGGAAATTGTTCTCATGTGTTAACCAGTATTAAACAAGGGTAAAAAAAGTACTTTGATATTTCAGTGAATTTCTAAGATCCTGATACTGGGAGAAATCCATGACAACAGTTTAATTTGAATCAAGCAACTTCCGTGTACAACAAAATCTTACAGAATTTTATACTGATTTCCAATTCTCTGCTTCACTGTCAAAAAATGCTGATACTACACCAGTAAATTCTGTGCCAAGATCTTCTCTAGAACATGACACATTTCTCATAAGTTCCTCATTTACAGGTATTGGTAAGACAACAGCAAGGACAAATTAAACGCCTTTTGGATTAAATAATTTTGATCTTAATTTGCTGAGTATGTAACTGTTACATTTATGCAAACGTGTATCACGGCTCCAATATTTGCAAGTTTTGAGACTAAAATTACACCCAAAAAAGCCCACTCCTGAGTAAGAGCAGATCAACAAATGCTATTGCATGAAATAATATGCTACATTAATTGCTCACACAATACTAATTCATAACCATACATAAACTATTATATGCTTGTAAAAATCTTTAAAAGGCTGGACTTCAAGAACAGAAAAAAAGCATTCTGAAAATATCTTCAATTTTCATCAGTTTTGGAGTTTTACACATAAAAAGTTTTTGGAATACAAAATTAAAGGCAACTTAAAATCTGCTGACACTTTCAGAATTTTTTTTTAAAGTGCAGAAAATAATGTGAATATTTTTACTATGACTATCACAAGGGCAAAAGAGTACAGGAATTTTAGAATAAATCTTCCAGAAATTAATTTCTCAGGCGTGACTAAGGACTCAGTCTTACCCTCTTGAAACCACACAGGTGATGGAGGGCACACTAAAGAGCCAGGAATGAATGAAATCTGAAACTCTGGTACTCGCATTTAGTTCTACCTTCAAAGTACCCATATTAAAAAAAAAAATCAACAGAAAAAGAATTAACTTATTGGACAAAAAGTTATTTCTGCAGTACCTTCAGGGGTGATAGCACTAGGACACACATCTTTTAGCAGGTCTCCCAAAGTATGCAACTGTCCTCCTGAAGCAATTGGTCGAAATAGCTTCTGTATAAAAGGTCTCTCTGTTGTTGCCTGTTTTAATAAAAAAACAAACAAACAAACAAACAAACAAACAATTTAAGGACCATGCAAATATGTAGTATTAGTATTTGAGACAGGTACACACACAACAGGACAGAACTAAAGGTTGCAGCAGAAGAAACATCTGGTATTTCCACATTTCCGCTGCCTTGCATCTTGCATTTCATTCATATCATGACATGCAGGAAAGTTTTTGTTTATTAATAATTACAAGTAAACTGTCACTCCAGAAAAACGGTGAAGATAATTTATAGATAGTGTCAGGGATACAAGAGTATTTTTTTTTTTTTTAAAGCCCCAAATCTTCTGTTATGGGAATACAACCTGCTTTAATAAAAAAACATTTTAGTATATCTTTAATTTAAAAAAAGAAGCAGTGAGCACAAACTTAGAAGTTCAATATATCCCTATTTATTTTGCCAAGCCAAAGCAATCCAAAGCTCAACAGGTGATTTTTTTCTCTTTAGATTTTATATCAAAAATTTCAAACTATTTCAACTGGAAGAAACACTACCAACTTAGAAAGAAACATGTTGTGCTTTGACAGGCAACCTAGAATCTTCTACCTACATAAGGAATCAGTCATCTGCTCAGATATGCAAAGGAATTCAGAACAATTTCAACTATCCATCTTTCAGTTTAAAGCCTTATCCTATAATCATATGCCTTTGTAAAAAGTCCCTCTCCAGCACTCTTGTAGGCCACATGTAGGTACTGGAAGGTCTCTTTGGTACATTCTCTTCCCCAGGCTGATCAAGCAAAACTCCTTATTCTCCATATGCATTAGCATCGTTTCCAGGACAATTTGCTCCATGACCTCTCTTGAGCACCAAGGTAAGACTGACTGGTCTGTAGTTCCCGAGGTCTTCCTTATTTCCCTTTTTAACAAATGGGATTACATTTCACTAGGAACTTCACTGGACAGCCACAACTTCTCAAATATGATGGATGGTGGCTTAGTCACTTCATGTGCCCCTTTCCTCAAGATCTGTGGGGATGTCTCTCATCCAGCCCCATAGACTTGTGCACCTTCAGGTTCCTTAGGTGTTCTGGACTTGGTCTTCTAGAGTTGACAGTTCATTATTCTCCCAGTCCCTGTCTTTTCCCTTTTGGGATTTGGGCTGTCTGGCTGGAATACCTGCTGGTGAAGACTGAGCCAAAAAAGACACTGAATACCTCCAGGTGCTGGATAAACAGGTCTCTCATTTCTTCTGGAGAGGGCTCACCATTTTTCTAGTCTATATCCCTGACATTCCTACAGAAGCTTCTCTTGTTGCCCTTAATGTCCCTGGCCAGATTTAATTCCATCAGATCTTTAGCACTTATTTAAGACCTGTGGGTATGTTAAGGTAGCTCTCTTTTTTTTGGATATCTGTAAAAGCAGCTCCAGGGGCAGCAAGTCTGACAGTACGAAGACAGGCAAAGGTTTTTTTCCTGATAACCTGACATCTCCACCCAAACTCAGCACCTGAGCCAGAGAAGTTAACTCTTATCCAACCAACCCAAACACTGTAATCTAGCTCCAAACTGTTGCTGACAATTTTCTGCTAGCAGCTAACTCCCAAAAGCAGCTGATGTGCCCTGCACTGTGAGTGACTGGGCTCCAGCAAATGAGACTTTCATCACATATTATCTTAATTGGAGCAAGCAATGCAAGCCATTGCCCCCTTCAAATTCAGTTTCTTACCTCTCAGAAAGTGTCTCCCATCCTATTATGGTAATTAGAAAATAGAAACAACTCAGTATCAAGAGGTATGTTATCTTTCAGTGGGGCTTTATGGAGCAAACAAATTAAGACCAACAATGCAACTGTCACTCACACGCAGGTAGGGAGTCTTTGCCTAAGAGTGATACCCTAGCTCAGAAGTAATTCCAGGGCAGTACAGTGCAGAACTGTTGATACACAGCTACTTGTTGCTTCTTGCTAATAGTCTTCAAATACAGAAAAATATTTTCCTTGTTTTTCTTATGAAGACTTATCAGAGGTGGTTTCCTAGCTGCTCTAGTCAATTTTCAATGTCTTCAGGGTAGCAATTTGGGGATATCATCAGTGCTAATGAAATATATTTGAACATTTAAAAAATGATGGGAGGCACACAGCCAGCAGGATGCATCCACCTCAGACAGATCCACACTTGAGAAGTAAACTCTGGCACATTACGTTGAAGAAACATTCACGTAAAACATTAAAAAAAAAAAAAAAAAGAAAATGAAAAATCCCTTAAAACATTGTTTTAGTCAAAACAATTTTGTATCAAGTTTAGTTTTTTAAAACAATTGGGTATGTGCTTAAGTCTGAAGTAGCAGAAGTGAAAATAAACAGAAGTATGCAGGCAAAGGTTGTTATCATCAACAGATTTTTAAGATAAAAATTTCCCAAGTGTATACTGCAGTTTCTCATTATTAATAAATTAAGATCAATTTTCCCTAGTTATAATAATTTAATGCCAAGAGGGAAAAGCCAAAGTTGTATTTTCTCAAGTCTCCAACATAATTGCTGACTGCTCCAAACAATATCCTTAGCTTCTATCATGAAACATTATAGAAAATTAATTCAATTTTGCATTTTAAGTGTTAAGCAACACAGATGTGGTAAAGTAAATAAAAATCACTGGTCTTCATCAATGTTAAAATGATAAAAAGTAACTGCATGTTGTTTATACAAAGACTGGTTCAAAAATCTAATCCTACAAGGCAGAATATTACCACAAGATGCTTACACACTTCTTCCCTCACATGCAGCAGATGCTTTATGCATTAAAAGAATCAAAAGAAAAGTCCCATCCTACATTTCACAAAATTTATAGGATAACTTTTCAAAGGATCTTAGTCATACAGGAGCATAGTTTTAGAAAAACCTTGTCATAACCCTTTTTTAAGTGCAGTTATGTAAGACCAACTTTTCTACAAGTTTCTACTCTAGTATTGCAAGTGTCCTGGCCAAGCTGGATGGAACTTTGAGCAACATGGTTTAGTGCAAGATGTCCCTGCCCATGGCAGGTGGGCTGGACTTGATGGCCTTTGAAAGGTCCCTTCCAACTCAAACTATTCTATGATTCTATTTATTACAACAAAATGTGAAGGAACAGCCACCATGAACAGCTGCTTATAAAATGTTGTGCTTTGTACAATATTTGCTTAATCAATCATGAAAAAAGTACTACCTGTAATCTAACCCATAAAGATATCACTACATAACTGATAATGATTTTAAATAATCAGTGCAAATAATCATACAATATCTATCATTTTGCCCACTAAAATGATCATAGCTTCAGCAGAACGAAGCACTTTTAAAATTATTTTATTTTGCAGTGCAGCCTCCATGTAACTGTGAGCTGTTCAAGATTTCTGGATGCATTTGCAGGATACAACAAGTGAAAGTCAATTAGTAATTGCCAACCTCTTCAGAGAAAATGCCTTCAAGTATATGAGCATATGAAGACAATCAGCCTAAAATTTGCAGAGTATTTTGCACTGATCATATCCACAATTTAGTATCAAATTACTGAATTTATACGAAAGCAAATCTTCATCTCTAAACTAACATACTTTCTAGAAAGTTGAACTTAATTGCAACTGCAATTTCTCATTCTTCTCTATTACTACATAGCACCATAAATCCCATGATTTGCAGAACAAACTTTTTTTAAAAGAAGTTTAAACCCTGACAATGATAGAAGAGTGAGAATGAAAACAAATTACACCACAGTGAGAAACATTAAAGTTATTTATTCAGGTACAGAGTCGCTGAGAAGAGTTACAGGTGAGGGCAAGTTTTAAGAGGCTCTTTAATGCAATGCAAAGCCTCAGAGGATCACAAACAAGCTATATAGTTACATACTATGCTAACAAATGTAACTCCTTCTTCCCTATCATCCTGGCAAAACAAAAACAAAAAAAAAAGTTGTCAGCTTGCCTGGTCCTTTTCAGAATGAACAAAACATCAAACACTGCATGAAATCCACAATTTAATTAGTCAGACATTTTATACAGGATGCATCTTAAAATGAAAAACATAACTCACAAACCACTGGGTTTTAGTCTGGAAAAATCACAGTTACCAGTATTTTTATCAAGAGGAAGGGATTTAGATTTTCTGCCTAAACACTCCACTGCTCCTCAATATTCAAACAAATAAAAGTTACCATACATACTGAACCCACAAATTAAAAAAAAAAAAAAAAAAAAAAAATCTTAGAAGCCCCACATGTATATAAGCTGGGAACCTAAAACAGTAGAAGTTGAGACCTCCCTACATATTCCATCACATTTTCAGTAACTTATCTAATTCATAGTCTGTGCTGCTTTATAATGAACAAGTTTACATTAAAAAAGTTATCTTAATTTCATAGAACCATTTTGTTTAAACTCATTTAAACTCAACCAAGAAGCTTTAGAAGTAAGAAGAGTTTGAACAATGATGCAGGTTGTTTTATATAAAAATAAATAACAGGAAAATTAACTAGTCCCTGAAAATAAAATTATGCAAATATTTGCTCAAAAATAATTTTTCCATACATTATAGATGACTTCTACTTTGTAAAAATGTTTTCAATTAAGAATCTCAATGCACAATGTAAAAGTGATTAAGTGAAAAGCTGATGAGCTGCTGTAGTCACAGAATGATCACAAAACCATGCCTGTCCAAAAGCAAGATACTGCAAATCCCCATCTGAAATACTGTTCTTCCACTGATGCTGAAATGCTGGGGGGTTTTGCTGGAATTTCAGGATTGGTATCTTTGACTCCTTTTTGATTAATATTAGGCCAGACTCATCGAATATTTAATTGTGGAGAAGGTACAACAATGTTTCTTGGTGGGAGTTGATGGGTTTTTGTTGTTTTGGTTCTTTCTTTAAAAAAAAACAACTTCCATCTCTTTCATAAAGGTGATTTGCAGCTCAACAAGCTAAGGTACTCAAGAAAATTATTTTATCTATTTAAAATCTGTCACCTTTCAAACTTTATTAATATTTTTTGAGCTTCTATTACAAGAGGCATAAAAACATGACAAGGAGATGTGCCTTTATCCTGTAATCATTGCTCCTCTCCTCTTCTTCAAATCTCCCAAGCAAGAGAGGGCTTCTCCCACACAACCACTGCTTTATTCCATACCTTTGATAGTTTTTCTATTTCACTTACTCTTTAAGATACTAGGACTGGAACAACATCCAAAAAAACCCCCAAAAAACCTCATACTATTTCTAATATTTCTTTAGTCTCTGCCAAGTCCATCAAGTAGATGTTCTAGTTATGATTTTGTGTACTTTGAATAAGGCTGGCATTGCTTTTGTCAGCATTCAAAATTTTACTCAATTTATTCAAAATTCAACTGCTTACCCTGCAACATCACATCACTGTTCAGAAAAAAAGGTACAACTCAATATAAAACAGAATTTTATTTTTGTTAATAAAAGAAGCAAGTAATGCTTTTCTACGTCTGACATGTAACTAAAACCCGTAAGACAAAAAGAAGAATACACATTCTCAACACACCTACCCAGAATTACCACAAAAACTGAGTCACTGACAGGATGTGCTGTAGGTTGCAGGGCTCATAAGATCAACAAATGTGTTTTTTATTTTTATCATTATAAATTACTACTATCATTATTAAATTACCTGTTTTTCCCATACTGCATTTTAAATTTCTCTAATAAATCAGACATTTTCAGTCACTGTAAAAATTACAACATAGATACTTAATTTTAACCTATTGAAAAAAAATAATCCTTTTACCTATTTTTGAGTTTGCATCAGAATTTGTGCAGTTACGTTGTAAAAAGGACTCTTTGGTTTCCTCATTAAACTGAAGGTCTTAATCATGATGGGCAGAAATTTTACACTCCCTAATATTTTTAAGAGGCTTGAAACAACAATGACAAAAAAAGATTCAACAAACAGGCTACACTTTATCCATTTAATTACACTAACTCCGGTCACCTAAATTACCAGTGCTGAAGTTTATCAGTAGATTGAAGCTGAAGATAATATTATGAATGCATGCAAATATGCTTTAATATGGTCATGCTAAATGTGTATCTCTATGATGATGCCTCTATAAAACTCCTAGGATGAGGAGATAATCATCATATCAATCATACACGTCAAGGAATCACAACATCAAGTAAAGACAAAATTCTGTTACTCTTGAAAGCCCTCCTAACAGTATTACACAAACTGAAAAACCTTTAGCTGGTGTTGAACATTAATGATCACTGGTTTAAAAGCAAGATAAATTATATGGTAAGTTTTCTTGGTGGAAGCTTTAACAGACCTTAACAATGATCCCCATAACATGTGGCAAGTATTATGTCAAGAATTGATGCAAGTAATAATGCCAAAATTATCTAGTATCTTAGCCAAGACTGTAGTCAAATTAAAGCCACAACTAGAATTATAAACACATCTGGAATAAAGTTAAAATTTTATGTAGTAGGGCTTATTACAGTTATGTCTAGACAATAATATTGAACCATTTTTGATCATGAATGGTTAAGGACTATTCTCCTAATCATTGATAGACTACAACTTGTGTCTTCCTTGATGCCTTTCATTGAACAGAGCACACTTATGAAGCAACTGCAGCTCTATCCTAACTTTGTACATAACTAACAAATATGGCAACTATTTCAGTTAATTCTCCCTTACATTGTTGAGGGCAATTACTTGCTCATCCTTAAAAAGATTAAAGAACCATTTAAAATATCACCCTTCTCCATATTATTTAAACTGGCAGAGAACGCTTCCTTACAATCTTTTAGAAAAAACTTTACATAATAGCAACAAAATGAATAATTAGAACCATGTAAAACATTTTAAAGTTCTACCACATGTTCCATTTATCTGAAAAAGATATGTGTAGCTAGAAAGCATCCCTTAACAAACTGATTAAAAATGGGCTGAGTACATTATGACACTTAGGATAGAAGCCATTGCTTCAGTTTCCGTAAATGTAAAGATGCATCATGTTGTCCACACTGAATTTGCACTCAGAATATTTTCTGATGTTCAGACAGATATTTATATACATTGATGAGATCTCCCCACCCTCAAATCTTTTCTTCTCTAGGCTGAACAGTTCCAGCTCCTGCAGCCTCTTTTCTCATGTTAGACTCACTAGTTCCTCATGCATTTCAGTGGTCCTTTACTGTACTCTCATCCCATAGGTCCATGTCTCCCTTGAACTGGAGAGACCAAAACTGTATTCCAGGTGCAGTCTCACCAGTGTTGAGTAGACTGGAGGGATCTTTCCCTCAAGCTGCTGACAACTCTGATCCTACAGCAGGCCAGGATACAATTTAGTTTCCCTGTCACAGGTCCCACTGCTAAGGTCCTCTCATACCTTGTGGGCCATTTTTAACAAGAGTATGTATTGCCATAAGTTACAATTCCACATAAAAAGTTGCAGAAGTACCACTCAAAATATCTAACAAGCATGGCTAAACTATATTCTGGCTGTTGCCTGGTCTTCCAAACTATCTATCCAATTTTCTTGTGCAGGGAAAGTAGCACTGTATACTCTGAACAATTGGATTTGCATTATTTAATGTCAGAGGATTTGGACAGATCCTAGAAGAAGAAGAAAGTCAACACTTGAGACACACAGAGCAGACAGCAGGCAACCGTCACACAGACAGAAATAGCAGAGAATAAATACAAAAACCAGCTTCAAGAGGCAGATTTGTTGGGCCTTGAGAAGACAAACACACCTACAATAAAGGCGTGGCCTTGAAGCATTAAATTTCGTTCCCAGGAAAGAATTTGTATTTGTAACTGGTAAAATATCAAGATATCTGAAGAGCCAGGGACAACAAATCAATAGTGCTCTTCACAGCTGCAGTGTTTTATGTGCACATGCAGACCTAAGCCTCACTTAACAATTGAGCAATTGAATACTGACTACCTATCAAGCAAACAACTTTAGAAATGGATTTACATCCACAAGAGCAAACACTTCATTGTTTGCTTAAGAGCAGTGAAGAATACAATACTTCATAAATCACTTTCAAGCTACTTCAAACCATTAAATCCAGTAATTCTCTATAGCTTTCTACAATAATGATTAACTAGAAGGAGCTCCAATAATCAAGGGAAGCAAAATTTCAAAAATTTGTTTGCTAATTCATATTGTATTTCTGCAGTATGGTGTCATATCCCGCTTCCTCACAGGTTTGTTCCATTCCACATTTACCTAGAGAATTTGCTTTCAGTCTTCTGGAAAGTGCAAATAGAAGTCTTAGTACTTTCCAAAAAACAGAACATTTTCTATATTTTCTAATCCTCAGTTCTGTGCAAAAGTTAACAACCTGCTTTATTCACCTATTTTATTTAAAAATAAGTAAAGGTGGAATGCTGATGCTGATAAGTCAAAACAGGTATTGGCTGTGGCTTTCATCTCTGCAGAGTTTTGCATCAGCATTATAGGCTAGCTAGCCTTAGTTCTATAAGCATTTCTTATGCTGCACAGCCACAGAAATAACCCTTGAAGATGACATTCCTCATTTCTCTGAAAATTTCATATCACCTTTTTCAATTTTCCTAAGGAAAGTAGCTCACCAACGGTTTGTTTTTTTTTTTTTAAGTTTGCTACTACATCAAAGTACAAGGGCCAATCTCTGTGGAATACAGCTCCAGGGAAACTTCAGGTAGGCAAAGTTTTGCCACAATGTAAGAACCTGCCCACATTACATGACATGTGATGAAAAGCGGCAAATCAGTTTGTGTTGATTAAATCAAGTGAAATGAAAAGTAAAGTGATCAGCTTTAACGATCCCACACGAAGCATTCATTATTTCACTGTAATTCAAGATGTAGTTTGACTTAAAAAAAAAAAATCCATAAAACTGTTACACAAAGTTTATTTAGTAACTAGTAGGATTCTTCTGTTTTTTGATATACTTAGATTCTCTGAGATTCATGAGTAACTTAAGTATTGCAAGATAAAAAAGGATTAAAAAAAATATTATCCATTTTTCCCCCAGAATCCAGTACAAACCCTAAATTTTTTTTAAACTAGGTATAAAGTAACTCAGAACCTCAACAAACTGTCTCTCATATAAGAAAAACTACTTTACTCATTGTGTACAAGCTACATCTATACTCAACCTAGAAAAATTACCGTAGCTCCTAGTGACAAGCCTGAACTAGTTTAAAACCCTCCAGCTTGGTAACAAGCTCAACCACAGCAGAGAATCAACCCAAATCGAGGTTTTACAGCTCCATCTCCTCTGCACCTCCTTCCCTGGGCACTGTGCAACTTTTCCTATAGCTTTGAACTAGGCAGATTGACAGTTTTACAGACAACTTGGGCATATTTAAGGAAACTTTAGTCACATTTTGACAATAAATACAGTTTATCATCTCAGAATTTTTCTTCAAAACTCTGATTGACAGCTCTCATCCTGTACCAAGATTCTTAAAGGCACAAGGCTGATCTTGCACATGAGTTCCTGAAGTCTTTCAAGAGAGCTGCATGAGCACTGCCTAAAAAAGTAATCTTTAGCAGCACTAGTTTGAGCCAGTTCATTTCACTGTGCACTGAGATGCTTAAGAAAAGCTTATGCAATTATGGAACCGCTGGTGGAACTGTGGTGACAGTGACCTTCAACTCAAGGTGAGAACTAGTCAAATTGCTAATACTTTCAGCACAGAACAAAACAACCCAGTTCAGAAAACATTTAAGGATCATGCTGCCCCCATGCAATACTTGATAGAAGTGTTTCTTTCTTTCTCCCTCCCCGCTCCAAATCATGAGGCACAAGGAAAAATATTTACCTAACAAAGCTTTTTTTTTTTTTTCTTATTCATAAAGCTTTGATTTTGAAGTATTTAAAACTCGTGAAAGCGTGCTACTATTTCTTTAGCACTGAACCATCAGTTATTAAAATGACTCAAGAGTCCATTTGTTTCTCTTCAGCATAGAAATTCAGCTGAGCCCAGCTCTGTTACACAAATCACCATTTCACATGATCTTCCTAGTCACTCAAACTTCTTCCTTGCAAAAGGAAGTTTTTAAGAAACAGACTGTCTATTTTCAGCAGGTCCTTTATGAAAGTGTCATTTTCAATAAATAAGAAAAAAATAAGGTATTGCAGATAGGTCTGTTCAAGAGCATTCTATACAAGCCCACAATGCAGAAACTTGCTGTGTTGTGTTGCCCTCTTCAGGTCAACAGCATATTTTCTAGTTCTTTTTCTTGATGAGTTATTGCATTGCAACTTCTTTCATAACATTTTTCAGATCTGAAGTTTCAAGTTGCAGCTAACTTCACCTGTATTCCACCAGTGCTTGAAGCATTTTTGGTTTAATGTCCTGTAAACAAACTTCACTTTTGCCCTTTACAACTCCCTAACCTGAATATTAATCTTGAGGATTATCAAACTATCAGCTAGCATTTGAAAAGATGACTAAAAACCAACTTCAGTACTGATAAGAAAGTCTCATGACAAGAGGCTTAAAAAGCTCAATTGATTCAGCTTACCAAAGAAAGCTCCTGACACCAATCCATAAGTAAACATGGGAGGTCAGAAAGTCATGTGACTTTCAAGTCGGGTAAGGCAAAACAGAATCTAGAAACTGAAGTCAGACAAATTCAGACTTGAAATGCAATGGAGACTTTTTAACAACAACAAGAATCTACCAGCATAAAAAGGTAGGTTTATTATTACTTGAAAACTGTACAGGTAGACCCAGTAGCTTTCCAAACAATCAGTTTTGATCAGTTTTTTAAATAGTTGTCACAACATGGGCCGAATTGTGCTGTTGATTTGCATACTCGCAATGGGTTTTGCAATTGCTTATCCAAGCTCTGCCAATTAATGTGGAAATATGGATGAAACAGTCTTCAATTGCTTGGAAATGGCCATGCTTGAGCTTCTGATTCACTTATTGAGACAGATATTAATAACATAATAAAATATTTCATTTCCCACTCCCACTTTTAAAGGACAGGCCATGGTAAACATTTATGTCTACTTAGACATCTCAATACTGCAGATTTGACATAAGGAGCCAAGTGTTGAATTTAATTGATGTATTATTATGTGTGGAGAATTTCACTCATGTTATAAAGGAAGATAAACATCCTAACAATCTGTGCCTGTACAACTTAATCTCAACATCTTAAGGGACTTATGATAGGAAAACCTGCTTAAAGTTAAGACCCAGCATGTAATTATAAACAGTAAAATTAATAAGCTAATCAAAACCCTTAGAAAATGGAAGCAAAGGAAATGCTTGTTCAGTACCAAATAAAGGAAAATGCAAACAATCCCAGATCATGCATGTTTGGGATGGCAAAGCACAAAACAGCCAGCCTGCCTCAAGCAATTGCAACTCTAAAAAAAAAAAAAAAAAAAAAAAAAAAAATTGGGAGAACTTGGCACGAAGAGTTTTCATCCACTTTATTTCCAATACTTTTGTAAATTTAATCTCAAGAATGAAATACAGCATACAGTTTTAAATCCCATACACTTAGAGAAGAGCATGAAGAAGTGGATGAGCATGACATGGGGAGAGAGCAAGAAACAAACCGGGGAATGAGTACAAATGAAGTGCACAACAACTGAGACTCAGAATGCTCCCACAGCAGGCAGCAGTTTATCAGAGCAGCAGCTATCAGCACATAGAGACTCCTCTCCTGACTAATACGCCCTGTCACAGTGCCTGGAGCCAAAGACTGATGAAAACTTCCTGCCATCTATCAGCCAGTTTGTTCAATTAAACTGTGAAACATCAGCTGGTCTTATAAACACAGGGGGAAATTCCACAAGTCAAACTAGTACTAATACTGAACATGAAAAACAACACTTGAATTGAAAATATACTCAAAACATTACTATTATTTTCTTTCTTGCCATTAAAGAACAAGTGCAAAAAGCATTCAATTCTACAGCACTCAGATAAAAAGGCAAAAAAGTTTTTGTGCACCTGTCAGTTGAAGACAAAGCAGCTTACACTGCTGAAGTGATGAAGTGAGGAACTTCTTTTTTGACACATTGAATTAAAAGTATCACAAAAATATAATACTATTTTTAAACTGTCTCTGGTAGAAAAAGTTTCCACCTATGTCAAAGGTTTATCTGGTTCAAGTTCCATACAACACAGCTAACAGAATAGGACGGACAGCTGGCAATAAAATCTCCAAGATATCTTAGCTGAATTTTAAAATTGCGAACGAGTTGATCCTTAGTGATTCTCCAACTTTTTTTACATCATCTACTGTAGATGCCACAATTCTGGTCCAATCTTAGCTGCTATACTTAAAAGAAGAGGTGGACAAGGGTTTTATAAATTACCTGTGGTTAGTTTAGTTCTGACTTACCCAAGTATGATGTTCATATTTTTGCCATTTCTTTCTCCCACACACTCCATCAGATTTGGTCACCACAGAAGGTATGATTCATATTATTCTTTAGAAATGTATTTTAATAGACAAACTTTACAACTGAAAGGGTTTTTGAGTTTTTAAAATAATGAATTCTTAAGTGAAAAAAACCCAAAACATCAAATCACTTTATTGAATGCATTTTTCTGGCAGCAACTTTGCCAATTCACATTTAATTGCAGCTAAGACTGGTTTTTCTTATCTGATATCATAATCTAATACAATTTTTTGAAGGACAACAAATTCATCCACCTCATAAAAAAAACAATGTAGAAAGTTCACAGAACTTTCTTCTAATAATTTGGTGTAATAGAAGGTATGGAAAATACAGGGAGGAACTCTTCCCACTGAAGGCAATGCCTCATCATTTCTTGCTTGTGTATTCTTAAGTATCTACAAGAACACTGTGTGAAGACACACAGGGAATAAATATCCACTGCAACAAAAACTCAGGTTAAATCAGGTGTTTACATAGGGATATACAAGCAACCAATTAGAATGCCAAGCAGATTTCTACCAGCACTAATGGAAATTAAATGCATTCAGGGTGGGGGTTAAATACATTTGAAGAACACTTTAGAACCAGTTATCTTTCCATATGCAAGTTTGTCACTAACTCCTTACTTGGAATTAAAATTATAATCCCACCTTCCTAAGGCTTTCTAAAAATTCCTTTAAACACATAAAGCAGTAATCAGTGCACACACTAACAAACTAAACAATAAAGCTAGAGACATTTACACCCACATTTTTTAGAAGACTGGAAATTTAGAAACGCTAAGAGCAGCATTACTGAAAATAATATATATCAATCTTCTCAAAGGTTGTCTCAGCATTATCTTTATTTGTGTTTGGTCTTCAGTTCTTAGATATTTTGGGTTTAAACCATAGCAAGTAAAGGTTTTCAATCAAAAAGGTATGGGAATCAAGGTAAGTACTACTGGTTCAACTGACAGATTTTATTGATATATTTATTTTTAAAAGGCTTTATTAGCTTGAAATCATGTAATATCATAGAAATCTTCCTTCATGCCCTAAAGATCCGCAGCCTATTCACCATTTACGTGATTTCTATGAAAAGATGTTTAAAAAACCCCACACCTATCAGAGAACAAGCAAATAACTTAGTCACCAATCAAACAAATGCTGTGAGTAGTACTTTTCCTAATACATACTTTTTGATTCTTATACAAACCTTGCCATCTGCAGTGATCTCTGACAGAGTAACTGACTTCCGTTCTCAATCTAAGGTTTCATTATGACTGTAAATGTCTTACATCTAACATTAAAAGCTACTCCAGTCCCACTGCAAAACTGTATAGGCTTCTATGGTCATTATAACCTGTTACAAAGTAGTACCAGAATATTTAGTACTACGAATAAAGGACTTTCTTTTCATAGCTATTGCTGCAAAACTTAAATATAAATAGATTAAAACATTCCAACAGAGCACAACAATTTACATTCAAAGCTAGTTTTGGGGTGTAAGTACAACTAGAAGACAAAGGTAAGAACTAGATGCAAGACCTATGCCATTACTTCCACCATAAAATGCCTACAAGAAAGGAAGCCCATATAGTGGCTGAGGGAAAAGTATTGCTCCTAAAATGTTTGGCTTAGACCTTTCACAGGGCATTTTGCTTCTAAAGCATTCTTCATAGTTAGTAGGTATTTTTAATAACAGAATTAGGTTGTTGGACTATTTTTTCTAAAAAGAACAAACATCATCTATCACCACCATAGCACGTTCTCAAGTATTACACACTTGCAGCATAATAAATGTTAAGTACATATTAGAATAAATACTGTCTATTTTGTCAGCTAATCCATATAACTCAAGGGTCCAGCAAAGATGAGCATGCAAAGTTTTGCCATAATGCTAAAAAAGGAAACATATAATTCTGAAAACAGATTACAATACATGACACCTCAGTGGAAGAGTTTGATTTGATCTTATTGTCTCCTACCTGATAAATTCTAAATGGGATGTATCGAAATCCATTATCTTCTGGAGGATACTCCATCAGTTTTCGATTTATTGCCCAAAACTGCTCAAATTTATCTGTGAAGGTAAAATTAGACTTTGTCAATATCAATAACATTTTTTTCAGCCTAAAGAGGTAGATGAAACACAACTGGAACAACATGCAAACTTTTCTTACAGTAGTTTAACCTGGAGGAATTTATTTTTCCCACATTCCTCTTCCCTATTTAACCCAAAGCCAAAGGTAGGTCATCTGCATTCTCCTATGAAAACAGTGATGTGGTGATTTATTGAACTGAAAGAGAAAGCAACTTTAACTCATATCTTATCTCCCATTGTTAAGGAAATATTGGGTTATAAATTATGGATTTCATTACCTCAAGTAACCTGTTTCTCCACTCCCTGCTGGTACTGGTCCATACGGTTTCACAGTCTGCTAAAAACATTTAATAGTTCTTAGCTATAACTGAACAATGTGTGTAAAGTATAGAGAAACTAAAACAGGAGAAACACTTCTTGATTGGTTGACATTTGGCTATGTAGATCTTAAAATAATCTGCAACAATGCATGATATGGTCAGAAAATAGACTGCGAGATTCATAACACAACCTGAAAATAAAAGCTTATGCTTGAAACACAATTTTGTTATTATCCAAGTAAGTAGGATAAATAGCCTGCATACCATTTCATGCTGTTCAGACATTACAAGAACTGGATAGTTTATTACATTTAAAATGTACTAATGACAGCACAGGTCTAAGAGTAATAAAAGCTTTTATACATGCAAATCAATTATTCAAATTAAGAAAATAACTAACACCAGAAGTGACAGAAAGGAATATAAAGAGATAAGATGCATAAAGCTGCTGCTAGCCCTACTGGAGAAGGCAGCTTTAGAAGGGGAAGAGCAAGGGATCAATTTCCTTATAGGCCCTAACTCTTCAAGACACCACACAGCAGATGTTTCCACAGAAGGAACATATAGTCTCCAATTTTCCCTCCTTGGCACAATGTTCAGCCAAGTCTCAAAAAGCTGGGCTCTTACAAAATATACCCATTACAGAATTCAGCCTCAGTGAAGAAATGTAAAATTCAGAAATGTATTCACAGGACAAAGGCTCTTTCTGCTTCCAAAAGTACTGATTACACTCAAAGCAATTGCAGAAAATGAGTCTGAGATTTGCTGCACTCCAGCATACAGCACAGATACCTGTGAGTGCACTAAAAGGTACAGGCTAGTATATACTGCAGGGTTTATAACACACTGCTTTTCCTGACTGAATTCAACACAAGGCAGGAATTTCCAAGAAACTGTGAACAAACTCCCGCCAGGTATGCTGTAGGATACTTATCTCAGAAAGTACTTCCACACCCTTGTTTCCTGATTAGCAGCAAGTGCCTTTTGACAGGCACTTACCTGAGCCACAGTGAGCACCACCAGGCAGGCACCTGCCCAGCATGAGAAGCTGCCTGGATGCAGGATGTTACCCTATCATTCACTGGGCTGGGAGTGACAGTGACAGCCCTGGAGCAGACTGTAATCAAACAATCCCACATTTGGGAACTCCACTCTACAGAGTCAGAGGTTTAGTCTTAAAATGTCCAACACAAAGGATGACTGCCTCCTCCTCAGGAACTCTTTCAGAGGGAGGGTGAAGATTTTAGCATGCTTCCTTTATCCTTGGAGGCAGCACTCAGAGTGGCTTGAAACTTTCACTACAGATGTGTGAACAGGCATTCTCCACAGTAGGCACTGATAGATTTATACTCCAATTACCACTGCTAACTCACTTGAGAAAACTGTTAGAGTGATGCACAAAACAAAACAATCCAACCTACTTAAGCTAGTGAGCTTCAGAAGACTCAAATAAGGAATCTCCATATTTGGAGACATCCTTGAACAGAAATAAAACATTAACTTGATTTATTTGTCTAATGCTCACATTACAGTAATTAGGAAGGTTGGGTAAACAGTTTACTGCTCTCAAAATTCACCAGAAATGAGAAACACATCTATGAATCCGAAGAAAAAAAAAAAAATGAACAAATAAAAGACTTATATCAGAAGATTAAGTATATTGACCCTTGTGGCATGCAAATATGGCAAACAAGGAAGGCTCTGGATGACAAAAAAAAAGTTAAACAGTGGTAATGTGCTATTAACTCACTTCTGCTCTTCATTCCTGCTTCCTCCCCTCCTACAAAACACGCCAGAAAATAGGTAATCTTATTTAAGGCAGTTATATGTAAAAATTTATACCTCTCACATCATTCTCTGAACACTTAGGCAGTGCTTAAGATACTCTGTTGTTCAAACTTCTAATAGTTTCTGTAGTTTCCAAATATAACAGCAATAAATCTGCAACAGTTGAATTATGAACTTGTTGAATTGTGTAATCAAGCATGTTTTGTCAATCCACTTGATATCCCAGGAATTTGAGCTAGACATAATGGAGTCAGATATGCCAAGATCTCCATTGTGTACAACACTGTGTGAAGATCTCTGAACAAATTCCTCCTCACAAACTTATATTGCTGTTCTCCAAATGTCTTTCCAGGGATACAGTACTTTCACCACAGGAAATGAGTTTGGTGCAAGAAAACTAAGACAAATTTTTAAAGCAAGCAGGATTAAAAAAAGCTATCCAGTTTGCATACTGATATATATGAACTGGCAAGAGTTTTTATCAGCAGGGCATTGGCTGAGTGCCAGAATCCTAAAGCTCCAAAAGTACAAAATCCAAAAGTGACTGCTTTTCACAGAATCCTTAAGACTCAAAGCTTAAAATAAATAAACAAAACCACTGACAAATATCCACCCCAATCTCCTTAAAAACCTAAGTGAAAGGATTCTTCCTTCTCTCATTTTTATGTATCAGTTCTCCCTATTTTTGCAAAGTCCCAAGGAAGCTATTAGTGCTACAATGAGCTATAAGAACTAATTAGTTTATTGGCTAGACAGGACGAAGACAGAAGGTGCTGGCCGGAAATTTAACAATCAAAACAAAACTGAGTATTCATCAAGCCAGCAAACAAGGAAGAGTTCTCTGCCTATCAGCAAAAGCACATTACACACTTGTCTCCCTCCCTCGTAAAAAGCTTGTGCAGTCTGCTTGACATCTAAACCACCGTAACAGTCAAATCTGATTCCTTTTGTTTTTCACAGTCCATCTGTTTTTAAGAAAGTGCTTGCTTGAAGTGTTAGAGAGTTTCTGTATTAGCAAAAACCAGTACTTGCAAAAGGCAGATGTCTCTATCTGAATAACAATATTTAAAGTAATGACAATAAGATTTGAACAGAAGTTGAGATTAGTGACAGTATAAGTTTCATATGACTCCACTAATCATATTTCTTAAACAAGAGATGATGATTTAAGCTACATAAATTTGCCTAAAATGAAATATAAAAACTTCTCCATGTATTTTACATCAAAGATCAGGAAGTTAATAAGCAAATAGTTGAGAAATGTATCAGCCAAGTCGCTAATATTTATAACTATTCATTACTTAGAAATGCAGCCACTGAATGCCCAAAAGCCAGGCAGACATTAGCCTTCACTACTACAGAGATGCACAGAATCTAAGGAGAGCTTTGAAAATGATCTATTTACATATTTAGAAAAAGCATGAGTTGGCAAAACTACAAAGACTTAATGTCACACATGACAATAGTCTCGGTACACAAATTCATTAAGCAACAAAGTAAACTCAAACATAAATTTACAAATACAATATGCCACATTATGCATGTAGGGCTCAGAAACCTATCAGAAAAATTATTCATGGCTTTAAAGTACCCATTAAAACTGCTGAAAAAATTACTGACACAGGGAAACACTAAGAATTGTTGTTTCCTTCATTAAACCAGACTGGAGATCCTTGATCCTTCAGCAGTCATTGGAATTTATACCTTGTTATGATAAAAAGTTCTTGGTAATCCCATCACACTTTATTGTTAATAGACTTCAACTGCTGAACCTCTTACTACTGAGCAGTGTTACCTAAGGCTTAGTCCAAGCTGAGGGCTAAAAGGCTGGATCCCTTTTGCCCCCGGTTCTCAGCACGAAATATTCTTCAGGCAACCAGAAAAATTAGTTTCACTCATACTAGCCTTACAGTCATTTTCTGAAACTCAAGTGCTGTCACACTTCAAACAACTTGAAATTTCACATGGATCTTTAAGTTAGACAAGTCTCCTTCACCCATATGAGGCTACAACAGGATGGATTACTGAGAGGGTAAAGGGCACTGCTCAAGTGCTCACCATCAACATGTGATTTCACTGCAGCATAGCTTTAAACCTGCATGCAGGAACAACCTGGGCAATTATCACAAAACAGAAAAATACATCTACAAATACCTTGCAATGAAAACCCCGGTAAGAGCATATAGACAGTTAAAATGAAGTCCCCACTTCAAAGAAGTGAACAAACTGATGTAGCCCTTGGGGTAGCACACATGCACAATTTTGTCTGGACTATTCACGGTTTCTTCTTAAAACCATTTACTGGAATAAATTAAACAGAACACTTGAAATTAAGTTGTATCTGTAGCTCTATGCAAGCAATACAAACTTGCAGCTTGCACACAACTATGTTCAATACTAAAGTTTAACAAACACAAAACGTGTCCATTCTCAGAGGTTCACTACTAACAACCATATGAACCATGGAATTACTTGGGCAGAACCATACCTAGCACTAAGAGACCAAAGACTGATGTACAAGATGTACAAGAACTGATGTACAGGAACAACAGAAAAACTTTAGTTTGGAAGTGCCTCTGGAAGTCAAGCTTTGGAATAATTTCCTTACCCTGCCCCAAAAGAGCTGCCTACACAAAGTTAAATGAACTTGCTCAAGGCCTTGCCCAGTGAAATTTGATGTCTCCGTGGGTTTCACTCAACTGCCTTCACTCCTTCAGTCCACCTCACCCTCCCTTCCCCACGTACCATCAGACTTCCAGTTGCTGTAACTACTATCTGTTTTTTATTTGGTAATTGCCCATCTCCACTGCCAGTGGAGACAAGAGTGAGAGGAGTCTGACTCCATCTGCTTTAGGGGGCTTCCTTTCAGCTAAAGCTGGTATTAAACCCACCCTTAGCTTCCTCATCTTCAGCCTAAACACGGCAGTTTCCCCACTCCCTAATACAGCATATGCTCCAGCCCCTAAGAACTTTACCAGCACTCTGCTGGATTCTTTTCTGTTTCCCCACACTTCTTTTGTCCTGGGGTCCCAAGAGAACACGGCACTCCCAGTACAACTTTACAAGTGCTGAGCCAACCAGGGGGCACAAGGGCTTGAGTAGCTCCCTGGTTAATCTTTATTTATGCAACACCACACAACAGGCTTTCAAGTCAGTTTCCTGTCCACCATTACCCACTTCCAGAAAGCTTTTTTCCAGAAAGCAGTTCCTAGACTGCCCAACGTATAAGCTTTTTCCTGTCTCTGGTGCAGGTCTTGTGTGTCAGCTCTGGGAGGCTCCAGCCCATCACAACCCCTCTGAATGGCAGATCTGCCCTCCAATCCACCAAATGCTCCCAATCAACTTTTCCTTTCAGTCACAGATAAACTCACTAAGGGTTAATCTATCACACACTTATAATCAAACTATAGGGTACAGGGAGCTGCAGCTGAAAGCCAAGGATACAATACAAGCGTATTTCCTTAATGTTAAAGCAAGCATATTTTCTACTGACCCATGCTTTAACAAACATTGCTTTTAACTGGGGTAGCCAAAAAATAAGTCTTCTCAAAATTTAGTATGAATACTACTTCCACCATTGCTCCCAGGAAGACTGAGACTCTGCATGCATGCATAATTCTGCTCTGCACTGGTATTTCAAACCAATTTTATAAAAAGTTCTTGTGTGGTATGCCTAAGCCTCAAGCATAAAGTGGCTTCTGTTGATTAAATAAATACTAAAACTTTAATACCACTTTAAATCCAAT
This sequence comes from Oenanthe melanoleuca, assembly GCF_029582105.1. NCBI lineage: Eukaryota > Metazoa > Chordata > Aves > Passeriformes > Muscicapidae > Oenanthe > Oenanthe melanoleuca. Next base: position 41,807,759 of record NC_079336.1, read on the forward strand.
TTTTGTGCTATTCAGAAATATTATTAACAGCTGATTACTTTAATTTCGCAGCTATTTGAAGACTTGTCTCTAAATCACTTAGTTTGCCTAAATTCACCACTCATATTCTTGTTCTATAAAAGCACTGATAACTATCTATGTATAACTCATATATATATATATTTAACTATATATAACTACAACTTATCAGGGACAGCCTTTTTGAGAGCACAGCTTGAAATACTGGTATGGCATCATTAAGATATTTCTTTTTCTCTTCCATTTTACACATTGCCAGAGTTAAAACATTCTTGCTCTAAAACACCAAGTTTACTTGGGCATTTTGAAAAACCGTAGTATATAATACAAATCTACCACTGAAAAGGGAATACAGATTTACTGAACTTTTCAGACTATATTCATATATGTGTCACTATCAAATATGGAGAGACAGAGCTTAGAACAGTTTTGACTTCATGTAGCAGAAGCCACAGAAATATGTGAAAACGTTCTTCATGTCACTGATAGCAAAGTAACAACATTCAACATAAGAGGACATTTTGAAGACTGTCAAAAGTCTTCAAGAAAGTCTACAAGAAAGTAGCATGTCATTCTTCAGATTATTTTATCAGATCAAAAAGGCATTTTCCGCCTGTTTTCTTACAGCATATACATGGAAGCCATACCTTACCAACACTCTTTTCACTTACTAAACATACTCATAAATCAGAAGTTTCACTTTAAGTACACTGTTTCCTTAACATCACCTCCCTTCGTTTCTAGTTTACCAGTTTTATCTGGAAAAGGTTTAGGCAAAGAAAGTCATCAAGATGGATGATTACTTTCTTTGTTTTATTCAAATAAGAAAATGCTTACATCCTACAAAATGCAAGCTTTCTCTATAGTAAAAAAGCAGGTGATCTCAGAAGTACTGTCACTTAAACTAAAAAGAAAGCTCTGATGACAAACAAGTATAATCTACTTCTGAAATACATAGCCCACAGGTTGTATAGGAATTAAGCAGCAGAGCTTGTTACAGACTTTGCTGAGTCTGTAATTCAAAGGGAATTCAAAGGGAAAAGGACTCCTGGAGAATTTTATCCATTCTCCAGATCTCTGATCCATGTCTAGGAGAGCCTTGGAATTTTGATTTCTTCATGTCTAATTATGCTCTCTATATATACATGAAAACAGAGCAGCATAACACCACGTAACTTTCTAACTCACTTTGCCTTCCCTGTAGTATGCTTTTTCTAAAATAAAGCTTTTCTTAGAAGTTAAGAAACATTTAGATTAATGCATATTAATAAAGTCAGGAGTTTACAAGCAGAAAGTAACTTAGAAGGACCTCAAATTGCAAAACAAGAAACCCTCAACTAAAGAAAGTTAAATTTAAAAGCGAAGTCCATTTTTTAGAGACAGTTTACTCTAAATTTTAGTTAGACCATACACATTTTTCAGGAAATGACTTATTTTGAGAGCGAGGGGAGGAAGAAAAGCAGAAGGCAGCAAAAAGAGACCTCTAAGTTTGCTCCTTCAGAGTGTAATGTTTTTATTAGGCACATGGCCACGTAACACAAGAGGGTGAAAATGCTAGAAACACATCTCTACCTCATCTCTAAGCAACCTCCTCTCATGGCAGACTTCAGTAGGACTGTGATACCTTTTGCTCTCCTTCCTTCTCTGCCTTCATATAGTTCTTGCCCTCCTTTGAAACCCACTGGTTCTCACTGGTCTCAAAGCAGACCTGCTCCACCCTCAGGTTTGAGAGCAGAGAAGAGAATGCCGATGGGGGAATGCAGGCTGCCATCAATTCCCCACCTTTGTGCCACAGCAAAGGGCAGCTATTCAAGTAGACACCAGGCCAGCAGAGGAGTAACAGAGCCAAAAGCAGTTTCAGGCAGATGGCAGTTTAGTCTCACAATACTGCATCCATATGAGTGGAGCATTGGCTTAGTCATTTGTGCAGAAAGGGTAAAATACTGCAGAACTAACAGTGAGGTCTAGGTCACAATCCATTACCAGAAAAACCACCACAACTAACCAAACCCCAAACAAAACCCACTGCTATGGAAAAAAACCCAAAAACACCCCCAGGAAGGCCTGCTCTGATGCAGCTGATTCACTGCAGGTCTAGCCTGCTCAAAGCCAGACCCTGCTCAACACCAAACCAGCACTGGGCTGACTTTGTGCAGGGTGAATGAACTGGTCTAAATCCCATTCCCTCAGTTCCATGGTATCAGCAACACCGATGTTTGGTGTGCGCCATGCCAGCTTAACTCCAGAATAAGCAGGTACTGATGCTAATTATAAGGTAACTTGATGAATTTTGGGAAATTTTTAACTAAGGAAGCCCAGGAAGGTAACAATTGGGTTTTTAAAATCACTTTTAATCAATACACTCGTTTTCAAAGTTCAAATTAATTATTTAATCTTTCTTCACAGTTAACCAAATCTCCAAAGATTGAACATGGAAAGAACTTCCCATTTTAGTAGCAATATGGGGAAGAAGTAAACAAGGTAGCTTTGTGATTTAAAAACTAGCAGCTTTTTTCATTCTCCTGAGAAACTACAGAAGATTTTTCTAAGCAAATTTCAAATGATGAGTTGAGAACACAAAGATTTTGTTGAGCTACTAAAGCATGCTCACCATGAGGTAAAGGACAGCATTGCTTCCACTAGTTCTCTGTGAAGAGGGGAAATGTTCCCATCAAACCTGAGTGGGTCAAGTGTACACAGCACAAGAAAAGCTGTAAGACATCTCCTTTTTTACAATTTGAACATTTTTAAACAGAAATGTTATAACTGAGAATAAACACAACTTCTGCCTCTCAAAAACCCAAGAATAGTTCAGATAAATGTCTAACTAAATGTTAGACAACGCAGGCCTGATTCTGTCAGTATGGCAAGAAAGATCAGATGCATTAAAAGATAAAATATTGTATATTCTGAATGCTTGCAGGATTTTTCTCCTCTAATAAGAACAATTCAATATGGCCACTTAACTTTTGGTAAGCCCTACAGCATGAATGAGCATTGCATTCTTTTTCCATAATATTGTTAGTAAAATAATGACTTCATTGTATTTTATAATATATAAAAGAAACTTTAAAATAGTTACGAGCTTTTACTGTTTATTTCTCCCACTCATGCATCAGAAATACCAAGTCTAGTCTTCACTGGTTATAAATGATGCCTGTGAAAATTTCAGGGTACAGTTGCTTCTGTTAGTCCACAACTGATAAAATGCAGATGTGTTGAATCTAAATCCCCTCATTTATCAGAACCATTATATACTGAAGTTATAGATATTAATTCTTTGAACCAAGCAAAAAATACAGCTCTCTCCCTGGAAACAGTTGGGATTTCATTTGTTTGATCTTGAGTCATCAGTAGGCCCATAGAGTCTTGGAGTCTCAAAGCTGAAAGCCTTTATTTTTCCACACAAAAGGCAAGAAGAAAAGTCACCCACTTGAAAATCCTTTTCATCCATGATAAAAATGGCCATAACACTATTAAAGCAAAAATGGTAGCAACATTTTCCATTAATTCTGACCAAAAAATTTTAACAATTCATACAAAGGAACAAAGGTCAGTATAACCACATAGTCTGCTTTTATCACTTCCCTACCACAGACAGACATCCATGACTGGTCAAAAATTTACCTGTCTCAAAGAAGAGTTCTACTTCAGAAATATCTGGTTTATGAATCAAAAACTGACTGTGAAGAACAAGAAAAACCACAGCACAAAATAGAAGAATATGTTTTCTTTCCTGATTTGGTATCAGATTAACATAAAACCAGAAATGGTGGGAGGAGGGATGTAAAGGTTGATATGAATAACCACCAGCTGTTACCAGCACAAGATTTTCCCACAAATTCACTATTACAGCTCTTCTCTTAAAAGCCATCTACAAGCAACTGGCAAGTTTCACATGCTACCTGCTCAAGTAGCTGCTTCTCAGCAGAAACATTTATACCAAATTACAGATTACTTGATAGTTATATTTCTCCAAACAAAACTGGATAGGCTTCTTCTCAAAAATGTAAATTCAGGATATGTCTTCTAAGTAATGCTATCACTCATTAAAAAAATAACACATCGTATAATTAAGAACTGAAGAAAATTGTTTGAAGTTGCACAGAAAAAACAGATGTATCTTCACTTACAAAGTAGTTATCACAAATGCTACTTTCTTTTCTTTTTTGTGGTCATTCATTCTGTTTCACAAAGTGGTTTAAAATTATTACGTCTCAAACGAAAGCCTATAAAAACATATTGAAAGATACAACATGCTTAAAAAGAGTTTTCTTGGTTTCACAAGCTTTTCTTGTTTCTCTTTTATGAAGAGTTGAGAAATTAAAATTAGCATTTGAAAGTATTCAAAAGATTGCTTAAACTTCTCATTCAGGTGTCAGATTCCACAGGTGCAGTTTCTCATTATGTACAGTGAAACCTTGAAATCAACTTTGCTAGGCAACCTCTGTTTTTAACATTATAGAGCAAAACAGAAAAATTCTGCTTTCCCTACAACTGAAGATATTCTTAGACAAATAATAAACTGAAAGATAAAGCCTAGGATGAGCATGAAAAAAACATGCTGTTTATCTGTCCTGTTATCTTAAATATTGAGAGTATCGAGATTCTGTAACTTCTTGTTGAAAGAACTTTAACTTGTACTGTTTCATTTTGCAGGTATGCACAGCCTTCCTCAAGATCTTACCACTCACATGGCAGATTAAGATAATGCCTCAATTTCTAACTCACCTCCAATTAAATAAAAAATAGAAAGCAGAGTTTCTAATAACCATTCATCTTCAAAATATCACTGGAGTACCATTAAAATGGAAGGCAGTACCACTAAACAACAATACAAAAAAAAAAAAATGCCACACACCAAACACACACATTAAACCAAAACTAACTTGGAACCTTCTTGTCTAAATCAAAATCATGGTTCAAATCTTCTTGCATTCTAAGGTTCTTGGTTTTCATTTAATTTTTCCTAAACATACATGGGAAGATGTTAAGTGTTCAGTATTTTTTCTCTCATGACAGAATAAACATCTTCATGATTACAGTAAAATGCTTTCATAAAATAAATTTACTAGAGATAATATAAATGACAGCTTCAGGAGATGAGAAAAATGCAATGAAAATGGCATGATCACCCATTCCAGAGAGCAGTTTCTGAGATACTTACAAAAGCTTTTCAACTTACAGGACTATATGAACCTTAATACTGAAGACATTACAAACAAAAGTTTTATTTTGCACTGTAACATTGATTCATACCATCTGTGCAAAGTAAGAGCACTAATTAAAGATCTTGTTCTGAATAATTTTGCTGACTTTTTCAAGTCAATACTTATTTAAGCAGAAGTCCTTGTGAAAGCCATAAAGCAATTTGAAAAAGTGGGCAAAAAGAAAAATTATTAAATCTGCTGGACAATTTTTTTTTACAGTTTACCTGTATTGTTTATCAGTGACAACCCATAAGCATTAACTAGAGAAGACAATCTTCTATGTACAGTCCATTAGATAGCTAATACTGAGTACTTACACCCCAGGTGTCTTCCAAATAAAGGCCATAATTTGTACAAAAGTACACTAGACAATATTTATCTATTTTGATTCGTTGTTAGTTTGGTTTTTTAAAAGAGAGTCATGACCCAATCTAATTCCTTGAATAACCCAAGGCACATTTCAATTATCACCAAAATGACTTCAATTTAAAAACCCAAACCATCAATGCTTTCCATGACACTAGACAAAAAATCTGCAGAACAATGACATTTTATATCTCATGCAATAACTGAAATTTTAAGAAATTATTTATTAGCTTGTTTGACCTGAATATAATTAATACTTGATGTGTTGTATTTACCATTCTGTAATCCCATCCACAACTGCTTATGATCCTTTTTTTGCATTTCATTGATGACTTGACTTTTGTGCTTTAAAGCATCTGCTTCTTTTATACATGCCATAAAATGAGCTTCAATCACATCCTTAGAATGGCAGTGTAGAAGATCCTTTTCTGGAAAATTCTATAAAGAGAAATGGCAGATCAAGAAAAAAAAAATGCATCACATACCTCGTATAATGAAGAATAAATGATAATTTTAAATAGGCATATATTTATGCAAAAGAAGCACACTGCTTCTACTTACGAAAAAATGTAACAACCATTCTCTCACTCTGCTGACAAGAAACAGGTTGCAGTGAAAATGTTTCAGGAAAAATAAAAGCTCAACAACTTTCTGTAAAACCAGAATTTTAACAAGTTTTCAAGCAGATATTCAAAATTATGAAAAGCAAGTGACAAACACCTAATTTATATTGGCTCTCTATGATATTTTATCAGCCATGCAACTATGCAGCTCCTTGAAAACCATGCAGAATCACCCACATATACAAACTACAGCATATCTGCCACTTAGAAACATTTTTCCTTAGAGATACTGGAAATCTTTGTCAGTTCCAGCTTCAACTAATCCACATGACTACTGCTAGCCTGTGTGACTTGATTTTATATCCCTTTTATTTGGTTGCACTGGCACACATTCAGCACTGCAGATGAAAAACTACCACTCTTCAGGTAACTCTTAACCCTTCAGTGAATGACAATGAGCTCTCCTAATGAATTTGTTAAGGAGCTATAGTAGTATATCTATCTTATTCAGGTACAGAAAAGATTTCTTTGAAAATTAACTGATCAGAAGTCCAACATTTTAGAGGTTGCGGTTCTCCTTCCTCCATGTTTTCTTTTATCAGCACTTAACTATCACTTGCCATTTAATAGTAATACAAGCATTCACTACCCTAAATCCAGTGCCCTTAGTTTTCAGTTTTAAAATTCACCTTTATTCCCTCCTTATTAATTCTATTTTCACAGTTGCTTATGACCATGCTGAATGGAGCAAACCTCAGAGCCAAACCAGAGTGGCAGCATCATCAGTTCTCCCCTTCCTAACAATGGCTTGCCACATTTTTTTACCTCATTTTTTTATTCTCATGCTATTACAGAGGCCATTTCCTCTTAACCCACTACAAACCAGCACTTTAAGAAGCTTTTGTGAGGGACTGTCAAATCCATTTTGCAAATACAAGAACATATAATGGGATATTTTTTAAAGGTTTTTACAATATAGTTAACATTTGAAGTAGGGTTTTTTGGTTTTATTTTTTCCAGCCTTAGATTGCTCCTATCTTCACTCCCCCATATAACCCCAAGAAAAATAGTGAAGACTGCTTCAAAAAACAGAAACCCAAAATATCAAAAAGGGAGCTGGGGACTGCCTTACCTGAAAGAAATTCTGAGGATAACAGTGATAGTTCCCTCCTCATTAGGTTATTGAGAAGAGTTGGAAATTAAATAATGGAATTTCATATAGTGTTTCCTCCTTATGACAGTGAGAACTCAAACTCTGGAAACTGTGGATCAAAAGGATGAGTATTTTCCAAAAACAGGGGCATAAAGAAAAGAGTGCTAATATCTTTTCCACTAAAGTTTACATGATTTGGTGTTGAATTTGCAAAAGGGAGTGTTCTTGTTAGGACTGGTATACGTTAAGCTGGCTAGAAATATAAGGGCAGAGGTAAACTTAGTTTTTTATATGAGAATGACCAAGTACAAAGACATTAAAGAGGACAGAACAATAAGGAAAGTTCTTCTGGGGCAGACCTTGCTCCTGTTCTACCCTACAAAGCTGAGTGTCTCAGCATAACTGGGCCCAAGATTACTAGGAAAACATTACTGGGATTGTTACTTGCCAATTGACATCTGCATAGGCCTGTAAAATACTTTCAGAAGTTCAATTTACTTGCTCAAATAAAAATGTAAAGTCTCGTAACCAATCCAGAAGAAAAATAGACAGAAATAGCATACTTAAAGATCAAAAAAATTCCTTACATGGAATAATTCAAAGTGAGACACTGGCATCCCTCAAAACAAAGGAAGATAACAGTGGCATATACCAAATGCCAAGTAATGTAAGAACCTGGAAATTGACTTTCATAGTTAAAAACTGATGTTTTAGCTAAGTTTAAGAAAACAACAGTTTTGTTACAACAACTGTTTCGCTACGCCTATGTCTAAATATTGAACTGAAGCGTCTTTTTTTGGACATTCTTCTCTTTCTATAGGTAGACATCTTCCTCCTAACTTTCTTCCAATGAATTTCATATTGCAGCTAATGTCACTCCCTGGGGATGAGTTCCAGAAATAATACACAGTGTAGTCTGCAGATCTATTTAAAATTGGTCAAAGCTAGTTAAGCTAGTGTAAACAATCTAGACACAGTAGAACTAGATGTGGCTTGATTAATTTTCCCAGCTTCTAAGGAGTAACACCGTGAAAGATCGGAAAACACTCCTGAATCTCAGTGCTGTGTACTCTCTTCTTTAGTAGGAAAACATTGGCATATTTCTATAAAGTACTGTGAGTAGAAGCTGAAAAACCTAAACATGAAAGTGACAACTAGGAAAAAAAACACTGCACATCTGCAAGAGGCATATGAAACAGATTCACCTACATGAGCTACCAACAGAAAACATAGCATCAATCACCATTTATCATCATCATTTATCAATCAGGGCACAAAATCATTTTATACTTAAATGTAAATAATGTGTGCTTGTCTTAAAAAAAAAAATCTACTTGCCTTCTTTCTACCTGAAGAAATACTGATCAATCATAAACAACATTATTCAGTTCCCTGAAGAAAGGGAAAATCGAAAACAAACTGGTAGCCAATCCTGGCTATACACTAAGAGATATGCAAAAAGTATTAACAGATGACATAAGTAAGTAGCTTTAATGCAAATACTCTTACTGGTGGTGCCTTACTCCTTCCATGTCCTGCATCTTTGATAAAACAGTTACTAAGGACTGACCCTGATTTTGTCAGAAAGCTCAAGGAGTTCTGTTTTTTATTTTCACATGCCAGTAGACCCTTGCAGTATGAACTGGTCACAGAGAAATAGGTATCATCTGTACAGACAAGAGCACTAAACGACCTCTCACATAAAACTGTACCAAAAACATCACAGGCAATTTCAACAGTCTGGTTTCATAACTCCATTCCACCCATATTTATCTCTCAGTTCTAGTTCACAAAACATCTGTTTACCCTGTGGCAGTCTACTTGCATTAGACTACATTTACAGAAAACAAGGCATTAAAAACCATAAGGAATGTATCCAGTGGCAGGGGGTGCATCTGTGTATTTGTTTTTAGTTACCATGAGTGGTCTTTTCTTTAAGTAGACTGATTTAAAAAAAAAACCAAAACATTTATACTTCTAGTTTCCACAGTATCTCCTACCAATTCCACAACTTATCCATATGCTACAAAGAAAAGTACTTCCTTTCCATTCCACCCAACCCAATCTTCACCTAAAAAATATAATGACTGTCAAACAAGGACAGATGCTGTCTCTCCTTTACATCAGGTCATGGGTGGAGAGGCAGGCACCAGCAGACAATGGGTTCAGCAGAACCCCAGCATTTCCCCTGGCACTCAAGATTTCCTCTCCTCCAACAGTGCTCCTATTTCCACAGCAGTTCACCATTTCTTACCTACTGCCCAAAATCTGGAGAGGTGGTTACCACTTTGAGAACATGAATAGCGTTAAACAGGCCAGAAAGTAAAGTGAGTTGATTTTACCAGGAAGGGACAGAATTTCCCTGCTTCCCATAAAGCCACACCTGGATAACAAAAGCAACTTCCCAGTCTACAGCCTCTCATGATTCTCAGACCCCAGTATGCTGTTCAGCCTCATCCTTCTACAACTATTTAATGCAACTTTTTTTCAACTTTACACGATACAATGCATGCAATTTTACTGCATACCAGAAGTACAAATTAACAAACTGTTTCTTCAATGCAAAAATCAATGCATGTTTATGATTTGGTCTATGTACATAACACAGGAGGACATCTATCAACTTGAAAACTTCTGCTGAACAGAAATAAACACTTTTCATGTTTTTAACTTCAAACAAAGAAACCCGATAGAGTGAATGTGACTTTTAAAAAGAAGCTGAAAAACATTTTTTTACAGATGTGTGAGATATCTGTTGTTGACTGCATGCATTGGTAGAAGAAAGGAGACAGCCACTAAACAAAAGTTAAACCTATCAAATCTCCAAATAAAAATTACGAGTCTTTGAAGAATAACTACACAGAAATGAAAAGAATACTCTAGTTAAAAATCCCACATCTAAACTATTCAGCTGTAAGGAACTGTAATACATGAAAACCTCTTCAATATTTTGACATACTTTGATACCTTTCAGTTATGTTTTGACTTATGGATTCAGAGGGGTTTTATTTAAATAAACTTTCAGATTACATCAAAATGGGAAGAGAGATTATGCAGGTGCTAACTCTGCAGTATTATATTACTAAATTACATCAACTTTTAAAATAAAACTGCCTTAGCAGTTAATTATTTCTGCTGATCTTTAATGTACACCTTTGAGAAAAACTAAAAGTAGCTGAACTTTTGGCAAGCAGCAACATAAGGACATTAAAGTAAAATTTATGTTGCTGATTAAAAAGCACTGTGGTGCTGCAACTTAATTTTCAAAATGCCTCTACTTTGAGATGGCAACATCCCCACATCGCCACTGTTAATATCCCAGAGCTCTCAGAACATAACAATTAAACCACAGTTTATGAAACTAGATGCCCTACATTTTCTTCAGGACATTCTGGAAATTTCCTCATCCCAGATTTCTGACATTTATCAGACAAGTGCAGCAATTACAGTGGTTTCAAAAGCATTCCCAACTTCAGATCCATTACGCCAGTCATTTTGGAAGTTTCAACATGTAGAAATACATAAGAATGTATGGTTTCAGTGTACACTTCCAAAAAGAATCAATTACTGTTGGAAAAAGCTTTTCTAACACACCTTTGAGAATCATTTCAATGAAAACGTTCAACGCAAACGCTTCCCAATATGTTTTTCATTGCATTCCAATCTCTCATGCACTAAAGCCAAGCCTATTAATGCAGCATTGTCCCTCAGATCAATTTTCCTGTTGCATTGTTTCTTTTATAATGGAGAATTAACATTTTTAAGTTAAATACCATGAACTTGTAGTTGTGCTTTTGACTTTAAAACATACCTGGAATTATTGTCTCAACGCATTTCAGAGTATGCAAGAATCCTGCACCAAAGCTAAACCTTGTTCAAGTTCCACTCTGAGCAAAGATCAGTAGTGCTATTAAGTCATACCTAATGGGTTTACAAAGCATAATCAAAATAATGTCTCTCCTGTGACTAAGCTGTCATAAGACCAAATTCATTTCACTCAGTTCTCTAAAAGGGATCAACATTAAGCACAGCTGCATTCCTTGACTCCAAAGATTTCTACAGCATCTCATATCTATGCTTACATATGCCTAAAAGAACAAGCACTTCTCAATCTTCCCAATCTTTAGTTAACTCAAGCCATTTAAATATTATAGGAAGTTCTGCTATCATAAGCTTCATAGCTTGAAAAACAATTTTGGATTTTGAGATTATAATATAAAAATTTTCTACGGAAAGTCCAGTAAAAGCACACACAATCTCATAGAAAATAGCTGCAGATTTCAGAAGCCCTTAAATGCTTCCTAAAATGGATATTCTCCCTTTCAAATCACACCATTCACATGTTTTATAAAATAGTTATGAAACCTTTTCCTAGGTTCCAAATCTGGTGCTCACTTGTTCTTAAAAAAAGTGTCTATATCAATTTACCTTGAAATGCACTGTGATGCTCCAAGGAAGGGCTGTATTTGATGCATGGAGATCAAAGAGTAAACCAATTGGGTAATGCCTAAAAATGACAAGGTATTAATTTAATATGGAAGCCATGCATTTAATTCTACATACCACAGTTAACATACCTGCATTTACACACACACATACACACAGACAAAATAGCTGTTTGACTCCCACAATCAGCATTCTTTATTGCTTACTTTTCTAAGTTATACAGGCAAGTTTAGACTTTGAGAGGCAGAACCAAGTCTGGAATGTACATGTTCAATATCTAAACCTGTGGTCTCCAAGCTGCGCCCACAAAACACTGCTACTTTTGCAACAGCTTTACGTGGCCTACAGCTGCTTTGCTGAACTTTCCAAAACAGTACATTTATTTAAAAACCATCAGAAGAGGAATAGATGGTCTGACAGAAAAGCACACATGCTTTCAGATGCTTGAGTGTCTTGGGTTTATACCACACTGACCCCTGACATGCTGTCCTTCTCCCACATGCCTGATATATCAAGGCAGAGAATAAGTAGAAGAATGAAAAAATTACATATCTGTAAAAGGGCTGAAAGATGATAGATCAAGATCAACTCTCTATCTTTACTATCAAATCAAAAAGAATGAAAGGGGAGAAAAAAATTCATTTGAGTTTTGCATTTCAGTGGTAGTCTAGATTAAAGGAGTTACACAAAAAAAACTTGCTTCTGACAAATATTCACCTCTGTCTCATAGCTTTCTCTCCTTTAAATTCATATACAGCCCCCAGCAGTATATGGAACATGTATCACACACACAAAACTTCCACAGACACTGTAAAAAAAAACCTCTCTGTTCAGTTTTCTCACACATAGATATTGGCAAGATTTTTGATAAAGTGTTGGTTTTGGCTTTTTTTTCAGATTCAGCATACCAAGACCCATTCTCATATCTTTCAAAAATCATAACCCAAAGAGCCTTACTAGCTTTTCATCTTATAAAGAGAGAAACACATGGTGAACTGTAAAGTCAGTAGTTTCACTGAATTAAATGTGACCGATCACAGGTCACAGACCCAAGCACGTACATAAGTTCTGAAAGTCCCAAGAGTACTAACCGAGAGTGCTGCTTTAACAGCACCTGTGTCAAGCCATTTTCCAGATCAGTGAAACTCACACAACAGTGCTTTAGCACCCTCTACGGGTGAGCCACCCCAAAGCTAAGACAAATTCACCACAACAGCAAAATAAAAACTAAAATACTACTACAATTCCTGAGCTTATCTGAGAATAAAGAGGATGCATATCCAGATTTATCCTTATTCACTGCTAATGCTCAAGTTTTTTCCATGAAGACTTTTTACTAGTAACTGCCAATTATGTCCTAAACACTTAGCAGGGATTCAGCAAGAATCCATGAAAGTGTGGTTTTCCAGGTGAGTTCAGTAACAAAAACCAAATTTGGTAATTAGAGGAACACAAATTTTCAACGTGAACAATGACTTGCAGTTACTTTCAATTTATACAACAAAACAGAAAACTAAGAAAAAGAAAGTCACAACAAAAAAACCCATACAAAAATTACTGCATGAGGTCTTGGCGTACATCCGTATTTTATAATCAGTTAAAATTACCAAGTGAAGTTCATGTAATCAAATTTTTTTTGATCAGTAAAATCCTTGTGCTTTGCACAGTTAATGGATGCCTGATCAAAGGGTGGTCTGACCTTTTGTCTTCTGCTAATTTATGAACAGGAAGAGTAAAGCATCCATCCAGTTGGTACTAGAGAGCCACCTATACAAATATCAGAATACAACTCACACAAAAGGGACAAAAACTCCACTGAAAACCTTGTGCTCAGACAGAATGGAAACAAGCTGTGGGTGTCATCCCGTAGCATCTGCTGAAGAAACTACTCCAGCGCAGAGTGGCATCACTCAGGGAGAGGTCCCGAGAAAGGCTCTCCAGGTTTCAGCTGCTAGGAGAGCTCTTGACCTCACCTGAGGGATGGAGCAAGCAGAGGAAATGTCTCTGCCTAGAGGAGGTGCACATTAGTGAGGAGCTATGTCAGCAAGCTAAGAAGCTGCAGGAAGTCAAGGGGCTGCACAGCATCAGGGAAGATGTAGAGATTAACAGCATCTTCAACAAAATCTCACAGAGATGAGAGTGTGGGAGAGAAAATGTCAGCAGTCATTGGAGTGGTCACTGGGGACTCACAGGATGGGGAGGATCAGAGCTGTGTGAACTCTGGTGTTGAGGAATCCATTCAGAGCCATTAGGTCAGTGTGCAGCTGCAGAGGGAGCTGCAGGTTGAGCTCTAGGTGATGGGAGCCTCAAGCAAAAGGCCAAAACTGGTGCTGACCCTTTGCACAGGAAAGGGCATGAGGACCTGTGGCCCTGCCAGGTGACTGGACACTCAGGGACACAGCAGGAGCCAGGGACACAGAGGAAAAACCCCACACTATCACACACAGACAGTGAGGGTGTAAAAGCCCAAGGGTTCCCTGGTTTGGGGTCCCTACTCAGGGGCACCAGTTCAAGCTGTTATTCTGTTGTTACACCATGACTAAAATCTTTAAGGATCCAGATGCCTAAGGCCCTGCTCTGGAAAACCTTGTCTGACTGTGGGTGTGGGGTGTGTAGGGACTCAAGTGAGGCGCCCATCAGCTCCCTGGAGCTGCCTGCTGCAAAGGGGCCTCGGTCCCAGCTCAGCTGGTCCAAGTGTGTGACTGCCAGGGCAGCTCCTGGATGGACAGACAGGAAAGTTTCCTTAACCTCTGACCAAGGCAGGCCTTCTGCAACCACTGGGCAGTGCTTCTGTGTCAGCCAAGAGACTGGAAGTTCTGAGGAAGCATCAGAGCTGTCTGAACAACACATCTACAGCTAGAGGAAGAAGTCATAGCACTAGGAGACTCCATCCTACAGGGGAGAGAGCCCCAACGGCCAACTGTACTTGTTAACCTGCAGAGGTTTGCTTCTTGTTAAAAAGTTGCAGGCTGGCAAAGTTGTCCTCTCCTTGACTTATTAGTCCTTGCTGTTTACCCACATGGGCACAAGTTTTAAGTGCTGCAACAGAACCCCTGAGAGTATCAAAAGTGACTCTGCAAGTTCTAGAGCCAAGGAGACATGGCCACAATTCTGCCATTAAAGGAGACAGGTTCAGAGAGGTGTCTGCAGGTCAGGAGCTGGTTATGCAGCTGGTGCAAAAACAAGGACTTACTTGGCTTTTATAGACTTTTATAGAATACTCTTGGGGATAAAGGACTTCCAGGAACAGATAGAATCCACTTAAGTCAGACAAAAGTATCTTTGCCTTAAGGTTGCCCAGCCTGGTGAGAGCTTTAGACCATAAACAACAGAAGTGTAAATAACATCCCACAGATAAACAGAAATTAATGGACATGGGTGGATAGCAAGTGGTGAAAGTCACAAAAGAAGGTAGAAGAGAGTCCACCACAAGTATCTAGATAAGTGCACATAGCTTGGGAAACAAGCAGGAAAAACTAGAGTTGCACATGCACATTACTGGGTGAGTGTTGGGCTACCTGAGGCACAGTGAGACAGCTTGCACAACTGGAATACTGCTGTGGAAGGACAGCCATAAGCTGCTTAGTGAAGGCAGGCAGGGCAGATGAGGACAGAGGGTTGCCTTCCATGTCAGGGAGCAGCTTAGATGTATGAAACTTAATAGGACAGACAACAGGTTGGTTGAGTTCTTGTGGTTCAGGAACAGAGGAGGGACTAGTAAGGGCAACAGATCATGCAATCCAGGTGAGAAAATAGAAAAAGGCTTCTTTAAACAAATCAGTAAGTGTCTACATGACAGACCCTGGTTCCTGTTAATCTCTCACATCTTCTGGAAAAGCAACACAATGGGACAAAAGTAGTTAAGATTTCTTGACAGAGACACTGGATGAACCAGAGATAACCCAAAGCTGAATCTGTTACTTATTTGTTAAGACAAGAGTTGTGATAATCAGTGGCAGCTTTAGATGCAGTGACCATGAAATGGCAGAGATAAAAGTCCTGGAGAAAGGACAATAAGCAGAATACAGAATTTTTACTTAACTTTTCATTTCCTCCTGGTGCCACTACACAGTTCAGGCTCAGCCATATCAGATGCATCACTGGACATTTTCAGTCCTTCACCTGCAGCCAGAGCACTGAACCTATGCTGCATTCACAGAAATGCAGGGTAGAAGGAACATTCCTCCTGTTGCAAGAAGTCAAACTTCCAGCTCCTCCAAATCTAAGGAAACTGTTTTCTAATCCAGTAATCACAGTCTTTGTCTGCATCTCCTTCCATGCGGTGTAGCTTTAGTCTCCTGGAGCTGCAGGATGGTCTGAGGTTTGATCCACTTCCTTCTGTAGTCTCTAATGCTCCACAGTCTGATAATCTCTTCCTGAAACTTCCTACCTTGGTGACAGACCCTGCCCCAGCACACACCTCCTGCAGGCAAAGAATCCATCTTCCCCAGTCCCAACACCTCAGCAGGACAAAGAACTCTGGTCCATGTAACTCCAAGCCTGGAGAGCTCCATTCTCCTTTAAGAACTTGACCCATGCCTGAAGTTGAAACTGTTTTTCAGACTTCCTCCAAAATCTCACTGGAAAACCAAAGAGCTGCATCTGAACAGATACAGACTTTATCCCAACTAGGTATGAAACTGCACACACTGTAAGCAATAAGACCTCACAGTGCAAAGAATAATAATAATAATCAGAATAAACAATATTATTAACAAGTTCTATTTGAGTCTGAATGCACAAGTTATAGCTAAAAAGATTGAACATTAATGCCCACTATTCTTTTACTATCAACTACCAGCTCAATCTAATTCTCAGTTCTCATGTTTGGGTCTTCCCCAGAAGAAGCTTTGGCTCTTTCTGGGATTACCATTCTCCTAAAATACTGGTTTACAAACAGTACTTTCCTTAGAAAACCAGTTCCATCGAAATCAGTGGAGCTGTTCCTGGCAGAATAGGCTTAGTTTTTCTGAAAGATGAGAGCCTTAATTAGCAGATCATCATTACACTATTTTTTTCATTTCTCAAATGAATGTAGTAACTCTTTACTTGATTTACGAATTACAAGCTACATTTTTATTATATACCTATATTGTACAGTTTTTTTTTTTTTAACTCTAGTTAAAACATCACAGTATTTGAAAACTTATAGAAAATATGGATCTTTTTTTGGTTGAAGTATAAAGCCTCTCTTTCCTTTGTTACAACTTCAATGAAAACTAGTTTTCTTCCAGTATTTACCTGGGATTATGAATGCATGGGGATAAATGCAGTATATTGCTGTTGATGTAGGTAGTATCCATGACTCAATATTGGCACATAAGATGCCACTTCTTATTAAATTCCACATGATTTATCTAGATGTCTAAAGCCGGTTTTTGCCAGTCAGTTGCAATAAAAGTTTAAAGATATAGTTTTTATGGGTTTCTATTTACATATTTTCGAGGTTTACACTAGGTTGGTCTCCAAGAAACAGAAGACAAGAAGAGCTGTACTGCATCACAAATCTACAGGTACTCCATAATGTGATGCTTGCTAATCACAAGACAATCCAGTTTCAGTAAGATTAAAAAAAATCACTAGTTTTCTTTCCTATGATGATATAGGAAATAAAAAGAGATAAAAATCTCTTCATCATTCAAAATACTAAATACCTTCCTTCTGGAGGACTGATGCTATCTATACAGAACTAGCAAACACTGCAGCTCTCAAAATATTTTCTTTAAAACTCTCTAACTGCAGAAGTAGAAAACCTGATGAAAAGTATTTATGAAAATTAATTAAATCAAACTATATCAGTCTAAGTCCCTAACCTCTCACAAAACAAACCAAAACAACAAATTAAAAACTCAAAAGAATATAGTTTTAATAGACTACAGGACAAAATAAAACCAGAATCAACAGCAATTAGTCCAGTAAACTGGAACAAATTGAATTCAACAAATGCTTGCAGATCAATATTAGATTTTTACAGAGCAAGCACGTTTCACAGCAGTGAACAGTGAAGGCTACTCATGGTTTATTACCATCATGCATATAAGCTATTTGCATTCAGTCTCCAGAAGTATGACTTCCTATCTGTATTACTAGACATCTTTTAGGAAAGTAGAATATGTTAAAGGAAGATTTATTTGGCAATTCTACAGCAAGCAATGGTAAAGCCAAAAACACAAGCCTTCTGAATTATGGTAACAATAAGAACAAAACCACTAAGTGCAGCACACCATCTCCATCTTACGCATACAGTAAAAATTCAAGCAGAATAAAAAATATGTTCAACATTAAACCTTGTTGTTTTCCCCCAAAAACATGCATTTCTTACCCTCCTCCTCTTTTGCCATCTTTGAAACTCAAGGAAATGATTACTTTAGGAAAACTACTGACACTGTGTTGAACCTGGCAACTCTCTACTATTCCCAGGTTCATAAACACAAAGTTCAATAAACTCACCATTTCAGTGGTGTACCTTCGTATTCAAACCATATTTCACTAACTTCCTCTTGTCTCATAACTTTCTGAAAGTGTTTCTTCACTTTGTCTGTTACCAGTGTCAAGTAGCTTATCCTTGGCAAAAGCAACTGGAAAAAAAATTACAGAAGCTTTAAGTGCAAATAAAATACACTAAACCAGTAAAAATCTGTAACAAGTATGCATTTTCATAACCAAAATTCAGCTAGCACTCTTCTTCCCTGCTTTAAGGTAAGAGGTCTTTTAGACAGTTTACTTTTTAATGGTCAATGAAAGGCTATAAATCGACCTACTCAGAAGATGCAGAATAGCAGTATCCAACAAATTAACACCAAAAAAAGTAAAAAAAATTAAGTTCTTTATTCTTTATTCTTTCAGCAGGGTGAAAGGGGGAGAACAGTAGACTTAAATTTCTGCTTTTCTGTATTTAAATAATGACATTTTAAACCTTTTTAATATGAACACAAGAAGAGATTCTAACTTCTGACTGAAAAGAATGAGCAACTGTGTATCAGCTATTATCTCAAAATAGAAATTCCCACACAAGGAAAAAACCAAGATGAAAACTAGATGCTTAAGGGTTTGGTTTCCAAGTGTTTTGTACCTCCAATAGCTGGCATTTTCCATTTTCTTTGCACTGGGTTTGCCAGTTCAACCTACTAGTCAAGACTACTATTCTTTCACTATTTAACCTTCACCCAGCAACTAAAATCAGAAAGAAAACTGTAAATATTTCATTAGTTGAAACAAGACACATCCTCACAGATTTTTCATATGCTATCTTCTTTTCTCAAGTGTATACTGTCCAATTCAGAACTACTTTTGTGATATTTTTATTTGCAACTTCCCTATGATCTTTTCCCTATATCTTCCCTATCATCTTTTTTTAAAAGGCTCATACCCAGGAGAGGCTAAGCACTCTGTAAAATCAGTGAATTGATTGATGATTGTGTGGCACATTTACTAGAGATAAATCAATCCATTAACAAACAATGCTTTTCAGTGCCTCAACGACTAAAGATTAACCACCCTGTAAAATATCAATTCACTTTAGAGCAGACATTTCAAATTAATAGTATCCACCCTGTAAAGTTCTGCTTCATAATTATTAATAAAATAGCTGAGCCTAAGGTATATATAGATTATATTTTGCATGTTTAGAGAAACATTTGTTTTCCAGTGCTCCTCATAACCAGTGTTGTTTCTTATTTTCTTTATAGTATATGAATAACACCAGGCCTAAGTGAATGTCTGTGGTACAGGCATCCCAAACCATGTAAGGATATATTTTGCCTGACAGAAAACTTGATCTCTGCTGCAACATTCTTCCAGAATTTCTCCAATAATTAGACCACACTTTAATATATAAATAAGATAATATTTTGGCCATTATACTACAACCTCTAAATACTCAATTCATAAAGAAGCATGGAAAGTACATCAAGTTGCTGGAAGAACAACTTCTTTTTGATAATGCTGCATTAGGCTACATCTGTGACAGCTAAATTTTACAATTTTATAAAATTACATAAGGCCAAGTCTCACCACTATCACAGCCTTCATGTCAGTTAACACTCCATTTTTCATGTACCATATGGCTTTCTTTTTCCAACTGCTGCTTTTATTACCATCATCACATTGTTTCTACCTTGTTTCATAGGAGCAATGTAATCAAAACACAGCCTTCATTTTTAAAAGGCAAACAAACTCAATAAATTCAATGAAGTTATGTACATATTCAAGTAAGAATTGTTTGGTACTTTAATGACTTGAATGACAACATAAGCTTATTCTTTATTTACCTAACTCCACATATATTTACTGATTGCTCTTGAAACAATACAGTCCAGGTTATACCAATCAAGCCCACATATTTTTGGTAATAATTTCACATTATTTCTGCTATGTACAGTTAAACTAAAGCTGGTGTACTCTGATGACACTTACGAGGACTCTTAGAAAAGCCAATTTTCAGCATGTTGATTGGAGTACAGCCATGTTGGAATTGATAAATATATTAAAGCATTATTTATTGCAGCAGTGTTTCACATAACCCTTTAAACTGCATAACTTCCTCTGTAAAATATTCTACTTCAGTATATATTGTGAAAGAACATCAGTTCCTACTTCAGCAGAATTAGAGAACACAGACAATAATCAAACCACATTCAACTGAATTTAACGGAACATGGCCAGCACTCCAAAAAGGCTTCAACAAAAACTGTACAACTGTACAAATCCCAACAGTTGATCAGGTTAACAGGAATTACCTGTTTTTCAGAGATGCTGAGCATTTGTAAACCTACTGAACTCTTTGTCTGGTCCCCCCAGTTCTTCTACCTTGATATAGCTATCCCCTTCCATTGGAGAAATGAAAGGATCCAATTCTACCACTTTTCTAGCTTTAACTATCTTAGAGATTTACAAGTATACTGTTAAGTGAGACCTTTAAAAGCACTTTAAACACATTTTCACTTTGTTACCCATTTTAATATCTCTTCCCCACCCACTGAAAGATAACAAGATCAGTTCTCTTCACTAAATTAAGTAAATCTCCAATCTCTCTAAATGCCATCCCCAAAAATTACACAAACTGCAACACCTTCCTTTTGAATACTATGTATTGCTACAGTATTTAATCACAATAACCAGGAATGATTCTTATTAACCAGGAGGTTAAACGAAATACAAAGAACTCCTAATGCCTAAGTAAATGCTTGCAATATAACTTTGTGCAAAAAGTATGTCTCCATGTATATCCACAGATTTTGTTACAGAGAATGCAGAACTTTTACATGCAAAGCACCAAAACAGAAAAATTACACATTTGACAAGAACTGGAGTGGTCTGATCACTAACGTGTTGAGGGAGCTGAACCAAAACATCCTAACATGGAATGGCTTCACGTTGCTCTCTCCAACAGATATCTTAACAAAGTAATACTTTTGACACCCAGCAAGCTAAAGAGTGGTCCTGTTACAAACCAGTCCCTTGGGCAGAGCATCATTCTGGGACTGTATCCTGCTGCAATTTTGTTCTTTATACAGATGACAAGTCTTAGCCAATGAGTCTCTGCTTCATGTATACTTCTTTTATCCCTTTCTAACTGTTGCTTGCACCAAGAGGCAAACAGTTTATAATTTAAAAATAAAATGCATAACAATTTTAGAATGAGAGAAAGATCAGATAAATCAGCAACAAAAGTAGTTCAAGCAAACTCTTTCTAAATATGCTGCCACTCAAAATATAAGCATCTGCATTAAACACTCCAAAGAAAATTGACGTATCCATTTCCAGCATAACTGCAGAAACTTACCCTACATGACCATATTAAGACATGGGACAGTGTTTTACCAGAGCTGCCCAGTCTTTATGTCACCACTCTTTCCAAAAGATAGGTAAGTTAATTTTAAATTACTTGTCCTATCCCTACGCAGTGCCAGAAGGTGATACACATATGCTTCAACTCCTGTGCTGCACTAACCCATCTGACAGACAGGGCTCTCCTGTCACACCACTCACAAAAACCAAAATCCATCCCACTGACTCTAGGTCGTTTTTCTAACCCCTCACCCTCCAAGTCTGTCATCCTTCATCTTCATAAAGCAAGTTCCTCAGAGCAGAATCCTTTATCCTCTCTCAGCTTACTGATGCAAGTATTTCCTTCCCATGCAGTTTTTCCATTTATGACAGGCAGTCTGGAACACAGAGGCTGTACCTATACTAACAAGTAAGAAGAAACATGTAAAGCTGAAGAGCTGATGTCAATGGCTGGAAATGTTAACTACATATACTTTTCTACTTTATCCATCATTTTAGGTGTTTTGATGTTATTTTACTTTGATTTAGCTCAAGTTTGCTCCCATACACTAAATGTCCACTACCAGCTGAAGCCCATCTGCTGCTTCAGCTTCACAAGAAAATGAATTCAGCCCATGGGCTGACTGCTCTGTGATGCCAACCTGGGCACAGGAAGTGGAAAGGATAAAGACTTACTTCAAATGCACTCCAGAACTGAACAAAAACATTACTGCAAGCACACTCTGAAACTATCAGAACTACACCATGACTTAAAACCTTGACTACTATTCTGTCTTATACTATTATAAATCCTTGGTCCCTCCAAAGCTGCACTACCAGCTCCAACATGAACTGAAAAATGAAGAAGCTAAAATTTTAGAACTGTGATCCTTGAGAAACCACATTTTACAGAAAGAAAGAATTAAGCATTGAGAATTTTTGTGTACACTTTACATGGAGTAAATAAAAGAAAGTCTACAACCTTAAAACCATTTCCTTGACTTACAAAGCTGGCCACACGATAAGGATAACATGGTTTCATGGTTTCCATGCCAATGTTAAACAGATCAAGGCTGTAAGCCTCTAAACTTAAACTCATACCTGTCAAGTAGCTCTTACACAAAGTATGCAAACATATTTTAACTCCTATGTATAATTTAAAATCTGAGACTTTTAGGTAGCTTAGATGTATTTGGCAATAGCTCAACAAATATGAAGCAAAGTGCTTATCTTTTACCAGTGAAACTAAAACAGACAAAGATGAACACAATTATTGCTGAAGAAAAAACACTAATCATTTATCAGGTTTCAAAACAATGAGAAACTGATGACACAGATTCTACTGACCACAGGAAAAAAAGTTCTATCCAGTGGAATAGGATACAATAAGACTCTAGAATTTCAAATCCCATGAAAAAAAAATTCAGTATTTCCCTCCCATATACTTGTTACATTTCAAATTTGCATTTCACTGAATCAGCTAACATTCTTTCTCAAAGTGATGTCTATTAGGCACTGAAAGAATGAAAACTGATGAGAACACTATAAATAAACAGATCATTACAGAAGGCACTTCCATGTTACAACTCAAATACATCCATCATGCTTGTTTTTTATCATCAGCTAGCAATCCTATTCAAACAGTGTTTGGCCATTATAGTCATTTTCTTATTTCTGAGCTAGATGTCTCATGGCTGTTGGACTTTAAAGAAAAGAAAATAAGCAGAAGTCATCCACAGAGCCAGTGTTCATTACAAGTTTGTGTTACACAGGTGATCAACATCAATGTTTAAGATTTTTTAAGTTTGACTAAATTATTTCTGCATTAATAGAAGTTCTCTCCCTTCGACTGTTCATTATCCAAGAACATACAAACTCACATCCAGCCTCCTCCTTTACCTAGTCACTCACTCACTTTCTAAGAACATTTTAAAGATCTTAATTATTTCTGATAAGTTTCTCTCTCTAGTGAAACAAGCCTGAAGTTTTCTATTCATTATGAAGAAAGGTGAAGTCACACAGAATGGTTATATGTTTACTTTCAGAAGCTACCAAGAATAAGAAGAAGTGGGTTTTTTCTCACAACATGCAGTAGTACATGCGATGAGAATGAAAGAAACCAACACAAACACGGCCTTGGACTATTTGTGACTACCTTTGTTATACTCACATAGTAGGGTTCAGCTTCCCTTTCAGTTATCTCATCCTGATACAGAGTGAAACAGGTCGGTATTCGCCCAAACCACACATCTCGAAGTACATCTTTGTCATCTGTCATTCTTCCAATGGACAGTGAAGTACATGTAGATAAATTTCTTCTTCAGCTACAAATTTAATCCATTTCCCCCACCCCCCAAAATAAAACAAGTCAGCACAACTGCAAATAAAATACATCTTGATAAAGGTTCTCTCATAACTACACTCCTGCAGGCTGTCACTGGGGCATTAATTGCATCACTTGGTACAAAGAACGGGACGAATTAAGTTCCCAACTATAAACACATAGAGATTAGGAGTGAAACGTAAATGAGCATTTCCTAAGACTGTATCACGCCCCAGCCGAGAGCCGAAAGGTCCCTTCCCGTTACCGCAGCTCGAGAGGCCGCGGCGCCGGGGCAGAGCCCGTGCCCGCAGACGGGCGGGCGGGCACCGACACGAGCCGGGCTCCCCGGCGGGGCGGGCACCGCCCGGGGCTCACCGAGGCCGCAGGACGGGCCCAGCATCGCCCAGCGCCGCGCTGAGACCGGGGGGCGACCGGGGCCCAGGCAGGCCCCGCGGGGTCCGTCTGTCCGTCTGTCTATCCACCTCCCTCCGTCCCTCCCTCACTGCCGGCAGCCGCCCGAGGTGAATCAGCGGTGCGCCCGCCCCACGGGGCCGGACCGGGCTGCGCCGCGGCGGCAGCGCCAGGCGCGCTGTCCCGGGCAGCGGCCGGGCCTGGGGCGGGCCCGCCGGGGCAGCCCCGCCGAGGGCCGCGCGGGCCGGGCCGGGCCGGGCCGGGCCGTTACCTCTGTCGCGACCGGCGACACCCGCCCGCCCGCGCGCGGGGCAGGAACTGAGCGGCAGCCGCGCCCCCGCCGCGGCCACGCCCCCGCGCACGCGCCGCCCGCCGCGGGGCTTCCGCCCGGCCCGCGCGCCCGCCCCCGCCGGCGCCGGAAGCCGGAAGCCGGAAGCCGGAAGCGGTGGGGCGGGTCCGGGCCCGCCCGGTGGGAAGGGCTGCGGCCGGCGGTCGGTCCCGCCGCTGGTGCTGCCGTCGGCCCCGAGCCGCTCCGAGCGCGCAGTCGCTGCTGTCGCAGGGCTGCAGCTGCACTGGACCCGGCCATGGGCCCGCTCCTGAGGCATCGGCGGGGTCGCTCAGCCGATGGACCGCGCCTTTGAGGATTTTGAGCGCTTAATCTCCTGTTTTCTCCTACCCGATTATTGTTTTTCTTAGTTCCCCATGGAAGTTACCATAGCACCGAGCCTCACAGAGTTCAAGGAGCGTTTGTATGTGCTTTCAGGCACATGGTGTGACTTTATGGGGTGTCTGTGCAGGGCCAGGAGTTGGACTCGATGGGTCCCTTCCAACTCAGAATATTCTGTGACTTTTTCTGTAGTAGATCTTAGCCACCGTAATAGATGGAGCAAGTTCAGAGGAGGCCACAAACTTGGTGAGAGGTCTGGAGTCGCTCCCCTACAAAGCCAGGCTGAGAAAGGTGGGGCTGTTCAGCCTGGGGAAGGTTGTGTGGAGATCCCACGGCAACCTTACGGTGCCTGAAGGGCGTGCTGGGAAGCCAGAAAGGCACTCTGCGTCAGGAACTAGTGACAGGACAAGGAGGAACGGTACAAACGGAAAGATGGGAAATTTAGTTAGGGTATTAGGAAGAAATTCCTTACTGTGAGGGTAGTGAGACACTCGAATAGTGTTCAATGCCAGTTGGATAAGGCCTTGATCAACCTGTTCCAGTGGGAGGTATCCTTGCTTGTAGCAGATTGGGACTAGATGATATTTAAGATCCATTCCAACCCATATTCTATAATTTTGTGTGTCATTTTACACCATGATCACAGGAGGATGAGGAGTACCTGTTGCCACCAGTGACACATCTTGCATACCAAAGCATCATTCTGGATTGGTTTTTGTCTGCTCAGTAGGTGCAATTTCACAGAGAATTCCACCTCTGCACTTCAAAGAACATCTCCCACAATTCTGTCACTCTGCAAATCCCCATCTCGATGTCCTACAACTGTAGGAGTGTAGAGGGGAAGATCAACACTCCTGGCAGGGAACATCCTAAGTCCCAAGGAAGATATGTATCCTATTGTGCTACACACTAGCAGTTGTCAAAGCTGGGTTGTTTCGTGGCAAGAACGTGCAGGAAACATCTCACAGCAGGTTTTTGGCGCGCTGGGATGACAGCTGACACGGGGTGGTTTTAGCGGATGCACGGGGGGCAGTTTCACTAGTGCCACATTCTGGCCATGCTGCCTTGTGGCCACCAGATGTCATGCAGTGGCCACAGCTGCTGAGGGCATCTTCAGGAATTCGTGAACTAACTGCAATTATTACAGACTTTCGGTGGGGTTTACCCAAAGACTGGCATTTTAATAAGTTTGTGTTTTGCTGAGCCAACAGTATGATTTGCAGAACTGTAGTATTTTTTTCAGTCATCTGAAGAATTAGAATAGTCTGAAAGGCTCGTTTTAATTTTTTCCCACTTTAAATAAAATCATAATGATGACCTCTTTTTGGTAAAACATAATATTCTAAACATTATGCCTAATAAAAAATTATCTCTTTTCCTAGTGCTCTATAAGCAAAAAGTTAAGCTGTGGCACTTTTGTGATTTGGGAAATACACAAGGAAGCTTTCCTCACCTTCTCTCTGAAGTTTTCTGTGACACATTGATTTAAAAAGGAGGTAAACTGTAAATCTGGAGAAAACTTAGTATTTGGTATGGCCTGTTCAAAGGAGAGGGAAAGAAGGCACAGAGCACATGTGATATTGCAAGGGCTTTAGCTTTGAAGGGACCAGTTCCCTTACACTCCTGAATATGGGCAGCTACACTCACTTGCATGTGTTGGGCATGATGATGGGAGGGAAGAGGTTCCTCCAGAATTATTGTCTGTGCACTCACAACAATTTTAACTGGTGTGGATGGGGTGGAAATTATTGTCTTGCAGACCTGGAATGGCAGGAGACGTGAACAGAACAGATCCCACAATTACAGAGAATCCAACCTGCAAGCACTGGGCATTTACTAAAGGATTCTCTGTGTGTTTCTGCAAGGAGCTCCCTTGATGCTGTTACAGGTCTGCTGAAACCAGTCTCACGAGGATGCACTGGCCAGTGGAGCTGCTGTGACATGCCAGCACCACTGGAAAAACAAACAAACAAACAGAAAACCCTAATGAACTGACAAAAACCCCTAGATTTTTGCAAAGATTTTTCCTCATGACAAGCTTTCAGAAAGCTTTGCACATATGGATATCCCTACAGGAAGTCAAGGAGAACTACAGGGTTAGTCTTTGCCCTTTCCTCCTATGAACTCCTCAGAGCTCTCCTACAGAAAAGGGTGATTTTGGTAGGATCTGTAGGCTGAAGGGTTTGACTGATCATTGTAGCAGCATCACTAAAGGTAATTTCTTTTCTCACAGGCAGGAGTCTGCAAGCTATTATCAGTGATAGGATGTGACTCCTTCTTGCTGCCTGTGCTCACCTCCTGAGGTCTTACTTAACCCCCACTGCTACAGTTCTTGATGCACGACATTAGCCAGCTAGACTGTACAATCAGCACTCTGTTGATTATTAATAATGACTACCAAACAGATGAAACATTTACTTTTGCATTTTTCTCTTGTGTATAATATAAGGAACATAAGCACCTGACTCAGGCAGATGGATTCCACTTGCTGAAAACTGAACTCCATTGAATGCCCTAGTCTTTTGCTGGATCTAGATACAAGAAGCCTGGTAGAGAATAAAACTCAGCCAAGCTATAAAGTGAGATAACTTGCTATTTAAATTACCTTACTATTTAAACATCCTGCTGGTGTAGTTACCAGACACAGATACAGCAAGATACATTGTCCATGTGAGATCTTAAAAGCAATAGTTCTGTAGGTGAATGAGGCTCTGAGGCTACTGAGACAAAGCTGATTGTAGATAAACACATGAGATATAATGTGGCTACTGAACAAATAAGCTAAACCTGAAGTGAATACCAGCTTTTCCTTTATTATGCCTACAAATAAAGAATCCAAATCCAAATATTAAGAATAATTGCCAGAATGTAATTTAAAAATAAATACAATAAAAAGGGAATTACCTCTTTGACATTGTTTCCCACATTGCTATCTAATGTTTTAAGTTGCACCATCACTTGGCACAATTGGCTTATCTAAATTGGAAGGGGAAGAGCTCAACAAACATATTTCCAATTCCAAAATCCTCGAGCATTATTCCCTCATTTTAAACATCATCATCTGACAACACACAGTGAGTCATTGCCTAATGGCAGCTGAATCAAAATACCTGTTATTGAATACATATGGAATGTGAAGATGCTTGTAAAGAACAAGATTATAATTAAAGATGCATTAATTCAAATAAAAATAAGAGAAATGGAACAGGTGGTTTATGTATTTGTGAGCAGTTATCTTTTTGTGTAATGGTAGTGCAGAGGAACTTTTGTAAGCATAATCAGTGTATAGTTTATATCTGAAGGGACCTCTGGAGTTCTTCCTTGACATCCAGGCCAGCACCCCTTCTCAAAGCAGGAGTAACTACAAGGTTAGAACATATTGGTAAAGGCAAATCATGGCAGCATTTGATTGCTGATAAGTTACCTGAAATAAAACATGAAATACTATTTTGCTAGAACTGGGATTACTGATATTCATTGTTTTGATCACATGGAATGAATTTATTGGTGCTTTTATAGAATTGGTATTTTATGTCACCTACATATTCCACAAAGTAAGGATAGTTTGTAAGTATATATTTGTGTAAATTATACTTACATGGATGTATTATGAATAACTTTGGTGGGTGGACAAAAGATTCTATTTATTCAGTCCTGGCTCCTCTGCTGTAAAACCCACATTCCATTAAATCTTTGGCAAAACATGAAGATAGGTGGAACTTTACCTGTTCCAGTGTTGTTTCATTAGCAACTGATCAGCAATCACTATTGCTGTTTTCCTCTCACTTCCCTAACAGTTTTCAATAGAAAGAAAAACATACTTTAATTTTCTAGACACTGTTTTTTGAATGTGTAAACAAAATCAGATTGTGGAAATCATTGGTGTACACCTCTTAGTATGCAACAGTGAGTAACAGTCAAATGAAACTCATAAAACTGCTATTTATATCTAGCTAAATAGTTCATTGTTGCCTACTCTCAGTGAAGAGTTAATTTGATTAATTACATGAGAAGCTGATTCATTCACCTGAGAACTTCCTGGAAATATTACAAGATAACACCTAATGTTTTCCAGATACAATTTTAATTTATAAATTTGTGGATGCAAAAAAATCACTCTTATCAGGATGTGATTCTTCTTTCATGCTCTCCTCACCTACTAATATTTGTCTTCTGTAACACCGATTTTATTTGGAAATATTCTAGACTGGGTTTAAACTCTTTCTTGTCTAAATAACTGAGGTATGCTGACAACAGTCCTAGTTTTCCCTCACCATTGTTAACTCTTTTTTACTTTGCTGATTTCATAGAATCACAGAACGATTTGCACTTGAAAGGGACCTTGAAGATAATCTAATTCCAAGCCTCATTTCCTATTTTAGTTCTAACTTAAAATTCCTAAGTCATATTTAAGACTATCAAAAAATCTTTTACTGCTAATCCAAGTGACTGGACACTAGTAAATCCTAATTCTAGGTCTGCTGCTTATTATTTAGCTTGAACAAAAAATTCTTGGTTTTGCTACTTTGTCATAGACTCATGAAGACATCTTGGTCTTAGTGATTTTTTTTAAATTTCACAGTATGTACATTTGGAGATTTCTTATGAACATAGATCAGATCATAAGCTTTCTTTTTTAATATATTGACAATGCCAACAGCCAGTTGTTCACTTAGCTGGATTTTTACCCCTCTGCATGTTAACTAAGTAATACCTATTCAGTCAAGTATTCTCACTTATCAAAGACATGTATCTGGTATTCAAAAGGTAGTAGGATGATGATTCCTGATGCTTCTGTTTTTTTCTGTTGGGAATACTGATGGAAAGGTTAATGGATTTGTCAGTGCTATCTCAGTATGGGACAGGTTGGGCCCCATCTATGTTTGGTACATAAATTTAGCCACTTATGACCAAAGATCAGCACTAACTTAGTGCTGAATCAGAGCAGAGGCAGAAAGTAACACAAAAGTAGAAGGAAGATAATACAGTAATCCTGTGCTGTTTGGCAATTGGAACAGCCTTTAGATTGTTTACTCCTAGGCAAGAAGAGGTTTCACCAATAACCTACCTTGTTAATACCATTGAAATGTCAGCTGCTGCGACATGGGCAGTCCAACCCTTAGAACAAGAAGACACTGAGCAGCCATGTGTCACCCAGCACTTGGGAACTCCCAGAACTGAAACCAGAATTAACTGCTGTTTGTTGACAAGTAATCTTTTATACCTCAGTAGGAAGACTTCTTGCTGTACAGCTCTATAATAAAATCATTTCAATAAGGACTTCATTCCTTTTCTGTGTTACACTGTGTAATTCCAAGCATCTGAGTTAGACTCGTTACAACCTGGTCTATTGGCTATATTATGAAACCTGCCTTACTCTTGCAACAAAGTACCAAATATCATATGGGTTCATGGACCAACACAGTGCCAAGGGTGACACAGAGACAGCAGCCCATATTTCCTGCCCATCCAAGTCATCAAGGCATCAGAAAAGCAATTTTCTATTCTCAGGAAACATACATGTCTTATTACATCAGACATAGACCTCAGTTTTTTCCTTAGATTTCTAAAAAGAAATAGTACTGATTTGTAATAAAACACAGGATTTCTCTATTGCAGACAAAGGGGGTTTTTTTATATGACTGGATGATCTTCAGTAGTTTTACCCAGGGAAAGAATTTTTCTCAGTGATTCCAAATTCACTTTGAGAATTTTGTAGTAATAAAGTGTCAATAACTCCAGTTCTGAAGCACTGGTATATCTTTGTTTTTCCACTAATAAAGTGTGTTATGAATATTTAAATTTACAAAGATCTTTTAGTGAATTTAAAATCAAGATTGGATGCAAGTTTCTCTGTTTTTCTTTTCCTCTTGGTTGTGTTTGTACAACATTGGTTATATGAGTTAGCTGTTAAATCGCTGGTTTTTCAGGGAAAAAAAGTAAGAATATGATGCATGTAAAGTAGGAGAATGGGTGTTTGAGTTGATAGTGAAATAAATAAAAACCCTAAAGTCTATCTTATTCCATGAGAAGTATAATTACCAGTGGCCTCGTCAGTGCTGAGGGAGTGGAGGGTTGTTGGAAATCACTTCCCTTGAGCTGCTGGCCACACCATGTCTAACTTAGCACAGTGCGTGCTCGATTTCCTTGCTTACACGGAAGTTTGCATTTGCCTCTCTTGAACTCCATGATTCTTGCTTCCTCTTGTTTGTTGAGATTCCTGTGAATAACAGCTCAGCCCTCCAGCATATCAATCACTCCACCCTGCCCAGTTTGTATCACCCAAAACCCTAACAAGTACGTGTTCCAGCTCCTTGTCCAGTTCAATGATAAATGTGTTACATGGCTTTATGATGGGTTGACTGTGGCTGGATGCCAGGTTCCCACCAAAGCCACTCTACCACTCCCCTCCTCAGCTGGGTGCAGGAGAGAGAATGTAAAGAAAGGCTCATGGGTCAACAAAAGGACAGAGAGAGATCACTCACTATTTACCATGAACTCCTCCTTCATGAGTCCCTTCCATGGGGTGCAATCCTTCAGGAATAGGTTGCTCCAGCATGAGTCTGCTAGTCTGCTACAGGGTAACAAGT
This sequence comes from Oenanthe melanoleuca, assembly GCF_029582105.1. Lineage (NCBI taxonomy): Eukaryota > Metazoa > Chordata > Aves > Passeriformes > Muscicapidae > Oenanthe > Oenanthe melanoleuca. Next base: position 41,839,274 of record NC_079336.1, read on the forward strand.
CCTGACAACCTTCCTGCTCCAGCATGGACTCCTCTCCACAGGACCACAGGTCCTGTCAGAAACCTGCACCAGCATGGATTCTTCTCCATGGGACCACTGGCCTTTCAGGAGCCTGCTCCAATGTAGGCAGGACCAGAATCTCCTTTGGGCATCCTCCTGGCATAGGCTCCTCCACAGGCTGCAGGTGGGTCTGTGCTCCACCATGGACCCCATGGGCTGCAGGGGGACATCCTGTCTCACCATGGTCTGCACAGGGGCTGTGGGGGAATCTCTGCTCTGGCACCTGGAGCACCTCCTGCCCCTCCTCCTCCACTGACCTTGGTGTCTGCAGGGCTGTTGCTCTCACATAAACTCACTCCTCTCTCTGCTGCTGTTCCTGCAGTGCTTTTTCCCTTCTTAAATCTGTTATCACCATTGCTGATGGGCTTGATCTTGGCCAGCAGTGGCTCCATCTTGAAGCCTGCTGATGTTGGCTCTGTAGGACATGGGGGAAGTTTACAGCACATTCCCACAGAAGAACACTGTAGCCCCTCTGCTACCTTGCCACGAAGACCCAATACACATGGAATTATTAACCACTACTCTCTGATGCTGGCAGTCCAGCCAGTTTTTCACTACCCTTGCAGTCTACTCATCCAGTCCACATCTCCTCAGTTTAGCTATCAGTACACTACTAAAGACAGTGTTGAAAATCTTGCTTCAGATAAGCTACATGTGTTACTCTCCTTTCATCCACAGAGCCAGCCATTTCATCATAGAGGGCAGTCAGGTTGGTCAAGGATGATTTAACTTTGATAAATGTCTGTTGGCTGATTCCAACATGATCATTCTGTCCTTCACTGTCTAAAATATGGAGGACTTGTTCCTTCATTTTCCCAGGAGCTGACCATGTTGTAGATGTTCCTTATTGATTTTTTAAAAATATTGATGAGATACTTTTGTCTTTTACCAGCATCTGGGGAGTTCCCTCAGTTGCCACATCCTCTCAAAGATGACAAAGAGGAGCCTCACAAATACATTGGCTGTCTCAATTTCTTTGGATGCATGCCTAGTCCTATGTCCAGAAATACTTAAATTATTCTTAATTTGATCTTCCTGTAGGATGGGTAGTGCCTCAGTCCCCACAATTTGCTACTAAGCTCAGAGGCCTGACCTTGTCAATAAAAAACAAGGCAAACAAGGCATTAAGCACTCCAACCTTTTCTATGCAATTTGTTACTATATCCTTTACATCTTGTCTGCTCTATTTAGCAACGAGTTTACATTTTTCTTCATCTTTCTTTCAGGGCTGCTTCTCCGTCGATGCTCTTCTTGTTGTCCTCTGTGTTCCTTGGTGGTTTTGACCCCAGCTGTGTGGCTTTCCTAATTCGACTCTTGAATGCCTGAGTGATGCTGCTAGATTTCCCAGTAACCTGCTATCTATGACAGAACTCAGAGCTTTCCTCTTCAGCCAGTCTGGCTTCCTGCTGTATCTGCCCATCTTCTTGTGAAATCACAATGGGCCATTCTAGTGTTTCAAGCAGATTTTTTTTCTTTCTTGGCTCCTCAGTGATTCCTGCCAACCTATTCCCTGACCAAACTGAAGTCCACTTTCCTGAAGTTCAGGTATCTGCTATATACCTTCCTTGCTTTCCTTAGCACCTTAAATTGAACCTGTTTTCCCACTTCTTTTTAGGCTTTGGTCTGCATACTTTGATGAACCTGCTTAGAAACCTTTCTCAATGGTAAGTCTATTGGGAAAGGTGCTCCTGCCTTTCTTTCTTATGCTGGTGCCATCACTCCCACCAGTCCTCACTCCCAGAAAACAATCCATGGACCTAGAAGCCAAAGGCTCTCCCTGTGACCCCAGCTACACTGGCTCTGCCCTGCATAACACATCCTCTCCTATTAAGTCCATGTTGTTAACTGCTAGGGTCAAAGAGGAACACCATCTTGGCTCTTTACCACAGCTCAGAGCACAGCACTTGCCTTTGATCTGCTCAAGTTCTCTTGTGGTAGCAACAGTTTTGTCCAAATGGCTAAGAAGTACATAGTAATGGTGGAAATGCAGTAACAGATAGCAATAATCCAAAGGTGCTGTTGGTCCTTCTGTGGTGTCCCACACCAGGCTCAGGACAAGCTTCCTGACAGCAGGTCTGACCTGCAGGTGGGTACTCTGGCCCCTAGAGAAGGAAGTCTTTTAAATAAGAATAATCTCATTAGAGAAGTTCAAGGAAGTCCATTGTTTCATCCTATATTGATTATTATTATTACTCTTTCTGTTTGTCTTTTTTTCCCTGAACCCATAATAGTGTCATTTCCTTGATAACTTAGTGGGAGGGGCATGTTTATAAAGACTTAGCTTAGCTTATGTATTCTCCTTCATCTCTCTTTTTGTGGAACAGCTGATAGATAACTCCCTAATTATTGTTTATTAATGGTAGAAATTCACTGACCCACATTCTCACAGTCACTCTCTGTGTTTGTTCTAAATATTACATCCTTATTCTCTGTAATCACAACTGATTATCCTGGGAAAAGCAAATGCTGACAAACAGCTCTACTACTTTGTGCTTCTCCTCCCCAGGACTCACAATAAACATCAGGCCGTTTCAACACCTCCTCTTTGGATAACTTTTCATGGGACACCATGAAAAAACCTTACACGTCTTTCAGTGTCAGGTTTATATTCATCTGGAAAGAGGACAGAGCTGATGGCTGCACAGAGGCTGATGGTGCTCACAGGATCTGCATTATAGACCCTGTGTAATATACAGGAGGAAGAAGTGACTGGTGAACATAGTATGAATAGACAGTTTCAATTTCCTAGCAATGCTCCTGTATTATCTGCAGATACATAAGAACAGTTATGCTTTTAATTACATCTGGTCAGCTTAATATTTAATTGCAGATTCTTTAGCACCCAACTAGGTTACAGAAGACTGGATAGCTGTTGGATTTGTCACAGGATGCTCATGTCCCATAGCAATTTATTCAGCTGTGCTTACATTTCATTCTTTAGCACATGGGCTCTGTAAATTGCTGAAGACAGAGAGGGATCTACCTTCCTTCATACTTGTCCATGTCCTAGCTCATCTGTTAGTATGAGCAATAATACATAACTGGTAATTATATATCTGATTTTCAGGGCTATTGATTTAATAATACACCTAGAATCTCTATTAAATAATTAATTTTAAATTTCCTGGAAGTTTCTGCCTCCCTTCTTCAAAATTAAAAGAGAAAGATTCTATCCTAACTTAAACCATGCTGGCTGATAGACTTCCATGAGAATATGATGAAAATATAATAGAATGGCATTGGTGACTTAGTCAAACAATTTAACAATTATTCTTTAAGGTGGAAAATTAATTTCAACCTAGATAATGATCAAAAGTTTAGACCAGAGAAGAACATGACCTATAGCTTTGCAATTGGCAAAGCATGAAAGGGTAGCAGTATTATGCACACTAACCAGTGTAAAACTGGAATGCAAGAGAAACTAAGCCATAAAATATTAGCCTGGAAATGCATATATTTCAGTCAAGCTATATCTACTCAGGAAAACAGAAGAAAATCTTGATATTAAGGAGTAAATTAACAATTTGTCAGTATTATATTCCTAATGCCTCATTGTTATGTTAATTTGTGGTATTCTTCTAATTGAATTAATTTCTGGTCTCTCTAGTATATGTTTAAATTGTGAGTACAGGAGATCTGAGTGCTAGAATTCATATACTTTTTTCCCTTTTAATCAAACTCGAGGTGGCTGGAGCCTGTGATGCACAGAGTGGCATCCACGATGCTGCTGATGAGGGGCATTCTGCTCCCATGAGAAGCAGCATGTCCCACCTCCCTCCTCCTTTCCCACTAAGATGGGAAAGAAAAAAAGTAGCCACAGAGTAGAATGTTGTTTCCTCTGAGTAGCATCCACATCAGTTGTTTCAGACTAGTAATATAGCCTGTTTTCTCACAGCTATTTTATCTTCCTCTCTTATAGTTTGAGGAGGAAAAAAAATACTTATTGAAAAACTTCAGATGCCACATAAATGCCATATTAAACTAACCTTGACATAGCACACATAAAGTGTTTTACAGATATTAGTACTCAGCTTGAGACCAGGCTCAACATCTTTATTTTAACTCTTTATGCAAACTGGTAAGTCCAGAGACTGAAAGCTTTCAAGAAACTGTAAGCTGAAAAATGCACAGAAGAAACATTCATCTTTTACAGGTGGGCAAAAGAACAAAATACTTGGATACTCAGAGCAAGAATGAAGTGATTTGTAGGTGAGTTGTAGGTGTTACCTTGGCTTTGCACTGACACTGCACTTCAGTGAAAGACAGCTATCATTACAGAAAAGTAACACAGAATTGTTATTAACAGAATGAGAAAAGCACTTGGCAGGCAACAGAGAAGAAAACCCCTGAAAGAAATGTTTTTTCTGTGAGACTGTTTTTTTCCCCTGTGAACTGATTGGAGAAGGAATGGAAACTATTGACATGGCAAGAATATTAGCAAGAATAAGAAGAATATTCAATGCTGGGAACTCCTGAACATTTCATAACTGAAATCTATTTGGCTATCTGCCTGGACTTATGGGCTGAACCCCAACCTAGCTGGTGTTGAAACCAAACAGGGCACTCTCACTGTTAGCATCACAATGGGAGTATTATGTGGAGGTAGTAACTGATGCAGAAGTAGTTTACTTGTATATTAAAAAAACCTAAAATGGCTCTGGTTAGCACTATAAAATTTCATGTTAAAGTTGAAGACCACATGCTACGCCTTGGCATTGCTGTGGGACACTTCTAATGGGTGAGCACCCATGGATTGTATAATTTATTGTAATTTGTATATAACTTGTATATCCCATGGATACATGACTTATTTTGTTTGTTTCCCTTGATCTGTAGGATTGTAATGCAAAAGACTCTTTAAAGGCCCAAAGATGGATTGTAGGACTCTTCTTTGAGTAGCTGACAGGAGGTGTGTGGGTAGCAGGGAGGTCTATGCAACGCTTTTCATTTATGTGAATATATAAACAACTCAAAGGCTCAGATAAATTTTTGTCATTCTACAGCAAAAATAACAATAATAAGAAACCATGCTAACATTGAATTGATTAACTGAATATGCTAATTTCCCATTAAAAAACTTACACCTATCTGCTGTGGAATACTCAGTTTACAGAATAAAAATCGTAGAGTATCAAAGGGTTTGGCAGAACTATTCATGGATAAGTGGGTTTTAAATTAAGCCAAAGCTATTAGAAGAACGAAGGTGAAATCTTGACCCTGGTAAGAGTCACATCCATTTTTGACTTATCTGATCAATAACTAGCACCTAAGAGATGGGCAATGCAGGTATTAGCTCAGAGATGACCCTAAGTACCAAAGATCCCAAATTGAACCATGGTGGGAACCAGGCAACTTAAAATAAGACCAAAAGCATCCAACACGCAAATCTAAATTGCTGCCTGAAGTAATCACAGAGTACGTACAGGATCAAATTCAGAGCATGAGGTTATGTAAATTCACCCCCACTCCAAAATGTCCTCAGAGCCCGAGGTGCTTCCATCCACTTGAGCTGCAGTGCCTGTGTGCTCTGTGTGCTCCCCTGCGTGCCCCCCAGGCGATCCAGAGCAGGCTAGGTCACGGCAGCTGGCCGCCAATAATGACTGCCCTCTGAGCCCGAGTGAGGCTCTGCCCCACCTACAGCTACACAGGGCAGTCTCAGAAATGCTTGACTTCCCAATATTCTCTTTGGTTGAAGCTCACATCACTGTCCCTTGCTTCCAGATTTCTTAGTCCTACTCTTAGTCAAGCTATTGCTATTTTTCCAAAGTCCTTCCCTGTAATATGGAATTGCTTACCTACCCCCTTTAAGGGGTTTGCTCTGCTATTTGTTTTAAGGGTGTCTTTGCTTCCCTGGCTTCCTACATACTGCTCTTGCTACAATTCTGGCTACCATGTTCCTGGACTAATTTAGTTCCTAGCCTTGGCTTTTCCTGGTCCTAATATTTAGTTGCATTTTCCAGGCTGTCTTTAACCCCCAGGGGTGATCACCTACATCCCGCCGTGTCTGATAATTTACTGAGGACATTAATTTAAGACTTTTTTTTTTTTTTTTTTTTTTAAGGCATGGAATGGGACTCACTCCTCTTTTCAGGTGTGGCTAGGGAACCTCTAGTCTCTTGTTGGGCCAGAAAACAAACATTAGTGGTGGTATGACTGTGAGATAGAACATATCCTTGTAGGTAGGATATTTCCAAATTAAGGTTACCATTTCTATCACTATTTCTACATCATACCTGGAACTTCTGGGGAAAAAAATGGAAGCCAATATGTCATTTTGTACAGAGCCTGCTGTTACTGCATGACTTAAATAAGATCCAAATATGCAGCCACAGGGAGTCCCAGCAGAGGGATTCAGGCCAAGCAATACCTAGTTTTTAGCTCCTTGTCAGACTTAGGCAAGAAGCAGGCACCCAACACTCAGTCCCACTGAGGCAACTCTGAGCATGTGGGGAAGTGAATCCCTAAGTACCTGGGGCACTTTCAAGACAAACACGGAGGCAACCCTGGAATTTAGCTGCCCACAGGGTTAGGTGTCAAATGAATGTGGGATTTCAGGACCATAGTTTGGGACTTACGTGTTTTATGTGGGACACAGGGCCCCTGTGTACTTTATTGTTCTTTTACCACTAACACCAAAGTATGGAAACCCAAAGCAGTCTTCATATATTCTGACAGTGAATTATCTGAATCTCAAATGTTTGCATGCATGTACCATTTCTGAAGGAAATGTCACACTTCTGTTGTATTGGAAAAGAAGAAAAATATTTTATGACGAAGTTGATGATAATCCATTCATATTTGTCTGTAATTTGTGTATGGGCTTTAGATTGGAAGTTTGTTTGTTTGTTTCAGAGCTATTGTGCCATATATTAGAATAGTTTTATATTAGAATAGAGATTGTTTCTGGTTTGAAACAATAAAAAGGGAGAATAATTTATTTTAATAGTTTTATCTCAACCTGTGTGTTTGCTGATTTCTATAACTATTTCAAAAATTTTGAGTCTGTATTTATCGGACTATCTTTGTAACTCCAATATTAGCATGTTTCTGGTTTAGGGTTTTTTTTGGTTCTTTCAAAAATCTCACATACAGTTTGCAGTCAAGCAAGACTATTGAGTATGGTAAAGTCTAATCTAGGCACTCAATCATCTTCTTTTTCACCATGCTGGAATGATACCAAACAGGAGAAGGATAATTTGTTGCATAATACCTTTCTAAGGTATGAAGTACTGTGAACTGTTGCAAAATTGTGTTGGTTCAGATAAAGCTAGACTGACTCGTTCTGTTGCATGTGCCTGGATTAAACTGACATAAACTGGCTGCTGACATAAACATGACCATCATTTAAAGTTTCCTGAATGGCTGGCTAATTCTTATGAATATCTATCTTGACTAATGGCCTTAAAAATGCCTTTCCTGATTTAAGAGGTCCAAACCTTCTACCTAAGACAGGTACAACTAAAAGCACAGGGCCTCGACAGATCTGCTTGGATCAAAATCACACATTGTTCCGACACTGCCATATTTATCAACTAGACTTTAATTTTGCCCAAAGTGTGAAAAACAACCAAAACCCTTCACTTAATTTTGTGTTTCAGGATTTTTTAGGATAGGTTAGCACTGAAGCACAAATGCCAAATTCCTCATTCAAGTGTGGAATGTACATTTCTTATATGTGTCTCTCCAGAGAGATATGGAACTCTGCATATTTTCTAGGTACTCTATGGTGCTAATACTAATCCAGACCCTGCTAAAATAATCTAAGAGGATTTGAAAAGAATATGTAATAAATTTCTCCCTTTTCTCTCTTATGAGAGAATTTCTAAACTGTATATTTCCAGGCCAAATACGTTTTTTCTTTTTTTTTTCTTTTTTTTTTTTTTTTTTGGTTGTTTTTTTTTGGTTGGAATGAAGTAGCACAGGTCTGCTGAACATACAGAACATACCCTCATCTGCCTGGTCTGCCATCAAATCGAGGTATCTAATGGGTAGAGTGGCAGGGAGAAGACACACCACGACTGCAGTGGCCAAGACTCCTTTCTCTCCAGTGCTGTTCAGGTGAAGTGGTTCACCAACACCAATTCATTTGCCTTTGCTCTGGCACAGCAGAATCCCAATTACAAATGACACCCAGAGGGAAATGTAGCACACAGCCTTAGTAATGTATTTATCCGGCTTCTTCAATGGTGAATGTCAGAAAACACCTTGGTTATGTCAGTTGTGGTTCTCTAGTCAAGGAAATAGAAAGGAATAATTCTAGGCTAAAGTAAGAGAAGAGGTAAAGCTATTTGAATCTTTGCAGTGTCTACCCAGTGTCCAAAAATCCTCTCCAGATATAGCAGACAGGACTCTGCTTTGTTCCCAGCCATCCATCAAGGACAGGATCTACCTGCCATAGGTCTCCTGTCTGTGTCCTCGGAAATACTTAAAATCCAAATGGATATGGTCCTGAATAGCCTGCTCTTGCTGACTCTGCTTGAGCAGGGGGCTGCACTAGACAACCTTCAGAGGTCCCTTTCTATCTCAAGTGTTTTGTGATTCTACGGTTTTCATGCTTCTTCCTCTACTGAAACTGACTTTTCTCAATCTCTTCTGTAGTTCATGAGAGCACAACTATCTTTCTTTCCAGTTCTGCCCAATTTTGGCATGACACATACTTAATTTTGGGAAAAATAACTTTCTTTTCAGGTTATTCTTTTTAGTTAATCACTAACCAAATAAATTACAAGTCAGAAGAACTGAATCTGCCCTCCAAACAGGTGGACATATTGCTCAGGGTAAAACAATAGCATAGGTAAGACTTAGCTGCTCAGCCAACTCCTGTGCATTTTGTGTTCCCCTGCCTTGCTCACATCCTTTTCCTCTTGCCATAAAAACCTCAGCATTAATCCATCAATTTATGTAGCGTTTGTCAATTACTGGCTGATTATGACCATTGCATAACGCAGAATTTGAAGTTTTTCCAGAATACGGACTTCCAACATTTTTTATTATGTCATCTTAGTACTTTTAGCAGAGAATTGTAACACCCATGTCCCATCGGTAGCAAGCGAAAATCAGAACCGAAACCACAAGAGCCCGAAAAGTTCCTCACACCAGACAAATGCGTGCTTGTAGACGCAATTTAGGACAGGAGGCATCCGTCAGCGCTCAACAGCGTTTCCTAAGGGAAGCTGGACCTCAGAGTCTTTTAAGAGAAGATTCCTAAACGCACCGAGGAGCACATGGGATCGCCAGGTCCTGGCAGGGGTTGGTCACGATACGACCTGACTCGATCCTCCCCGCTGCAAGGTGTCTCAGCCTGACCCTTCCCGCGGGAGCAGCTCTGCCTCCCTAGGGAATCCCTTCCTCGTCCTCCTCAGCGGGATAACGAGCCAGCAGGGCGGTCAGAGCCAATTTATTCCCAGGGATAGGGACAAGCAGCTAATTAATTAATGTGGCGGGCACCGAGACAAAAAAAGCAGCGCTGCAAGCTTTGGGGCGTGCTGGCTGCTGAGCCCCTCGGCTGTACAGCTGACTTTCTTTATTCCTGCTTTTCGCCTTCAATGAGGAGGGGCTGGGGGGAGGATGCGGAGCCCCGGCGCGGAGCGGGCGGGCGCGCAGCTTTTCACCGCGCCTTGCACAAGTGTCCGGGGCGCGGGGCGCACCTCAGGGTGAGCAGAAAACAACAACAAGATAATGGCCCTAATGCGCACCCTGGGCACGGATCACACGTGGGCCGCTCCCTCCCTTCCTGTGCGAGCGGCGGGGAGCCCGCCTGCCGCGGCGCGGCTGCCTCGGCGGGGAGGGACCGACGCGTCCGGCGGTGGGCAGGGAGGGAGGCAGGCAGCGAGGGAGGGAATCGCCCTATTAAACGCATACAGCGGGGCGGGCGGCTGCCAGGCCGCCCCGTCCATGCCCGCGGAGAGCCCGAGAGCGCCGCGCTCGCCCCGCTGCCGCTGCCGCTGCCGCTGTCGGCGGGAGCTCCCCGCGCACGGCCCCGCCGAGCCCGGCATGGCGCGGCGCGGCCGCTTCCAGCGCCTCTTCGGCCGCAGCGAGTCCGAGGACTCGGAGCCCGAGGGGGCGGCCGCCGCCCCCCGCCGCCGCCCCTCCGCCGCCGCCGCGCCCAAGCGGCGCCCCGCGTTCCCCCACTGGCGCCCCAAGAAGAAGGAGCAGCATCCCCGGGAGGGCGGCGGTGCCGCGCCCGCCTGGACCGCGCCGCCCGCCTCGCCCCTCGAGTCCCCGGCCCCGCGGTAAGCGCCACTGCGGGCGGGCGGCGGGGGGCGCGGCGGGCCGGGCACGGCTGGGCCGGGGTTCTCCTGTCCAGGAGCGAGGGGCTCTTCTGTCGAGCAGGGAGAAGAGCGCGTCCCGCACCGCCTTCCCGTGCCGCGCTCGCCCCAGCCTGCTGGCGGAGCGGCGCCCAGCCGTGTTGACAAACAGCAGCGCCCGTGTGAATAAGTAACAGTCAGCCCTGTGCCCGGAGCAGGGGGAGGCTGCCTGGCCCAAACCAGCCTCCTGAGCGCGGCTGGCGTGTGCGAATGGCTTTTACTCGTCTGCAGCAGTGGGCTTGCTCTGTGCGCGCTTTTTCTGGACTTGGTAGAGGAGGAAGATGAAAGAGAAGGGCTTGACAACATTCTGCTACAGTGCTCCCCATGGCTGTTGCTCCCCAGTGTGGTTCCAAGTCTCCCATGAGTAATGACTGTCTAGTGCATGCTGGCTTCTTGGGGACACAGGCATTCCCCGGGGGCTGTTAAGAGCCCGTGGCCACAGCACAAGGAACCTCAGTGAGACTGTGGGGTTGCCAAGCAGTAAAACCTCTGACGTGAAGGTAATTCACAGTAGTATACGGTGAACTTGAGGCTACATCAGTTAAGGGTTTGGTTAATACTGCTCAGATCTGAACATCACAAACCAGGCAGTGAGAAACTGTCAATGCTGCTTACATTAAAAAAAAAAAAAAAATTAAAAAATTGTAAGCTGTAAGCTATTGATCTCTCAGGTGTTTGGTTCAAATTGAGAAATCTGTAAGTTTCAGAAGGTGTTTCTGTGTGGATGTGTTAGCACTTGCTGAAAAATAGACATCAGGTAGAAGTTAGAACTTGACTAAAGTATAGTCTAATGATGTTTGTGTTTGGTATTGAAATCTATTATTGAAGACTTTAAACACCAACCTCTTCTATAAAAGGAAAAAAAAAAGCTTATGTTTATGTATGTTTAGGAAAGAGAAAAGGAAGTCTGCTTTTCAGAGCTTTTGAACTGGGAAATGATGTATTCCAGAATGCTGTTGAGTGGCCAAGCTCTGGGCAATGCTGCATGTGACCTCAACCAGGAGCAGGTCCCTGTTTTGCCTTCCAAAGGCCAGATAAAACAGAAGGGGATCACAGTGTGGCTCGGGGTGGAAGGGAGCCCCAAACAAGGCTGACTCTGAGTTCAGATCCCAGTTGCTCAGGACTGTGTCCACTTGAGTTTTGAAATCTTCCAAGAAGACAGAGTGCACAACAACTTTGGCCAAGATGTATTACTGCTGCCTTGTGTGAAATAGTTTCTTCTGGTAGAAGGCTGGAACACATTTCAATTCACAGCTTGTGCTGGGCCTGCCATGGGCTACTGAAGAGCCTCGTGGCTCTTCATGCATACTGACAGGCAGGTGTTGGGTTCTCTCTGTGGTCATCTCTTCCCTGGGCTGAACCTGCTTCCCCAGCCACTCCTCAGGGCAAAATCTCCAGCCCCTCAGTATCTTGAGGCCCTGTGTTCTTTTTATCAGCATGTTTTGTATTGAGGGGCCCAAAACTGAATAGAATATCTGAATGTGGCATAAAAGAAGTGGCATAAGTCTTTAATCTAGGTGTGGGTTCCTTTTTCTTTCAGATACCAGGATGTTTTTACTGCATAAATTTGTTTTCAAGTTTTGTGAGTAAATTACAAGAGAAGTCTAATAATTGCAAGTCTCCTGAAAGGATTGGGTTGTAACTCCTGTTACAAAACAGTGGGGGTTTGGGGTTTTGGTCATGGAGCCAATCCTTCTGCTATTGATGACAGGCTGGGTTTGTGCTTCAGCACATGAAAATGCACATGTATGTCACCATCTTTAACTACAGTTGGTCATCTCCAGAGAGCACAAACTTGTCTTTTTTGTGTTGCTTTTCTTTTAAAAAAATGGAATTAACTAAGCTTTTAGTATACAGCTGAAAACACTAAATACATTTTTAAAAATATGTTGAATATTATGATAGCACTTCTCAAAAGACATGGTTTAAAGTATTTTATTTTTATTACATGCTTGGTAGGCTGTAATGCTTGTTCTCAGGAATACTGTATAGGACAGATAGAGCATCCTGTTAGCAGGGATGACTTTGAAGATATGAGATGATTAATTAGTGGCTGTGGTTTTAGCTGTGGTTTTAGCTATGGTTTGGCACACAGCAAGCACGACAGCTGTCAGTTTAAAGACACCTATTTATATGGTATTCGAGTTTAAAAATTATCTCTTTATCAGCTGTTTTACTTGTCTTATGTTATTTTTTCAGGTAGCCAATACTTTTCCTTGCTGTTAGTTATTTATTGGGAAGAGCAGTACCCAGCATGGCATAAAAAAAAATCTTGTGATAAAAACCAAACAAGCATCCCAGCTCTCTTAGACTTGGAGTTACAAGTGTGCATTCTCCTGTCTCTATGAAATCTGTGTTGTACTGCCTGTGTTCATGGGTGTCAGGGCAGCCAGATGAACTCCTCTGATTACTTTTTCTACCAAAAGCTTGTAGAATCTCTTTCCCTAAGATAACAGCTACAAATTTGAGCCTCTAAACAGAAGAAGGTACACTGAAAAAAAAGAAAAATAATTGCAGTTTGTCACCATTCTGTAGGTAACTGCATCATATTATGGGGCCAATTTTTACTTGGTCTCTTGGAGTTCATGTCCTTTTACAGCTGTCATGGTTTGGACACTGAACTGTCTCCACCCCATGGCAACTTTAAAAATGAAGAGGATGGCTTGGAATTGATCTTTGTAGCAGGAAGTTGACTGCAGTAGGACAAAAAAAACCCCTGTTTATCTTTGGGGTGTGTTTGTTTAGCAGTGTTTCTCACAATGTATGCTACCCTATAAATCTGGAACTTTTTGTTTTTGATGGTCAAGACCTGACAAGTTACTTGGTCCAGTTGTGAGTTGGCTACCACATAAATGGCAGTAGCTAGATTTTAGCCCAAGATATGTCAGTGTAATTACTGTGAAAAAGGAGGGCATTTTTGCTGCTTGTTACTTCCTCAGTTTGAAGAAACACGGATATTTGATATTGAGCAGGTTAGAAACACTACTGTCAGCAACACCCTTTTTTTTTATTACTTTCCTCTCCCCTGATTATATTAAGCCATCTCGCCTTCATCAACATGCTAAATATGTGAAGGCAAATAAACCTGTGTCTGTTGTTCTGCAGTGATTTGACAAAGAAATAAAAACTATTAAGGTTTCAGTAATAGCATAAAAATAAGGAGAGGAAAACAGCATTCGGCTGCATCCAAGGAAAGTTAGACTGTGGAATTATACCTTAACTTGGGGAGGAACATGCACATCCGTGAGGTATGTGGAATGTGAAGAAACATTATGTTTTTAGAGGAGAAAGTGTCAGTGAGACCAAGATCTTGTATCTTTTCCCTACTTCCATGTTCTTACCCTAAGTTACTCTTCTGTGACTTCTGTGTTAGCAGAGGTGAAGGAGCTATACTTCACAGCCCACATGTCACATCACATTTTGGAAAATGATGAACAACAAATACTTCATCCTGTGAAAAACAAAGTGTGCAATTACACAGACCATCAATAGCTCAATTGATTGACAAGAATAAAGCGTAGAAAGCTGTTACACAGTTTGCTGTTTTGTAAAGTACAAACCCTCAATTCAATGAACTTTATATGTATAACTTCATACTTGAGTGTTGTCTGGTTAAAAAAAAGAAGTAAACATTCACCTTTGTTCTTTTGTATGGATTTCTGCAAGTGATCCTAGTTGCACTTAGTGGGAGGTGGAAATGGAAAAGGGTAATATGGTATGATGTGTAATTCTTCGTGATCTGTAATGTAAGCATAACGCATTAGGAATAAAGACTTAGTATTATAATTTTCTCATAGGGCAGTGAAGATCTTCTCAGATATCATGATCGAAGAATTAAAAGCAGAACTTCTTTTTCTGGTGTTTTTGCTTTGACATAACGAGGAAATTGATCCTTAGGAAAAATATGTTTCTAGAAAGATACTAAGATAAGAGGGATGGCATGCTAAAACATTCTTTTTTTTTTTTTTTTTTTTTTTTCATTTTTAAAAAGCAAAAAATACCGTCCCTTGAAAATGTAATTACATCTGTGCCATGGAAGTAGTAGTTTAGAAGTAGTAGTAGTAAACTCTTGCATGAGTTTAACATCAGCTGCTGCTTCTGTGTTGCTGATTTTGTGAGTTTGGTGGCTGTGTAAACACCAGGGTGAAGAACACTCTATTTTTCATTTTGTCCTTTTCAAAATCGAGTGACAGTCTGAAAAATATGAACCAGTAAGAATGCTGGTGCCTTCCTGGTCAGCTTTCTTGGATGTCAGGGTATGAAAGGTAGATCCTGGTGGAGAAGAGTGGCACCTCATTCCTGACTGCTGTGTTGTACAAGAGTTGCTGCCTTTCATTGCTCATGCTTTTTCACTTAAATTAGAAAAAAAAAAAAAAATTAATAAAAAAAGGAAGTGAGTTAATGGACTCATGCCATTCACAGTCAAGGATTTTTTTCCTTATTTTTTGGGTGCTTTGGCTTTGTTGGATGTTTATTTGAAGAAATGGTGTATCTTACTGTATCCAAGTGAATCTGATCCATAGTAGTGCTGAGCTTCATTCAGGTGATAGGAGTTCTGTACTGAATATTTAAATGCCTGTTAAAACAATGACTGTTGTGAAAAAGCAGGTTCTATCCTACTCAAACTAGGTGCGAGTCTTGGCAGCTCTGGTTTTAATGTGTCAGATCCACACTTGGAAATTGTGACAAATAAAAATAGAAAGGTGTTTTGGGAAATTGCTAGTATAAAACACCACTGTAGAAACCACCCAGGAAGGTGCACAAACAGAAGGTTCTTGTTGAATGCAGGTACATACAGTTGGCACTTAGTAATGCATGGAGTGCTAAAAACAATGTTAAATACTGAATGCATACCAATTCAGTGAGTACCACTTGTCTCAATGAGAAAGCAGCAGTTTTCAGTCTGCACTCTTTCTCAGCACATCTATCTCTTGTCTCTTTCTTTTCTCCTTGTCCTGGTCCTTGCTCCTACAACTCTGTCCCATCTTTCCCTCCCCCTCCGTCCTCTCAAGATTTACACCATGCAGTTTATGCTGCACACTCTAGTGGGTTCCTGCTTGCATGGAACAAAGAGAGGAGTGGTACTTATTGTACCTGTGGTGATCTCAGGAAGAGGCAGGACAACATTTGTGGATAGAAATTAGTAGGTTATAGAAAGGCTCAATATAATTAGTTTCATTTCCTTCGTATACAAGATGACATCCATATCCTCTAATTTCAGATATCTGCATCCAAAATAGTTCTTCACTTTATAATCAGGGAGGGCAAATAGTCATGTCTGGTGTGCAGTGCATCTCACCTTAAGGTGAGTGTCTAAACCAGGCTAATGAATTGCATTCTTAGAAGTGCAAGATTTTCTCATTGACTTTAAACGCTGCCTGAAGGTGATATCTCCAACATCTAAATTTGAGCATCTGAGTTCCATCAATGTTACCCAGTATGGGGGAGTGTATAGGCTGATATTTCCAAGCAGGTGGTGACACGGTGCAAAATCAAACAGTTGTGAGCTTCAAAACCTGTGGTCTGGTTTTTCATGCGCAACTTTAAGGCACCTTCTTTGTTCACAAGAGCAGTCTGGTTTGAGAGACTCATTTTTGCATAGTTTCTGTTATTCAGCATATTCTGTTATTCATTTGATTGTGGTTAAAACTTTCCAAGTTTCTTTAGGGAACTGGGATTGATCCCTACTTCTGCATTTTCTTGGGGCGGCTGGGAAAGGCATGGGAAACAAACCTTCCCTGGATGGCTTGAGAAAGGGAAGCAGGAGAAAGCAGAGAGGACTCTACTATACCTATGATCTGATTTACAGAAATTTAACCAAAATAATAATGCTTAGGAAAGCTTAAATTTTGCTGGAAATATACTGTTTCATGGGGAAATATACCGGGGAACTGTTAATACTAGGTGGGTCTTCCTTTAGCATTTAAAAGTAAATTAAAAACATGAGGACTTGTTCTGTCACCAGAGGTTCCTGTGCAAGGGGAAAAAAAAAAATCCCTTCTTCAGCTTTCAAAGCAGACAGAAGTCATCAGTGGTTTGCATGTGTGTAATGTATCTGATAGTGGTGTATCTTTGTATATACAATTCTTGTATTCGTCACCCCAGCAAACTTTCTGCTGTACATCTTATCTTCACACATGTATTTGTTCCTGCAGCCACATACTGTGAGCTCACACAATCTGTCATCAAGTATTTCATCCTTCAGTGCTCCCTCAAGACAAGAAGGGAAAGATAGGCTAAGACTGATCAATATAAGAGATTGGCATCCTTTAGTGCTCTCGGAAAAAAACCCAAACAAATCATGGTATTTGTTTAAAGAATACCATCTTTTGTGTTATTCTGGAACTGTAATTAGAAATTATGAAATAAAATTTTTAAAAAATATTAGTTGGATAAAATTTCTTTTTGGTACCTGAATCCTTTATTCATTTAGAATTCACGGTTGTAAAGTCAACCAAACTAAAATGTAAAAATGTCCTGAGCTGTAAAAATTTGTAGAACAGACATGTTTGATGAATTCCCCAAGTCCTGAGTTTCAGGTAGAGCCCAATGCCAGAAGCACAACTACTATTTTTGTTGTTCCAAAATAGATTCTTTTAGTATGTGTGCAAGGGGCCAATCCACACATATAGTTGAGGTATTTGATTCATTTGCAGTTCTGTGCGGAAAGGGGTGCTGGGTGTCAAACCCACAGAACCAGTACCACCACAACTTTTCACTGCACGTTTTAGCAAACAGAAGCCTGAATTCATTGGCTACAAGTTTCATAGTTCTCATATTAATTAGTGTTCTGTTTTCTGTTGGTTAATGATTCGCTTCTCATGCTAATCAGTCCCACGGTGTTTCTCTTCTTTTGGCCCGATGGGTTTTTGGGTCAATGATCCCTGAGTCGGTGGTCGGGATCTCCCCTGCAGAATTCCCTTCTACCCAGCCACAGCTGACCCAGCACAGTTCCTGGGTAAGGTTTATTAGTTTCTTCCTTATCTTGGGGCTTCTGCTCTGTGTCCTTGTGGCCCATAAATTCAGCATTCTTTGTGTTCTGCTGTCAGTGGTACATCCTTATTCCCAACTTTAACCTTCCTCTGGGTGTGAGATCACTGAAATCTGTCAGGCCCTATTGCTTAACAAAAAAGCCTAGCAATTCTACCAACCAGTAATTTGTTTTTCTAACACCTGGACAGCACTTAGAGCTCGTGGGCTGTTGTCTGTTTCAGATTAAATCTCCTTTCTTGTCAATTAGATTTGAAAGTACACAAAGATCAAATATTAAAAAATCTTTGTTAAGAAGGTTTTTATATATTTCACATTTTCCAACATTTTGACAAAAGAATGTATAAAAATTTTAGTAAGGATACCTTATTACAGTACTCCTTGTACCGTTTAATCACTCCATAACTACTCTAAGAAATATAAGCATACATCTTTTAACGAGCGATTTTATAATTGGTCTTTCTTCTTTGTGAGCTACTTTTTTATTGTCTCCAGAGTATTTAGAACTGTTGCTGGTGCCAGTCCTGTGGTGCTGCTGTTGAGGCAAGGCTGTAGGTCAGGAATGCTGTCTGA
The DNA here is from genome assembly GCF_029582105.1 of Oenanthe melanoleuca. Classification (NCBI taxonomy): domain Eukaryota; kingdom Metazoa; phylum Chordata; class Aves; order Passeriformes; family Muscicapidae; genus Oenanthe; species Oenanthe melanoleuca. The sequence goes on from NC_079336.1 coordinate 41,857,204, forward strand.
TGCCATTCAAATCCAGAAGGATCAGTGCCCAAGTTCATAGACTATAAGCAGCTGAGCAGAAAGCATTTAATTTGCATGACTTACTGAAAACCATCATTTTCCATTTGTCCCTTCTTTGTGGCAAGGAACAGGTGCCACAATGCAGTCTCTCAGGGCTCATGGAGAATCATAGACTTCTTATTAATGCTAGGAAAGTGGGAGAGAACCTCTAAAATCCGTGGATTTGTGAGGAGGGTCTGCTTTTTAGGAAATGAGGAGGTTTTCTGTTTTTTCCTGGCAGAATTTCTCATGCTGCAGCTTGTACCTCTTGCCCCTCAGTCCTTCCCTGTGCACCTCTAAGGAGAGATTGGCTTCTGTTTAGCAGACAGTTTCTACTCTTCCAGGTGTTTCTTGTACCTCATATCCCAGCATCTAATCATCTTGGTGGCCCTTCTCTGTACCCATGTAATTTTGTACACTTTTCATGTACAGGAGATGTACAGGTAGCCCCCACTGTCACAAGGGAGTGCTGCTGATAATGTTTGGTGGTAGAATAATATGAACACTAAGGACTTGCAGAGATTTGGCACTGAGAAGTGCAAGGTAGTTCCAAGTGTCACTGTGAACCTCTGGATTTATGGGGGAGTTCCTATAGTTTCTTATTCTTTGATTTTCAGAAGATTTTACTGATCTGTTTGATTTGGTTTCTATAATTTTAATTCCTTCAAAACCACCAGTGGGTTTCATGGTGGACGTTCCACAACAGCCAGGGAGGTGCTGTGTGATTAGCAGTCCTGACACATTTTCCTAGCCTTGGCTGGGAATCCTGTGCCACTTATGAATTATTTACTGGGTAACCAGTAATTCTTGTAACAAAATATATATTTTTGGTACAGTATAAATGCATTTGGTGTAAAATTAAACCATATGATTATTAATAAGATTCTATAACATTGTAGCGCCATCTCCATCTTCAAGAAGAGTTTTTTGAAGATTCACCCATGGTTATACTGTTTTACAGATAAGATACAAATAATTCATTCTCCATGGTTTAGGGAGGACACCTGTAGATACATGCTGGTTGTCCCCTGTTAAAGCATCTTTGTGACCACCCCTAGCTATGTGCAAAACCTGAAGGAGTAGGGGAGAAAATAGGGATGAAATGATAAGGTATCGATCTTATATTCTCCCTATTGGAAATTAAAGGGTTATGTTCTTTCTCTTTGAAGATTTGTGCACTTGGTGAAGAGGAAAAAATTGTTGAGTCTGGCAGGCTGCAGTTAGGTCACCCAGATGCCTTCTTTTTTCCAGGCTAAACAATCCTAGCACTCTCAGCCTTTTCTTAGAGGAGAGGTGCTCCATCCCCCTCATCAGCTTGGTGTCCCTCCTCTGGACTTGCTCCAGCAGGTCCATGTCCCTCCTCTGCTGGGGACCCCAGAGCTGGATGCAGCACTGCAGGTGGGTTCTCACCTCCCTGGGTTAGAAGTTGTCTGGGAGCAAGGTACCTTCAGTTTGGAAGCAACATAACTGGGTTTGTCTGCCATTAACAAAAACATTTCAATACAATCATCTTCTGTAGAGAGGCAGATTGATGGATTGGCTTTTACAGCACTGAGAATAAGCTGACATAGCCTGGATGGACAAATGAGCAGACTCAGCACCCAAGTAACACAGTGACATGGCTTGTAAACTACAGCTGCTTTTTACCTGGCTAATTTGGACTTGGGCACATTGAACACAGATGTCTGCCTCACCCCACCTTGTAGATGTATTCTGATTTAACTTTGTGGGATTCTTCTGATTTGTGACTGGATTCGTTAACTTTTTCAGTGGGAGGTACCCTTGTCTGTTTTCAGTTTAGGCAGTAAGAAATCTTTTTCTCACACCTTTTGTCTGTGTTGTTAGTTTACTGAGTAATCTCTCCCAGGCTGTTGTGGCTTTGGTTGTGTGTTTATCAAATGTCTAGAAAAAGGGAGTCTGATTTTGACTATGCAAATAGTAAATAACAGCACAAAAGACCAAAAAAACAGTTGGCATCTTTCAAAAGCCATGAGTACATATCATTTGCAATTTCAGAGCAGAACTTATCAGGCTTTTTAGTCCTTGTGTAATTTAATGGGTGTGTATGAGGTGAAGAATTAAAAAAGAGGCTGAGAGGCCTATGAGCATTCCACAGGGGAGTATTTTTAATACAATATAAGTGACAGTCCTGCAGGTAATAAGGGTACTCACGTGAATTGGACTCCCAGGTTCCTGGTGGGCAGCTCAGTGCTCATTCCTGTCTCGTTTCCTGTCAGAGATGGAGCGTAGCCAGGGCTCTTCTGTATTTGGGTTGAAACCTCCTGATGTTTTCAGGAAAATTTAAAGTTCTAACAAAGCTGAATTATGGAGATTTCTGTCCTCTCTGATGTAGGAGTAGAAATCCAAAGGCAGCCAGAGCTGTACTATTACTCATACAAGTCTGTCTCATTTTTGGCACTATCTTAGGCCATGTATCTGTGGCTTGGAGCAACTGGTAATTGAACTAACCAGTTCTTCAATAAGATCTAGATGATATCTTCTTCTCCTGGGATGAGCAGAAAACTTTGCTATATAGCCTCTGAGTTAAGCTGGAGTTAGTCATTTTAACACAGAATTTTCAGTGGTCCATGTGAAATAAATTTATGGATAAGTTAGATTCTATGGGAGAGACCTCACGTTTTCACTATAATTCAATATGAAAAGACAAAAATGAGTAGAGTTACAACAGTACTGTCTACTGGTCCATTATAGTTAATAAATCAAACAAAAAAATTAAAATTCACATAAAAAATTCTGAGGCTGAAATGCAGCTTTTTCTGTTGAGATAATGAACTTCTCATCTTGAGTTTCAAGAACTGTTTGTTAGCACAAACATACTACCTTTGGATCAAAGGATAGTTTAGAAGATGCTTTAATTTTTATAAACTGAAGTTCAAAACAGATAGTCTTATCTGAAAAGACTTCTACGTGTGTGCCAGGGTGCTAGGAATATCTTACAAAGAAATAAAAAATTAGAAAATTGATGTATGGTACATAATGTAAGTTTTTGTCAGAAGTGAACCTAATCAGATGATAAACTGGTGTGGTTTGTTATGTGGAATGTCCCCTTTGTCCCCCTGGAAGTACTAGCCACAGTGTGATAGTGAGGTTTTAATACAAAAACACTATCAAAAAATGACCTCAAGTATAAACTGTGAAATGGTGTAGGACTTTTGTCCTGAGTGTTTTTGTGAATCCTCTGCATCCTGAATGAACCTAGATGTGATGGGTGTATATCTCTCCTCCCCCTACAGAGTAGAATGCTCAGAAGCTGTGTGAGCTGCTGGCACTGGAAGAATGAATGTCCCACTAGCTGCCAAACCAGTGGGGCAGCATTGGAGGCAGTAATAATAGTTCAGGGCTCAGCCAGAGGTATTCGAGGGAGGATTGCAGGTTACAGGGTGCTTGCTTTGGCTGCCAGGGAGGAACTGAGCAGGAAGTGTCCAACAAAAACTTGGCAACTTTGAATTCTCAGTTTCTGTGTCCACATGTGCTCTAGCAAGTTCAAATATTGAGCAGAGTATTTATGATGACATTGTAGTGTTGCCTGATGTAATCTAGATTTTTGTGATTGATATTTATGTTTTAATATTCTGTTAAGTTTCTTCTAGAAGTACAAAATACAGTTAGGCCACAGGAGGTGTTTAATTACTGTTAGAAAGGTATTTGAATCACTTCCCACTTTTGGATGCCTGTTTACTTTATCTGATTTGTCTTCAAAGATCCATTTGTCAGTTGTTCTCCTTGAAATGTTTTGTTGTTTTTTTTTTTTTAAATGATTTTGCTATGTATAATCAGCGTGATTCCTTAATATCACTGCCATTGTGATTAGCTTGCCATACTCTACAGTTTAGTTTTGCTTGGCTTTGCTTGGTTTTAAAAGAAAAAAAAAGGTCTGTATGCTGTATACCTGTTTGGACATGTCTAATCTCTTCAAAGTTAGATCTGAGTTACTTGACAACCTTTGCCATATTTCCTTGTGTAATTCTTCCAAACAGTGCTTTCCCCTTGTTTTCCCTACTTGTTTTCTGCAGTAGTGCTTCTCCTGTATCCAGCTTAAAGCAAGTCCTTTATGCTCTAAAGAATCCATATTTTGATAACTGGTTAAGGTTTGTGTAAGTCCAGAAATCTTCTGTTCCCATTGTTTTTTATTATGTTCCAAGGAGTTCTTTCTCAGCCAGGAATGGACTGGGGAGGCTTTTCCAGTGCAAGTGGAGCTCTCCTGTCATTACGTGGGACAGCTGCCAGTGCAATGTGCTATTGTGTGTTCATTTCTTCCCACACTGGGATGTATCGGTTCTGACTTTGTTTCACATGAAGTAGGAGTTGACAAGAGTTTACCATTAATTTCCTGGTCGAGGCTCTGCAACCAAGACAGGAGGATTTCTCTCTCATTAGAAATGCTACTTATTTTTTTCCAACATGCAATCCCCTCAGTTCTTTTTCTAGACATAATATTCCCCAGATTATTCACCTTCTGATCTGTTTCTCTCATAATTATGAAATAATTCCAGAGGACACACTGATACACAGGCTGTACTGCAGCATAGGTGTGAAGAGTAAATTTGATATAAACTTTAAAAATATAAATTAATTTTATATACAAGACATAATAATTGTTTTCATTCTAACGTGTACATTTTGATTACTGAGTTTTCTTACTAGCAGGATGTCCATTACATGTCCAGATGATTATAAATAAATTATGATTATAAATAAATTTTGCTGCTGATGACAAATTAAGTCATCTAATGAAGCAAGTGTGAGCAGCAAGGTGTTGGCAGCAACAGGCCATGATATGTGTGAGATATATGTGCTTCCTTTTTTTTTAACTTTGAAAAGGAATCAGGATGCTTCTCCAAGAGTAGATTTTGTTGGTGCTTTTTTTTCTTTTCCCCCCTCAGTGTGTGTAATATTCCATCTAGTGTCTGAGTAATTTTTACTTGTGAAAAGACTCCTGAACCCCTCTTCCAAGTAGCCTCTTACTCAGTTTGTGTGAAGAACACATGCAGTTGCCTTTACCTCTCCACATTAAGAGTGTCAGGGGAAACAGCTGTGAAATAAAGGCTATTGAGAGTTAATGTCATGAACATAAATACTGTCTAACTGGATATTGAAATGTGGTCAGACTTCCTTGATTTAGCTTTTTTATGTCTTCCCTGGGTTGCCCTCAAGTGCCTCTCTTTTCCTTGTGATTTTAGCCTGTGAGTACAGAAATTTGGAGTATTTTGAGTATGCCATTTTGTGAACTTTAGTGTCAAGTTTTTACAGGAGATGTTAGAACTTGGTCAAAAATAGAGAAATGACTACCATAACAGCTCCTCAGAGCAAGAGTTTGGCAGAACCTTTTTCTCTGCATGTGTATTCTAAGTAGTCTGTTTTGCTTTTGAGCAGTGGTCCTCATTTGTGTTCAGGGATGCATGTGTGTGGTTACTGTGTTCAAACATAAGGACTTTCTACTCTAGCAATATCCACAAGGATCCACAGGTTTGTTGCTGCCACTTGTGCTTCCCATCAGAGGAACAAAGAGCCAGATTTCTTCCCAATTTTCAAACACTGCTCAGCCTGAGTGCAAGTTTCTTGTTTTTGTGGAGATTTTAACTTTAGTTTCCAATTCTTGACAGAATATTAAGTTTTAATAAGCTGGAGTTCATTGGTTTAGGTCTTTTGTCACCAAGTTCACAGAGCTGAAGAAGGACACATGAACAAACCAGGCAGTGATTGGAGGCATCTGGAGGAGTAGTGAGCACCTCCCAAAACTGTAAACATGAATATTTTCCACTGGTGCTCATGCAGCTTTGGATGTTGATGACCTGCTTCCAAAGTGCCTGGGTGAGGAGCAGGTGCTGTGGCACTGCCAGTGCCTTCTGCATCTCTCCCAGGGTCCAGTCATGATCAAGGCACAATAAGGAAACAATCTGGGCACTACCCTCCCTGCTATATCTTGTTATGTAATCTTTATTTGGTGTCCAGTAGCACTGCTGGCACAAGCCAGGATGCCAGGTTATATCTGGCAGGGAAGGCAGGGTATGTCAGGGTATGGGAGCAGCAGGCAGCACTGACTAATGCTCCAGGACTTGAAATGGTTGTTGCTGATGCCATTCAGTTCCTGTCATGACCCTGCTGCCTTTGGCCCCAAAGGTACCTCTGTGCAGAGGAAGGGTGTTGCCTTTCTCCATGACTCCTCACCATTTGCAGGAATTTAGGAGGATGTGATGGGTGTAAATATTCTCAGTCTTTGGCAATATGAGTAGGTCCTGGAAAGAAAAGATGGTTTCTGACACAGTCTAGAGAGGGAAGGCATTTGTGGGGGGACAGGGTGGCCCAATTAGAGACTCTTCAGCCCCACATCTACCCAGGAGCAGTCCCCATGGCAAGGAAATGTTTGGAAGACAGTAATTGAGTTCACAGGCATTGGAGATCCTGTTTCCAGCTCATCCTCCAAGATGAAGTGGTTGTAGATGAGCACTCCATAGAAGATTTCAGAGAGTTAAGGTCTAAGATGTGATGGACTGGCACCATGCCACCACATCAAACAGCCTGTCAGTATTGTTGGTAGTCCAGCAGACAGCCTTAGGAACAGGCTCTGTGCCTATAAACAAGTGTCCTCTGGGTGATGGATTTGCTGAATTGGCCTAGGCTGCTGGGGAAGTAGCACCTCCAGCATGGTCAGAAATTGTATTTATCTTTTTAAAGAGGTCCAAAGGACAGTTTTGCAGTTCCACATTCAGGAAATACTGCACATTTTCTGAGGGCATCCAAATTTGATGGGATATTCAGCAAAACACCCGTTGAAGACTTCCTTTCCCTTCCCACTTCTGAGTTAACTGATTATTCCTTTGTTATTATTCATGTGTGTGCCTGTGGACAACCACAAATAGAAGAATGGAATTTTTTTAATGTGTTACTTAGCTTTCCTGAAGATATGTAGTGCATAGGCACCTTCTGCAACCACTTGCTCTGCACATATGGCTGGCTGGGATCACATGCTGGTGGGAAAACTGAAATTTTGTGTGTGTTTTGTCTATTATAACATCAACACAAAGAGCGTTAAGCTACATATGATTATCAGATGCATAAGTAATGCTACAAAAAGCTCAAGTGTGTATGCTTCTACTGCAGTGTATTTGTGGCCAGTACTGATTTAACTCTGGTATCCCAATCCCAGCCCCATGAGAAGAACTTTACTTGGTGATGGGTTGACCTTGGCCAGCAATTAAGCACGCACCCGCTTTGCTCATTCCTCCCCATCAGTGGGATGGGGAAGAGAATTAGAAGAGCAAAAGCAAGAAAAAACTCACAGGTCAAGATAAGGATATCTTAATAAGCAAAGGAGAAGAAAACCAGTCCCAGCTGATGTACAGTCCATCAATAATTCCACCAGCAGACCAGTGCCCAGCCAGTGTCTGAGCAGCAGCTACTTTGGAAAAACATCCCCCATCACAAAAACAGAGTTTGTGCTGCTGAGCATGATGTTACATGCTGTGGAATATCCATCTCTTTGATTAGTTTGGGTCAGCTGCTCCCTCCCAGCCCCATGCTGGGGATAATGTATGAGAAACTGATAAAGTCTTGGTACTCTTGAAGCACCAGTCAGCAATAGCTGAAACTCTGGTGTTCTGTTTTGTTTTGGGGTTTTTTTGGTGTTGTTTTCTTTTTGTTTTGTTTTGTTTTTTGTTTTTTGTTTGTTTTGATCTAAAATAGAGTACCATATGAGATGCTATGAAGAAAATTAACTCCATTCCAGCCAGACCTAGTGCACACCCTTAGGTGCTTATTCATAATTAATGATTTTTTATTCACGAAATATTTGTTATATCCCTTTGTGGTCGGAAAAAGCTGGTGGAAGAACTTTGATAGTTAAGTGTGGTGAGTTTTATGCTCATACATAATCTGGAAGACAAAGGAGAAAAAAAACTGTGATGTGGAAGATCAGGAAAGTCACTATGAAATAATCCAGGCTGCAAAAAGAAAAAGAACATTTTCTTATATAAAGCTGATGAACAATATTGTTTTATATATCTTTAAACCCCACACAGGATCTTTAATGTAGGAATCACCAAATTAATAAAGGAAGTTTAAAAAAGGAATTACAAAATGACATTGTATTTTGAAAGCTCTTGAAAGGAGCTGCCTAGGGTGCACATGAGGTCAGAGCTGCAGCTTAGTTTTAGAAAAGTCCTTGATAATTTTTACAAACTGAAATATTTATAGTTAGTAATCTTAGAGGAAGGAAAAATAAATACTAGACTTCAGAGCTTAAAAATATTTCCTAGGAAAGGCTGTTTTTGCCCAGTATGCTTTATCACATAATTAGAGAAAAATTTGCCCCACTTTGTTTATAAAATAAACTAAATAGTGTCTTCTTAATGCTTTAATGAAATACAGATTTGCACATCTAACATTGTTTCACTGTCTAACTTTTAATTGTGTAAGTTTTCTTCCTTCCTTGTAGGCTTTCTTTTTGAATACTTGTTGAACTTCCCTATTTGTATTTCTTAATCCATGCAAGCATGAATTTGGACACAAATCCATGTCCAAGCAAATAGCTGATCGTGTCTTACCTCAGTGTGGCATTCCCTGCTGCCCTGCATCACTTAGGAGGCAGTGGAGTGTTACCCTGGTACACATGTTACCCTGGAGGTTACCAGAGATGCCACCAAGCTTGTGGGACTGTCACTATTGTCCCATAATCTTGGTTTGAAAGACATAGAGGCACAGGTGGTGTGTCCATCTTGGATGGCTCCCAGGAGCTTGCTCACATCCTCTCTCAGTGGCTTTGGTGCTCACACCAGCTGTGAGGTGGTGTTGGTGCTCCCTGCCACAGGTTTGGCCTGGCAGATGCTGGGTTTTGGTGGTGATAAATCTGATGAAGCAGCTGCTGGGCTGAAACTGTGAGGATAATTGCAAATGTTCCAATGTGATTGTGTTTCCTTCCTTTCCTCTTACTGGACATACCCAGTTCTTGATACAGTGCTTTCCACAGTGAAACTCAAAAGATTCTCAGCATGATTGCACAGCTAATAATACTAGATTTTACCTCTTTTTTAAAAAACTCTTTTAGTGCACTTTACCTATTGATTACATTGTATTACTTAATATTCGAGTTTGAATTTTTACATGGCACCTACATAGAGCAGGTGCAACAAAAAACAACAAATGGCAAAAGCTTGAATCATTGCAGACAATTTTTTAATGTTTATACAAATTAATTTTTCCTGAAACTTCTTTCCATTTCCTCCAAGAAGAAGAAATACATGATTTAAAAAATGGCTTGGGGAGTCCTTCTTCTGTAAATTGTTGAAGAAGTACTCACACTCCTTCATCTCTCATACTTTCAGAAGTGTTTTACTTCTTCCACTCTGATTTCTTTATGTCTCATATGCTGTAACAGTCTCATTATTTACATCTGCTCAATAATCTGTCCCAAATGTATTTATTTTGGTTAATTTTGCACCCTTCTTTTTATGCTGCTTTGCTGTCCTTTAATCTAGCCCAAATTGCAGTTTAATAATGAAGGTGAGGGTTGAGGAGGACAGACGGTTCTAGTTCAAAAAGTTAGCTGTAAAACAAAACCCTTCAGTCCTCTTGCACCTTCTGGTGTTGCAGTCCATGGTTCAGTCTGCCCAGACTTCCACGGGCAGCTCTGCTTTCCTGTCCCTGTGTACAGAGTGCAGTGCAGAACTGCTGCTGCACGTGGCTGACAAAGCCAAGGGGCAACTGAGGCTTTTCTTTAATGAAGAAATGTTCCTTTTCACTAGGGATGAGAAGAGCCTTTTAACAGAAATAGTTTACTAACTGCCTGACAAAGTTTCTATAGCAAAACTGAATTCTGAGCCAACTCTCTGAATATTTGCCTAATAGAGCACTAAAAAAGAATGACTAGGGACATAGAATCAAGCAAAAGAAAAGCAGGGTATACCATAAGCAGTTTGGTTTGCCTCTTCTTGTATTTATCTTCTAGAGAGTTTCCACCTTTTCTCCTTCACCACCACTGCTTTTATTAATTTGTTTTGTGCCAATTAACATAGGGAGGCGTTTGGCTATACCTCAGCTGGAAATTTTATGTTAGGAGACAGAAATTTCATTTTAACCTATTTTGTGAGTTCTGATCCATACTGGGAGGATAAAAATGGGTTGGGTAATACTTATATTATACAGACTTAACATGGTAAGAAATAAACTTTTAATGAATGAGCTAGTTTCACACCCGTAATGAGATGGGTGTGTAAAATGCAGGTTGTTAATTCTAGATTTTTGTGCTGAAATTTGTAAAGCTTGAGTCCTGTTTATTTCCTCCATTTTCTCTACTTCTCTGGCACATCCTTAAGGAAGAGGACTGTTGGAAATAGTTCTGTATGTCATTTTGAACAACTGAACTTACCTCACAGACTGAGAAGGATATGGGGTCTTGCTTCCAGGTACAGCCATTGTTGTTCTGAAGTTCCTAAAAATGTTATTGCATGTTTTAATTAGTGAGACCTGAGTTATTAAAATTAAGTTGAACTAGCACTCATTAGGGAAACCAAGACTTCAGTGTCCTCTTGTTTCTGTAGCTCCTGGTTTTTTTCCTGTTAATTAATGGAAACATTAATAGAAAATGGTGTTTCATTTACTTTTTTTATGTTAAAGATTTGTAATTAACAGACTTACAGACTAGGCTACAGTGCTGCCTTCTGATGGGAACGGATCAGCTGAGGTGTTTCAGTAAGTCCATTTCTTTATGATGCTCCTGCAAAAGCATGCCATTTTATTTTTACATCTATAATTTACTCTTTTATAACATTTAAACTAATGAAATTATCTATCTCAAAAATAAATGTTAAATATTTAGAAATTATTTGTCATTCTTAGTTACCTGTTTCTGATCCTTGACTTCTTTGAAGTCAGCATTATCACATTTAAAGAAAAAAGTGCAGTTCTGCATTATGGTTCATGAATATCTCTGGACAGAGATTTCAGGGTCTGTATCTTTGCAGAAAGAAACTTTGCAGTCCTAAAGGTCTGCTGCTAGGTTGACTGCATCTCCAAGTGTGCATTCACTGCACACAGCAGCCTAGAGGAGGCTTTTGGAATGCTTGAAGGTCTGGGTTTGGAGACTGGGTCCAACGATTTTGAAATTGTCCCTTGTTTCACTGTGCATGTAATACAGTGAAAACTCGACGGCTTTCTTTCTTTTCCCTTGCATAACTGATTGTAGTAAGAGACTGTTGATTACCTCAGTTGTTTACTCGTGCTCCCTTTTGGAGATTACTTAGGGTTTTGGAAGGGAATCTTTGGCTCCTTCAGCTGTGGGAATATTGTTAAGAAAGGAGGGGTTTACATTATACTTTGAAAAATCATCAAGACAAAACACTTTGCTGTCTCAAACTAAGTATCAAAAACGTTTTGCCCCCAGATCCTGAGGCTTTATCTGTGGGAGATTCTGATTTCTTGTCCCTTGTGAATGAGTTGCCCCATCTGGGTCACAATGATGAGATAAATGCCTTGTTAAACTGGTTCTAGCCCTCAGAGGGTTGAAAGTAGGCAAATGCAGAAATTAAAATAGAAGGTTTTAGGTAACTACAGAGTTGCAGGCAGATGACTCTGTAGTCAGCTATTGTAAATAGGACATCCTAGATGACTTAAGTCAGTCTTTGAACTGGCTCCAGAACGACTTGCATTTCATGTGTAAAGTCCAAGGCTCATAATACATTTGTACCACATGATGCTTTAGGATAAAGTTTACTGTGTGAACTGTTTTAAAATTAAAATGTGATTGAAATGGTAGTAGAATTACTTTTTGTGATTCGAGATGTTTACTTAATTACTCTTTGTACTCAACTGTCAATTAGATGTCTTGCGTAAGACCCAGAGCCAAAGCTGCTCAACCTACTGAGACACTGGGATGGTACAAACCCTTTTGGCTCCAAGGGACCACCAGAAAACTTTCAATGTGGAGCTTTTGGGTTTTTGTTTTTTTTTTTAAGTGGTCATGTGGACCTTTTAAAAACGTGAAGCTTTCAGCAGCTGGCACACTGGGAGTCCATAAAGTGCCATAATCCCTTAGATGGTATTCCCACACACTTGAACAATGCAGTTTGTCACTGAGTGCTGTACTGAAACAATTCATTTCTTGATGACCAAGAGCTGAAGCATGACATTTACTGCAATGAAAATTCCTTCCTTCAGCGAGCACCATGGAGGCTACTCCTGCTCAGTACAGACCAGGTCAGGCACACGAGAATATGTGATGATGTAGCTGCAGGCTGTTGAGAGCAAGTTCACTCTCTTTATTCTTAAATCAGCTTCAAACACTACCATGGTTATCTTAGAGATTTATAGATGGCATCTTTAATCAAAGATAAAGGGGGTGATATAAAAATTTGCTTGTCACGTGGAGAGGGAGCTTTCATTAATTATAGACTTGACCCAAACAGAAGAGTGGGTGTGGCTGAAAGTTAATGCTTGTGGTGGACAAATCAAACTTGTTTTCAGGCAGAAGTGCGTGTGCATTGAGATTATCCACCTCTGCTCTGTCTGTTTGTTAAATCTAAGAAACAAGATAAAGTTATTTCTTTTATAGAGGTGTGGCCACGGATCAGTGCCAGAGATAGAAGGAGTTTGTTGTAGCCAGCTTCCTCAGAGTTAAGACCTTACTTAGTTTTTTCTGAGGATTTTTCTTCACATGTAATGATTCCATTATAGGAGCACATTGTTTTTACTCATCACAAAGTCTGTGCCTGGTTTACTGTGTTCAGAACTGCTTGGCAGGCTCCAGCTCAGACATTTAATATAATTAACATGAAGGTGTTTCCTGCTCGGGAGGTATTTAAGCATTCTAGGATGATCAAGCATTGAGGCTGGAAGATGAGCTGTTCAAAACCAATAGTTGAAGGCCTTGTAGATTAGTAATCCAGAAGAGAGCTGTTAATGAACAGAGTGGAAGCAGCATTAAGTAAGTGTACTGAATTGTAACAAAATGTTCATCATTTTAAATAACAAAGCCTTACACAAAATTAACTGGGCTGTCAGTGTCCCAGTTAAAAAAAAATATTCTCCCTCCTAGTTTGTCTGTACCTCCTTTCCCAGGAGCCTCCCATTTTCATTTCCCCCTCTGTTCTGTTTTTTTGCATCCTTTCTTTTTTCTTCTCTCACTGCCTGCAAGATCACTTTTGGTAGCTGTGGAAAAGAGAAGGAGGTGAAACAGGAGAGTGGTAAATGGATTTGACAAGAGGCAAAAATACTGTCAGGAGACAACTCATTCCTCAAAAGGTGGAGCAAAACAAAGTCTGAAGGTGAAGCCCGTGGTCTTCTGGCTCTGTAAAGATGCAGAGATGCAGGTAGGCTGCCTTCAGTGAGCTTGTATCCAGAAGGAATCCTGAATTCTGCTGCTCTTTACTCGGTAAGCTAGTCCTTCTGAAGAAGCCAATATGACTTCAAAGAAGCACTTGGTAGTGTAAATCCATGTTATGATGTCTGTCTGAGCTGGCAGAAAGCCTGACCTCTGTGGAGGTATGTAGAAAACCCATCCACATCCATATGTTTATTTTGATGTGTAACTTTTGACAATTCAAATAACTGTATTAATGGCATTTAAGGGAATGTGAGAATGAAGAGCTCTGATGATAATCTGTAGGGCTGTGGAATGTACTGTGAAATGGTATCTTATATTGTTGCTGTGCTAGAATTTGTGACAAAAATCACTTTCTATGATGCATCTGTGACTGCCATTGATACAAGTTTTTGAGTTGCCTTTTCATCTTCTCTCTTGTTATCTTGTTGAGAGGTCTAATACTTTTCAAGACTTCCCTGAACTACTACTTCTGCTGAACACATGACTAGAAAGGCTATATGAAGTATAAGAATAGATTTTTACAAGTTGCATCTAAAAAGATATCTGTGTTCAGGCATTTTTAATTGCTTTCATAAATGTAACTGTATATACACATAGAAGATGAAGATTGTTTACTCTAAGACATGAGAGTCATGGACCTGGCCCATTAAACACTCTCATAAATTGTGATTCAGTATTGTCATCTCTTAAGAAATGATGCTTCACTCAGATACTCCATATTGAAATATACATGGAATTTAAATGAAAGCAACTAATCTAGGATTTATATTAAAAGCTCTGCAGATATGTGTTTTCAGGCAAATGAGAAAATCCATAGGGGTAGCTTTTGCAATAAAGTTAAAATCACATAAATCCTGAAATGATAAAGTCCATTTTTAAGTCTGGAAGCAACAAAACATCTCATATTACACAAGCTGACTTATCTAAGTATAGCTCTGTGTTTTCCTGCTACTTCTACCAAATTTGTCATTTCAATTCAGTTTTCCATTCCTAACATTAAAAAGGAGTTATTTAGTCATTTTATTAAATAGTTCTTCCTTTCTTCTTAAAACTCAGTAAAACTTTAATGGCCAGTTTCAAAGCTGAATTTACAAAGCTTAGTCTACTTTCTTAATTGGTGCCCTTCTAGTGCCACTTAAAAAAAAAAAAAAGGATTGCTTTTTTCTGTATTTGTAGGTTACCTAGGTATTTAAATTGTTGATATTCAGAATTGACATAATAAGTTTACATTAATGCAATTTGTAATCACAAATCTCTATTGACTGTAAGCCACTGTGTTATTTTGTGAGCAAAAGGTGGCTCAGTGCCTTGTTGCCAAAAGTCTGAGTTTCAATTGGGTTCAGCATAATTGATGCAAATGTGGAGTGGCTGGTACCACACTAGATGCTTGTCTTTGTTCTAGACAGTGAACTAATTTAGCTCATGAAATCAACTCATTTTAGGTGAGTTCCTTTGCTGAAATTGCAGGGTGTGGTTTATGAAGATTTTGATGCATAGATAAATGGGTGAGTTTATGCAGCACCAGCCAAGCAGCACCTCACAAGTTCTGGCTGCATCTCATTCATTTGGTCCTTTCTTCACTCCCAGGCTGTGCTGCCAGGGGCTCACCCTCATGCTGGGCTCAGGGACCTGCCCAGGGTCCTCACTGGCCCAGTGGGTGCAGGAGAGGCTGGAGCAGGGGAGAGCATTAGGCTGCTGAGAGCCATGTCATCTTGTGGATCTCGTGCTGAACTGTGAGCTGCAGTCCCCAGCCACAGCCTGAGCTGTGGTCATTCATTTCTGTGTGACAAGGGGTGTCCCCAGCACCCAGGGGGTGTCCCCTAGCACTCAGGTGTGTGTAACAGTGCATCCCTCCCTCCCTGCTGCCTCTGTGCCCATCCTGCACGGCCTTTCCTGCCTTGGGACAGTGGGAACTTGAGAGGCATATTTTGGTGTATGCAAACCTGTTTTATCCCTTCTTGTGGGCAGAAGTGTTCTTCCCAAGAATTAGAGACTTTCCTACTTGTTGCTGGAATTGCATTGTATTTGGAATTGTCTAAATGAATTGGACTTATTCTAAGTTCCACTTTGTTTCTTCTGAAGTGGAACTTCAGTCCAAGGCACGTTACTAGATGCTCACAACAAACTTTAAAGAGCACAAACTTTGCTGATTTTTTTTTTTTTTACTATCACTTTGAACCAAAAATGCTAAAACTCATGCAAAAGAGCAGGTGGGGAAATGTTGCAAGTGTCAGTCTGTATGTTCAAAAGCATTTTCGTGGCCCTGGATTTGTAAACACCCTTCTGTATCTTCCAATGGAGCTACAGAAAGTAGGAAAATGATGCAGTAATGTGATGCTTCTGTTCTCAAGTCATGGTGAGTCAATATGAACAAAGGGAGATGAGCATCATGTGTTTAAAGAAATGAGTGATGCTGGCTTTTCGTCTCCTCAGTCAAACAGCTTCATCTGGTTCTTTGAGCTTCTTACTGTATAAAATGAGATATTACCTGTGTTAGGTAACTCAATGTGATGATTATTGTTTATACAATGCTTTAAAGCTAGGCCAGAGTATAAATATCAAGACGAGCTTTTCACTCATTGAGATAGTCTAGTGCAGCATAGTTACAATTGACCTAGGGGCAAGAATATTATTAGTTCATTGCCCACCAAAACTGGAATTTAACTTTGCTTGGGCTTGCTGATGCTACTGTAATATTAGACATGATTTGTTTTATATTACTACAAAGCAACACAGTTCATTATATATTTGCTCTGGCACGTCTGTCAAAACAATTTCATGTGTTATCAAAAGTTGCCCATACTTACACATATTCAAGGAATCAGATTTCCCCTGAAAGGTTTCCCCATACAGATTAATTTTTCCCAAAAGTTAGGAGTTGAAAAATTACAGCAGAAAATTCCAGGAATATTTTACAAAGCAAACTTTTAGTAACCAACTTTAGCTGTCTCCCAAACATGGCTGTGTACGTGAAGCTGATGTAATGTCAACACTCGGCTGTGGGAGGAATGGAGTGATCATTGAAGGTATCATGGATTTGCTGAGGCACACCTGGCATCTGTGTAGAGGTGCCACCCAGTGGCTGGATGATAATAATGAGCTTTTCTGATGAATTAAAAAAAAAAAAAAAAAAAAAAAAAGGCCAGAAGAAAGGAAAGTAAGTGCTTAAAGGAGTACATCTTATATTAATATTGTACTTAGTTTTGGGATTTTTTAGATGTCACTATCAGCACAGGGAATTCAGTTTCACAAAAAGTAGTAACTGACAAAATCTGTTAATAGTCTTCAAATTACAGAATAAAAAAAGAGCTTCAGTAATTTGAATAGTCTCCAAGTGATGAAAGGACAAAATGCATTCCCCCTTTGAAATGAGCTTTTAGAAAGCAGATCAATATATGTTCCAGTTATTTTGCACCAAACTAAATTTTTCCTTGTTATTAGACTGTGATTTTTCCTATGCAAGTGATGGCTAGAAATACAACTAGAGAGAAGTGATTGATTGTGATAGGCATTAACTGAAGTTTATGATGCATCTCCTTGTAGGAATGTCCATACAGAGTGATAATAACCTGGTTGGTAAATTTAAAAAGGGAAAAAGTGAGTTGCTGTGAAGATACTTAAGATACAAAGATACTTAAGACAGCAAGATACAAAATTAAATCTATTACAGTTAATTCCATATCTGAGAACATCAGGGGGCAAAACAGTGAAAGGGTGATGAGCATCTGGCACAAGCCTGGTATAGATCAAGCTCTATGCTACTATTCATTAATATTTTAACTAGTTATATAAAGGCAGGGGTTTGGGGCAGCTAACTTCATTATTCACTGAGTTTCCAGATTATCAAACAGATAACCTTATAATTCAGCTTTCTTGTTGGATTTTATAATCTGTCTTTCTGAAGTGTCTCTTGGGTTTTTTCCTAGTTAGTAGAGGTGCTAAAGAAGTTAACTTTAAACATAATTAATATCACAGTAATTTTCTATTTTTGATTTTGTATAATGAAAGATCACCTGGAATAAGAAACTAGAAGCTGCTTGGATTCACTGTATTAAAGATTTGGCTACAGAGCAGCCCTGTGTGTCTGTTAGCACTCAGAAAAACATGTTTTGAAGGCCTAATGACTGTAGAATTTCCAGCTGCATGCTGTTTGAAGTGCAGGAAAGCCAGAAGCTCGGAGCCATTTCATCTCATGAGCAGTTGCTCAGAGCTTCAACAAACTGCCAAATGCAAACAAATACATTTAATAACCTGAAATTAATATATTGTACTGGGAAGGCAGTAGAAAGAAAAAACAAATACACATAGGAATGGAAGTGGACAACAAGTATGACAAGTTTGTGGTATTAGAGTGGCTCAGAAGAGCTCTGTGCAGTCTTTGTGTGAGCAAATGTATCGTGGAACAAAGCAAGGAGGCAGCAGACCTGCTCTTCGTGGCTTTTTGTGTGAGTCGAGCAGGGACATTGTGTCCAGCACTGGACACATTTTTGCTGAAGAGGTCGTGTCAGAAGGAAACAGAGAGGACAACATGAGAATTCCTTTATGAAAGGGAAGATAATGCTAAATAATGGTTATGAGTGAGAGATACAGCTGAAGCCTGCAAGTATTTAAATGGTATGAATTTGCCAAACAAAGGAAGGAATTATTTAGGCTGAATTAGTAAGGCAGAGTGGAGTAACTATAACAAAAGGTACTTTTAGGTGAGGTATTAACCCTATTATTAAGACATATAACAAAACATCTCGAAGTAAGCCAGTAGGAATACTTCTGTGCTGACAAGATGTGACCTAAGGTAGTTTAAACAGACTTTTCTATCTCCAGGATCTGGAATGGTGGAGGCAGAAAGGTAAAACTCGATTCACCTGTGATCTGAAGCCTGGCCATTAGATGGCAGGGTGCTGGCACAAGAGGGTGCTTGCCTCCCCACCACTTCTCAGTGCTGTGCCCAAGGAGGAGCTCAGAGCCACTCATCAGTCCCAAGGTCTGGGAGAAGTTTGAAATACTCATTTTCCCTATAAAAATCACACACACACATCTTGTCACTCCTACATGCAGTACATGTCCCCAAGCAGACGTCCCTTCAAAGATGTGTGTCTGCTCCAGTTTTCCACCCCTTGAAACTGTGTGTGAGTAGGTAGGTATGTGCAAGAGGTGTCCCAGTGTAGCAGCCACTTTGTATAAGAGCTGAAGTTGACTCTTTTATGGCCAGGGACACAGAAATGGGACTGCTGAGGCAGTGGGAAGAGGTGGTATAAATGTGGTAAGTAGCTTGCTGCAGACTGTTCAGGGAGTCCACATACTGGTTCTGTGGAAAAGATGACAGAAAGAATAACAAGCAGCAGCTTTGTATGGAAAACTTCAGCCCAGAGCAGGTTGTTTGAAATATTCAAAATATATTAAGGCTGTAAAGACAGCAACTCAAATAATGCACAATTAAAAAACCCTTGTTTAAAATAGTCTACAATGCTAAAGGATCTGCCCCAAGGAGTGATCCTTATGGATGTATCCACACCTCTTTTGCCTCTGGAGTGAACTGTTTGTGTTTGTGCCACCTAACATTTGACCTGGGTCTGATGCCCCCATGGCTCTAAGATCATAATTATATTTTTGTGGCTTCAGTTCAAAGTGTCTGAAGTATGTGAAGGTTCCTTTGCTGCCTGCAAGACTGGTGTTTTTATAGCATTATGCCAAAAGTATGCTGCATGCTGTGGGGTGTGGGGCACACAGAGGCTGTCTGAGGACAAGAGGCTGGTTGGGATGGTGGAGGGCAGGAGAAGCCACTGTTGGTCTAGTCCCATCCTTGTGGTGACATCCTCAGGGCAGTCCATCCACAGAGCTGTGCCTTGGCTTTTTCTCAGAGAGAAGTAGTCAGTCTCCTTCAGAAGAGAGTCCAGCACACGGTGATGCCTGTGAGTACACCTGACAAGGGCACCAGGACCAGGGAACGAACCAGGGAGGTAAATTATTTGTCAGCACAGGTGCATCTGTCATAGGAGCACTGAGGTGGTGGGTGAACCAGAGAAACGCTCCTTACTGCTCTTCATGTTGTTCTGTCTTTTGCAGTAAATCTTTAGTCAGTCATTTTGCTGATCAAATTGATATTTGCTGCTCCCAGGGAAAAATTCTAGTCCTGACGTGGTGTGGGAGGGGGAAGATTGGGTAGAGGATCAGAATAAACAAACAAAATATCTTTCCATTGTAATCAAGTTGCTCTTGCATGCTCTCTCTTAAAAAAATATCTCATACTGTGTTGATTGAAAAAAGGGAATTAATAGGCAAGAACCATCTACTGGATACAGACTGAAGACTGTTCTGAAAAACAGCAGATGGGAGATGGATCTCAGGGCTAAATATGATGGATTATGAGGGAAGCCATGTCTCTAAATATTTATAAGGATGCTAGTTCAATAAGCACTGTTAGGTTAAAATGAATGGCAACCCATTCTTTTCTTCTTTTTGTTAGTGAGTTGTTTACTCATTGGTCCTATGTTATCTTTATATATTTTTGTCTACAGGCTAGTTCCCTTCCAAATTATTTGTAATTGTCATATTTCAAGTCAATATTTTAAGAAAGTTAATAAGGTAACATTGTGTTGCTACTAAGGATTATGGTAGGTAAAAGTGATGGGACCAAGCTGTGTGGTTTGCAGCATAAAGCATAAAGCACTGCCAGGTCAGTTCCCATCTGATGGTTTCCTTTTCTAGTCAGTAGTTCTACTGAAAATCAGGTAAAGAGAAGATGTACCTACAGAACTTCTCCTTCCTCCTTTTCATGCCTCCTGCTCACTCCAAAAGCTTGATAATTTCCAAGGCCTCCTTCTTGTTCTTCCTTTGCTTCACTGTAAAATTAGTTATTACTGTAACTAGGAGCTCTGTGAAAATATGTGTGCTGGTTTTGGCTGGCGTAGAGTTAATTTTCTACCTGATAACAGGTGTGGGGGTATGGTTTGGATTTGTGCTGGAAACAGCCTAGGTAACATGGGGCTGTTGCAGTTACTGCTGAGCAAATGTCTGGGAGGGTTTCATAACACGCTCAGCGTGTTGCAAGCGCCTTCTCCCCCCGGAGCCTCGGGGCTCTGAGCAAGTGGGTATGGTTACACAAACACGCCTGGGTGAGAGAAGCAGGGGTGTGGGTTGAGAGTGCCTCAGTTTCCCTATGGGGACTGTCCCCCCACCTGCCCTTGCCCCGCAGTGAGCTCTCCAGCGTGCATTGGGGGAGCTGCTCTGCGTCTGGGCTGGGAGGAGAGGATTTGGCTGGGCAGCTGGGGCAGAAGAGGAGCAGCCCTGTGCCTTCACACCCTGTCTTGCCCTCGGGAGCTTGTGTGCGTGCCCATGCCTTCGGGCGGGAAGCGTACTGCAGCCTTTCCCTGGAAAACTGCCCGGTGCCATAAAGTAAAACTCGGAGGCTCTGGGGAGCTCAGCTTGTCAGCAGATTGTTGGGAGGATAGACCTCAAACCGTGAAGAAATTCAAAGAGCATCTTTTCTCACCTGTTTGGAAATCTGGAGCTGGCTGTTTTCCAGTGCAACAGCTTTGGGTTGAAACCTCCCAGGCTGCTTCTGTCAGCTCCAGCTTTTGGAAATTGTGTCCTTTAAAAAAAAAGCACGGAAAGGATCAGTGCTGTTTCACTATATTCTGGAAGCAGCAGCTTTCTGGCTACCACACTGTGGACATGCCAGCACCCTGGGTCCCATGGTGTCTCAGGAACTGATGCCATCAGCGGTGGGCACATGGGGCAAGGTGCGAGGATATCCCAAGGAGGCCCAGCCTTTATTGCTGGAAGGGAGCCAGCAGGTGCCTCCCAGGTGGAATTTGTTGGCTTGCCTGGGAACCACCACAGCCCCCTTCTGCAGCAGGACAAAGGATATCCTGGTGAAATATCCTGCCTAGGAAGTGTGTGCTTCCAGAGCTTCCTTTGGCTCTTTCTGGCATTTGTTGGTGATGTGTTATTTTCTGACACATGTTCACTGTGTATCACTTGGGGTGCAGGTGCTTGTCCCCAGCCCGGCAGCACCATGGTGAATGCTGGCCTCTTGCAAAGTGTCAGTGCCACCTCAACAGCTGACAGCTCTTCCATCCACTTCCCTCGGTGTGCCATTCTTTTCCTCCTCCTCACCCTGACTCCTTATCCAGATTCAGCCAAACCCCTTCCTGGTATCCTGCCCATATCATGTCACTTGTTCTATTGCTCTGAGTCACGGAGTTGACAGTCCCCAGCCTACTGATCCTCCCTTCAGCAGTATCCACCATAGACAGGGTAGGGTGCCACAGGATCTTCCAGCACTGCCTGAGCAGCTTTTTGATAGGACTTTTGAATTCTCTCACATGCAATATGTGTAGAACCATCCCAAAAGCAAGCTCTATCAGTGGAGGCAGAACATGAAAATCAAGATGGACAGCTCAAAGTCAGCTATGTCCTGGGGAAGGTAACCAGCTATTAAGAGTGATGCAGTTTCTTCCTTAGAAATAGGTAAATAAACAAAATAATTGCACACGTTTATTGGGATATGCGTTAAAATGTCAAAACATTTTCACCACAATTATGCAATAAACTGAGCAACTTTATAAATATGCCTGAGGCTTTTCTGCTCACTTATTCACTCTTTGAAAACTCTATATGAAAGTCAGTTATAAAACTGAATTTGCAAATAAAGCTGTACAAACAAAGCTGGATTTAGGACAATATGATGAGTCTGGAAAAGAAGCCTGTGGGAAAAAAGGCAGTTTTGTTCCAACCAAAATGGAAAATATGCATATTCTAAGGACAAAACAAAACGAAACAAGAACATTTTGAGGGTGTTTTTTCCAGTGAAAGCAAAGTATTTGATGAGGGCATTTTTTCTGCCTAGAGATCTCTCAGTGTTTCAAACTGGGGTGAGTTCATGTGTGGTGGTTGCCTGTGAGGCTGCAATTGCCATGTGAAGAGAGGATGAAGAATTGGAGCTGGTTCAGTTTTGGAGAGGAGGCAGCTTTGGGTGGTAATGGAGATGAACCCAGACTTTTCACAGTGGTGCATGGTGGGAAGACAAGACAACAGCAAAAAGTTGATAAAGGAGAGATTCAGATTAGATGCATTTTCACTGTTTTCCAGAGAGGTCATGATGTCTCTGTCCTTGCATATTTTCAAGAGTTGGTTGGGTAAAGCCCTGAGCAGCCTGATGTGTTCCCATAGCTGACCCTGCTTCAGGCAGGACATTGGACCAGAGACCTTCTGGGGTCCGTTCCAACCTGAATTGTCTTGTGATCCTATGAAAAATTCAATCCAATCTTGAAATAAAAATATCAAAATACATACCATTTTTAAAAAGCTGTATTTTAACCAATTGTTGAATCATCTAAAGGACAAAAATATATTAACTGTTATATTTATCTATCTTTTAATAAAACGGTACCTTCAGAGAATTCTGGAATCTTGCTACTTTGATTTTTCAGACAGTGAAATGGAAGAGATTTTATGACTTGGTCAGTTTTTACTATTTTATTTCTCTCTTGAGAGGAGACTAAGTGAACTTTTTCACATTCTTTGGATTTAGAATTTGAAATTTGACACTGTGGAATAAACAAGCAAAATTAGATTTCTGAAGTTTTAAGACTGACTTGCTTAAAATGAATGTATTGCTTTAAAGATTGTATGCACTTCTGTTGTGACAGCCTCTTCCCAGTAAGTGTCTTGTTCTGAGAATTCAACTGATTCTTTATTGAGACAGCTTCCAGAAGGAAGGTGAACAGAACATGTGATGTAATGTGGAACTGTAAACCCCAAAGGTTGTAATCTGCTGTCTCTGAAGAGGTGGAGTGACAGGAGATAAGACGACTAATTTTTCTGCCTTGTGGCTCTGATGTGGTTATCCTGCTGAGTATTGTATTTGGATTTTGGTTGTTTTATTATCAGGAAAAAGCTGACAGGTTAGTTTCAGAGAGCTAAAGCAGGTGGGATGAATTAATGTCTAAGAAGAGGAGCAAGTAGGTTAACTAAAATAAAGCAGTAAGCTTTGGAAGCCCCAGGAGAAAACACCTTAGTGTTCTGTCAGAAGTACAGCAAATACCGACTCAGGGTTTTTTTTTCCTAGGATGCCTTATCTGAACCATGTTTCCTCTCCTTGCAGGTACTATGATGTGTCAGGCAGACGCTGCACTGCTCAGGAGAACCAAACTCCGTCAGTAATCTGCCCCCACTCTTACGCTCTCCCAGCGATATCAATGTCTACTGCCTCACTACCAGCAGCACTCAGAAAGGTAGGACACAACTGAATCTGTGACTTCATATTACATAATCTACACAAACATGCTTACATATATCATGAAGATGTCCATTCTGAAAACAGAATTTAACACAAGGTATAATTGTAATCTTCCTGTAAAAGACCTGTGTTTGAAGTACTGGAAGATTTTCAAGTTAATAACATGTACGGAAATAAGGAAGGTACGTAATGACTATAGCTGGCATGAAGAGACAAAAAAGAAAATGGCTCGAGGAGATCTTCCACATGCTCCCACAAACCATATGGCTTTTCCCTTTTGTTCATTAAAAATATGAGATCCAAAATAATAAAGGAACAGCACCTATGTTTCTACAGTTCCCCACTTAACCTGTACTGTTTTCTCTGTAAGTTTTTTTCCCAGAGAAGGAGGAATGGCTACACATTTGCTTCTATTGTTCATTTAGCTCATGTAGTGTTACTCATTTGCTTGGCAGCAGTATTACTGCATGGAAGCAAGCTAGGGAAAATGCTAATTACTCCTGTTCTAATGTGAGAACTTAATTTCAGATTGCAGACACAGTTGTGCAATGCCATTCTTGTCTTTATTGTAATCTCTCCGTGGAGAGAGAAATACTATTTTTCCACATTAACAAAAGCACTCAGTAGGCCAGTAATTGAAAAGGTTGCTTTCTTCTTGGTTGTGGAACTAATATTCATCTGAATATATTTGATGCTTAAAATATTCTGTCTTTAAAACAAACACATTTATTTTTCAGTCTTCTCAAGCTAGCAAATCTCATCTACTAATTTCTGCACTTGGAAAAGACTCATTGGTCTTTAGCTAAATACATAAATAACACAAACTCCAAATATCTCTTTTGGTCTCATTCAGGATTTTTGTTCTATTGATACTGTTGAAACATCCTACAAAAAGATCTCAGTTCTTCACAAAACAGCAAAATGGCACATTTACTGTGGTGGGACGACATTCCATTGTAGTAAAGCTAGCTGGGAAATTGTCCTTCCAACAGAAAAAAATGCTGTTCACCCTACTGCTGTCCTGTATATTAGCTTCTTGCAAGGACTTTCAGTGAAGAATGGGAGGGTTCAGATGTGGCTTACAAAGTTCTGTGTTGGCATTTAGTTCTTTTGGAATAATTTGTTCATACTTACAGCTAAATTAAACTGTAGGGGTGTCGTTTCTCCAACCTGGAATCAATCCATTTTTACTAAGAACATTTACAGCCTTTTAAATGAAGCTTCTGAAAGTGAGTGAGACTTGGCCACATAATTTTATACTTTGATGTATAACGCAAAAGTCTGATTGTTAGATAAATCATAAAAATCAAGGAAATCGCCTGGGGGTGTGTGTGTGTGTGAATTCAGCAGTTTCTTTTGTATTGGGATAATCTCCTAATGTGTGTAATAACACAGTCACCTGCTGATGACAGATGGTTTATGGGGATTGGGATTTAAGGAAGCCCTGCCTTCCCTCAGCATTTCTTGTGGGAGAGTGGTAGAAAACGGGGCATTAGAAAACATAAGTTGTTTGCATCAGGCTCCTCTCTGTTGCTGTTCTTTCATGGAAATCTGTTCATAAGCCTTTCAAAGGTAAATGTACTGAGTAGAGTCTTGCAGAATAATGTGCCCAGACTAATTTGTTTTATCCTCTGTTTTTGCCTAATTTATATTATTCCCTTTACCTTGGGTAATTAAGAACTGACTCCAGCAATGACTAAGACAAGCTCTCCTACATTCTTTTGTTAATTAAACAGTCTTCCTAAAAAACTTTGCTTATCAGTCTCTGGAGCTCATAAAATTTTGGTTTTGTTTTCTGGGGAAAAAAAAAGTAATTTGATTTTGCCTCTTTCCTTTTTTATGGTAGCAATGGAGTTCACTTTCACCTAGATTGCCTTTCCCTCTCAGCCAGTCCATGCCCTACTAGTCAGCAGAAGATCTAAAATGGCCACTCCCTTAATGGTTTTCTTTACCTTCTAAAGAAAAAGCTGTCCCCAGCGTATTCCAAGAACTTGTTGGACTGTCTCCCTCTTGTATTTATTTTCCAACAAAAAAAAAAAAAGTAATTAAAAAAAAAGAAGTAATTAAAGCCATCAGGTTCTGTCCTTTTAGATGTTTCCCTTGCGTGATCAAAAAACACGACTTCTCTCCACCCAAAAAGCTAGCCTATAATAAACTTCTATCTTAATATACCCAGGTTGTCCTTTTTCATCTTCTTCCAGGATTAACAAATCTTCATCTCGCCTCTTCCTGTACTTCACAGCAACTGTTCTTGATGTACAGTGCAACTTTCTTTCTCTTTCTTTTTGTTTGGCTTCCATAAATAGTGATGGTAAAAGAGCAGGATATTAAAAAGTGTTTAAGATCACTTGCTTGATAGTATTACTCAATGAGTAAATGTTGTGTTGCCCAAATTATAAGGCAAAAATACTCCCTTTCACTGCATAATTTTCTTAGGAAAAAAGAGGCATCCTTCTGAAAAAATATTTCTTTTTCATCAAATACTTCTGATGTTGATTCAGATGTACTTGTGTTTCTGTACAGATTTTCACTTTCTTTCCCCTTGCAAGGCCATCTGGAATCTATAATTTTGTGTATTGGAAGCTTCTGATTGGAAAAACTGAAAATGTCAATTATATAGCAATGAAAGAGAGATTAGAGAGTGCTCTTACCAAATTACAAATTGCATATGTTTATTAAGTCACAGGAGGTAACTGAAACTATAAGAAATTAAAAATTATACAAATTTGAGTATATATGTCATTTTTGGGTTTGATCCCCTTATAGGCCATTCACTTAAAAATTGGACTCAATTATCCTTGTGGCTCTCTTCTAACTCAGAATATTCTGTGATTCTGTGTGATTCTTGACCTTTCTAGTCCTGTGCTATTTAATGTGCAAACATTTGTTTCATGAAATTGAAGATTAGCTGTTTCTCTTTTAGTGTTTTGGTAAATAGACATTTGATAACACATTATTAAATATTAAAAAGCTCTCAGAAATAATTTCTAGATGTCAGATCCACAAAATACACTATTTCGAGATTCTAAAACTCAGGTTATTCCTTTTCCCAAATAATGCATTGTGTCACTGGTTGTATTTTCCAGTTTCTCTAATTGAAGCTAAATAGGAACCTTTGGTATCCTTGAGTTTGTTTGCAAGTGAAGGAAAAATAGTTTTCTTAGATTCCTGTTTATATTTAGAATGGCTGTGTGGATTCACATTGAGGATTGCTTGAGCTGTCATATAGCCTGTACTGCATGAAGTAGATAGCTGTGGCCATCATTTTATTATCTGTTTTTTGTATCTTTTAGACTTATTAATAAAACAATGTGGCCAGTGTTCTCAGTATGAATGGAAAAACAACTTCCTGAATGTTTGATTAATTTCTTTCTCTTTGGATAAATAATAATTCAATTTGAGAACCAAATCACTGATAAAATGTGTATTTTGTAGTCATGCAGCTTCAGCAGTGACAAAATACTGATAGCAAGGGTGAAGGAGTCCTACCTGTGCTATGGCAAACTCAAATGACCTTAAATTATGTAGTTAAAGACAAAGAGGTGTTAAGCTGATAGGTTTCTGCATAGGTATGCTGAAAGGCATTTATTCCCCTAGAGAACAATTTAAAATTTACATTGGCTTCTGCTGATAGTAAAATGAGTAAATGAAAATAGAGTTCTTAATGCTTCATTATTTATATATTTCCTGTGCATTAGGAATAATGATCACAAAAATCTAGACTTTAAAATTCCATGTAAGATACTTAGGTTTCAACATCTTTTTTTCTAAGTCGCATCTGTGTGCTCTAATGCTGTTACTGCTTTTATATTCAGGTGTTGATTAGTCATATTTTCAGATTTATAACCAGGTACCTGTCTAAAGGTTTCTCAGGATTCTCCATCTAGATAAGAGTTCTCACACCTACTTGCTACCTGAACACAGCCACTGCCTCTCACACAAAGGTTTAGTTCTGTAACATGAATATTCATCGAAGGAAACTGGGTGGAGTACTTCTAACACCCAGGTGTGGCTATGGAAGCCCATTTTGATTCTGTGTCAAATTACTGGATTAAATGAGTTTATTCTATCGCTGCCTTTGCCATATTCCTGAGACAGCAGATATGCAGATCTCTAATTCCTCCTGCTCTTCTAACTCATCTTTCAAGATGATAGTTCATCAAGGTCTAAGATATTTTCAGGTTTGGATTCCTCATCTGCTTCTTTAATTTCTGTCTGCCTTGAGCAGAGAAATGTTAGCAAGACATTCAGCCTAGCTGGTCATACTGCTTTTTCTTACAGTGGTTTCTTTTCTCAAGAAATAACAAAACCTAAAGTCTGTTTGGGATCTGTGGGGGTTACTAAATTACCTCCCAGAGTGATGTTTAAATGGTAGAAATAAAGAACTTTGTACTGTCAGTTGATAAACTTCCTTACCAAATAAGTGAAAAAGCAGGCGAGTCACTTTCCAAAGTAACAGACAACAAAATTATCAGTTCATGGATAGGTGAGAGGAACCTGTCCAGAGGAGAACAAGTTGTTGCCTTAAGGTTCACCTCAATTTTTAATAGATAAGACCTTTCAGTGGTTAACCAATCTCCTCCCAGAATTTGGGACCGAAAGAAGAGGCCTCCTTCTCCAGCTTGGGATCAGAAAGCTAAACAAAACCTGGTAGCCAAGGACCTGAAAAATGAGTCATGCAGGGGCCGAGAAGATTTGCTGGTGTTGGTTTTCTCAGAGGAATAAAAACACCCACAATTTCAGGAGAACACAAACCTGCCTTGTGCAAAGACTGAAGGGAGAAAAGGGGGGGAAACTTTATGACACTGAAGCATCCTTTTCTTTTGAGGTGGAGTTATAGGAAGGCAGTCACCTGAGAGAGGCATAAGTGAGGCAGGGGCTGCCTCCTTGGTTTTGTTTTGTTTTGTTTTACAATCTAGATAGGTCCTCCCTCAGCTGTTTAGAATAGGTTATATCTTTCCAGCTAATTAAATGTTGCAGAGGGACAAACTTTTATTGTATTACCTGGACAAAGACAGGAAAAGAGCCTGTTCAGTGCTGTGCTGCGTGTCTGGATTCTTGTTCAATTTATGCTCAACTGGTTTTTTTTTTCTTCCCCCTCTTCCTTGGTATAGCTGTTGTGTTCCTTACTTCATAAAATTACTGTTATTTCTTGTGTGGGAAGTACAGGAAGGGTCACTCAGGGTGGTTGTACACCTCGCTGGGAGTGTGTGTTCAGTGCAGACAGGTCATTTGCTACCGAGTGGTGGTTCCAGCCACCATCCTTCCCCAAGCGTAACTTGCTTCCTGGAAATAATGGTCACATTTTCCACCTCTTTCCCAGGCTTAACCAGTTGAATCACTTTCCTTTCCTTTTTTCTTTCTTTTCTTACTTTTAATTTTTTTCTCTACTAGAAATTACCCCTTGCTAATAGACACACAGATTCAAAATCCTTTGATAATCCCTACACAAAGCTGACATTCACTTACTCCCTTTTCAGTAACTCATATTTGTGCTCACTCTGTTAGGGCTACTTTTTAATCATGTTGCTCCCCTTTATCATCCCTACAGAGGAGAGAGTAGCTTCCCATGTTTTAAATTTAAAGTATAACTTTTAAGTTCTTTACATAGACAGGTCTGCTTGTGAGAGTTGCTTGCATGTGATGTGCCTCTGAGAGGCACAATTTATGGGAAATCTGAATGAATACATTTCTTTCCTTTAAATCAATCAAAAATACAGTAAAAAATATTTTATAGGCTAAAATATGTGTACTAATTTTATTTACATTTTTATTTATAAAGAGATATGTATATATGGGTATGTATTTAAATGGAAGGATTTTTGGAGGATTTTATTCATAAACCGTGGTTTTGGGATTGTTGTCCTGATGTATTTGTATCAGTTGAAGAAAACAATATAGAGAGAGAATGGAAAAAGAACTGATGTGGTGAAGCTTGGATCATGATAGTCCTTTGACAACATTCAGAACAGCTACATTATTCATTCTCTATATCCTTTTAATAGGATGCTATTGTGCTACTAGCACAGTAATTCCTTATTATGGTTTAAAATGTATAGGAAAACATGAGAATGCCATACTGGTTTAACTAAGTTGGGTTTTTTTTTCCTTTTATCCTTTCAACACAATTTGTTCCTATTCTTGGGCTGCAACCATGATGTGGTTTGGGCAAGAAAGTGATGTTAATAGGAGAAGAACACTGAAGTCTTTACTTTGAAATTCATGGAGGGGAAGTAATCAAATTCTCAAACCAAACCAGTTGAGTAGGGTGGAGAAATGTGGGAAGGGAAAAAGAAGGCTTCATTTTGCCCTGGCCATGCCAGCATTTCTTAGAGTGTTGACAAAGCATTTATACACTTAACAAATATTTAATTTGCTCTGTCCCTTAAACTTTTAGACTTTTCAAAGATGTTTAGCTCTGAGTCATGCTCTGTTTTGCAATAATATGAGATAATTAATACAGAAGTATTTTTTCAGATTTATTTAGTTGATAAATATGCAATTCATAATTAAAAACGCAACATCACCATAAACATTAAGAAAAAAGCAGAATTTAGAGAGTACTGAAATCATTATGGAAGCCAGGAAATTCAGAACTGGGACAGAATTTAAATGCTGGCAATTTAAGTCACAGTGATGTCTCCCAGAATCACTTGTGTTCCAAGAAGCTACTGTATATTAAGTTACTTGTCCACAGTGTTTGGTGAGTAGTGTCATAACCAGGAAACTGAAGTGGCATGGCAAATGTTAAAACCCACAAAGCGCAGGGGGAATAACTTGAATATAAAAGCCTATCAAAGCTTTTTCTGCAGAGAGAATATTTAAGAACATGGTCTACAGAGACATAATGGCAGTGTTGACTACCATAAGTATATTTAACTTAAAGGGGTGCTCAGGATCGTGGAGACAAAGCAAAATTAACCCCAGCATGTCCAGATGGTCTTTGTGCAATACCACTTGCCAGTGAGAATACACATGTAGGCGAGCTCTTCCCAAAGAACAGCATTGAGTAGGAGTGGAAGACTGAACTACACTTTTGCTAATTCTTTCACTTTTAATAACATATGGTACTGTGCTTTAACATAGCAGAGCCCTTATACAGGCAATATACTTTTAATAGTGCATGGGGGGTGGTGTTCCTGTAGGAATGCTGAATCAGGGCACTTGGGCAGCCAGCTGTAAGTCAGCATTGTGCTTATTGCAATTATTGCAGTGATAGAATCTAGACACTGTGTCTTTTTTTTACGGAACTAAATAAAGAGAAATGCTATATGAATTTGTGTACATTAAGCCCAGTTGCTTTTGGGCTGTGATAATTGCACATCCATTGCTTTCTCTGTGTCTGTTTTTTGTTACGGACTCAGTAGGAGAAGGGAAGAGGGGACAAGAGGGATACTAGAGAGGAGAGATGAAAAAGATAGCACAAAAGCAAGCTAAAACCCCAAAGCAGAAGAATAAATTATTTATAGATTGGATTCACAGCAGATAGGAAAGAAAGCTAACCCAAAAATGGAAGTAGGAGTGTTCAGAAGACTGAATAAGCAGTTTCTGTCATTTAAATGCTTTCAGGTAATGATAAAAGGTTTGTGCTTTTCTAGGATTCTGCTGTAAGTCAGGTTGATTTTATATCTCTGCTTAAAGAACTAAAATTCTGATAATTGCATCCCTGAAAGAGTAAGTGATTCATAGTAGAATTGCTTTTCTAACACAATTGATCTAAGACATAAGACAGAATTAAGGATTCCTTAGTTTAGAGTATCCATAATGATACGAACCTTGGTCAAGCATCATTCTGCCCAGGTTTCCCAGGACATGGCAAGCATTCATAACACTGCAATGGAGATGCTCTGGATACAAAGATAGGATTCTTTAACAGAAGAAGATGACAGGTGTCCTCAATTCAGCCATGTTTGCTGATAGTGAAGACAGAAGAATCAAGCAACTAGTTACATATGCAGTGTCATACTCACTGTGTAGGCAGAGAACCAAAATTCTGAGAAGTCTCCATGTCAAAAAGCTTGGGCATCAGGTCCACTCTAAAACTATCTGGTTATTGTGATTTGGCATTAGCCCACTGAAGACACGCTCATCCTTTTGTCTTCCAAAAAGTCTGGAAATCTATGGCTAATTACAGCACAAGAGAGGTTCTCAGCTATCCATGACAAAACCTCTCTGAGTATTGCTCAACAAAATTACTTCTCTGCTTAATAAAATACTGTGCTGCTGACTAGACTGATGGCATCATGGCAATTTCCTTGTCAGTTAACTTTTTCCATATCCCCAGCTCATTATCTCCATTTGAACCACAAATTCATTTTATTACTAACTTACAAAGGTTTTCATTTTGCTGTTTCCAATATGGCTTAAGACACCAACTCTCTTATTTCCTAAAAATAACATCTAGGTTAGGTTATGTCCCATTCTTGTGGCTGGTTCAGAGAGACCTTGAAAACGTCTTTTTCTCTTCTATTTCTGCTGCTTTTTGGTGAGATTAATAGGACAGCAACTAAGCTATGGTTGATTGTAGTTGTACAGGACCACAGCAGACAATGAACATGGGCCTTAGAGAAGGGCAAAACACAGGAGGGAAGATGGAGTTATGTTTCATTTTCATAAAAGGAGCATAGGTCCTGGAATACTGGTGTAGGAGGAATTTCTGTTGTAGTCTAATACTTTGGCATTCAAGACAGCAGTGGATGTACTGAGTCAAGAAGGCTCCCTTCACCCCTTCAGAATATATTTGAAGGCAGGGATACCAGTCAATTCTTACTCTGGTAGACATCTTTCAAGTACTCAAAAAGTTTATTGAGGAAATTGCAGGGGTTTTATATATGCAGTTAAAAACACCCAAACAAACTTGTACTTGTATCAGGCAACTTGCATGTATTTATTCTTGGCTGGCAACTTAAGACAGATGTCATTTGGATAACTTTCCTTTGGAGCAATTCAATATATTCACCTTGATGAAGGTGAAGTATAAAAGAGTTATGTTCAGCTCTACATTGGATATGAATCCTGAATAGTATTCGTATTCAGCTGTGTTTGGAATTGAATTTCATCTGAGTTATCGCATGCTCCATGTAATATTGTGAACAAATTTAGTGGAGGCAGTAGATGAACATGTGTTTCTTTTAGAGAGGACTAATGATGGCCTAAAGTCATGTGAGCAGTGCTCCAGGAATGTGATAGTGCTGAGGCCTTCAGGGCTGGGCTGCTGAATAAACTACAGTCTCCCAAGCAGGGACAAAATAAAAGGTCTATCAAACCAGCACACCTCTGCCCTTTGCAGGAGTGAGATAATGTGGACAGCCACATACTCAGTGTGGTATTGCCCAGGGAAGGCAATGAGCCCTTCATGCATTGCAAATTATTTAGGAGGTCTGTCATCAATGATCAAGCATTGACAGTACATAATGACTCTGGTAATGGTGACATGGGAGTGTGCAGTCTGGAATTATCGGTGACCATCCCTTATCTGCCCCACCTCTGTGTATCATCATGCCAAACACGCAGCTACATAGCATTTCAACATTGCACAGGTGTTACTTATGCTAGCATGTAACTTTTCCTTAGGATGCCACCCGGCACTTGACTGCTTTATTCCCAAGGGTGTACTCCTCCCTCCTTTTTCCCTTGGTGAGTGCAGTCCTGTGAAGTTGCTCTTTGAATTGCCAGGGGTTTGTTTCTGGCCTCCACACTGGGCTGCTGGGCAGTGATCTGCAGTGTGGAGAGCTGAGGACTTGTTCTGCATCATGCTTTTCTTGTACCCTTTCCACACTTGTGCAATGTGTTGGAATGGTTTTCAGGACCTTGGCAGCTGGCTGTGCTCTCTCCCTGGGTGTGGCCCTCTTTCCATTTTGCCATGCTACGTGACCAGGTGGCTCACAGTACACCTGAGCACCCTCAGATCTGAGGAGGTTGCGACACAAACCTTTTGCTAATAGTCCATTCCTCCTGACCAGGCTTTTGCCACTTTTTAAGCTGTGTAATGTGCATGACAATTAGGAATGTGTATATGCATACATATATGTGTAATTTATTGCTCTGTTGTGCCAGCTGCTTCAAACCCAATAATGGGTTTGAAGAGGGTAGTCATGAAAAACTTCATCTTTCTGGTTTTATTGTCTCAAGAACTGAATTAGAGTGAATAAGCTGGAATGCTTCTTCACTTACCTCTTTAAAACAAGCACTCGACCTGCCATGGCTCAAGACCTGTGAAAGCAAAGCATGATCCACTTGAAAAGCCAAACTGCCTAAACTACTGTTTGAATAAGATTTAGAGATTGTAAAAGACTATTACTGCAAACTAGTATTATTCATGTAATTTTCAAAATCACAGTGGGCAACATTTCACCAGATAAGTCTTCAGTTCGTTGTGGTTACAAATAATAGCTAAAGATTTAAATAGAATGTAATGTTTTCTACTACAAACTTTGCTTTTATGATGGAACTACCATCCTTTCTAGGGTATATTTGCTGGGGAAAAAAATCTCAGAGGAAAATAGAGATTTAAAAGTTTAGCTTTTGAAAAGTCTGAAATCTGACAAACCACACCAAAATATTTAGCAGCCAGATTTCAGATAGATAAAAAACCCACCAAGATGTGTTTTGGATTTTTGTGTTTCCTCTGGAGAAATTTGTGATTTTAAAAGGCTCATCAGAGGTAATTCTGGGTATTTCCTCTTCCTTTTCTCCAGAGAATTTTGATGGCTTTGCTTCTGGAAATACCAAGAGTATGTTTTTTGTCTGGTGTGTCAGACAGTTTTTATTAGATAAATTTCTGACTCTTGGACCTGAAAAAGACTCCCACTTTCCAAACATGGGAGATGTGTAGACAATTTGTGAGGGTTTTTTCCAAATGTCTGCCAAGCAGAAGAGAAGCTCCCCCTTCTCATTGCTGGCTGCTGCTCAGAGCCTTGTGCACAGCTGGGAAGCCAAAGAGCCTTGTCAGGATCACTGCATGGCTGGCTGGCAAAGCCTGAGTCGCAGAAGAGAAAAACAGTGGAGTCACCTGCAGAGGAAAAGGGTAGCTAGCAAGACAAAAATGATGCAGGTAGGAGAGATTTGTATTCCCAGCCTTTCCCAACAGGTGCCAAGAAGGCGTGGGAGGGAAGCGGTAGATTAGGAACAGGAGAGGAGACTCATGCCTGCCTTCTGCATACAGGAAATGCTTGTTGTCTACCAGGTTTTAATGGTCCACAACACCTCCCTCCTGCATTCCAAAGCACCAACAAATAATAGAGTGAGTTTATGCAAAGGGGATTCCAGGAGTTGCTAATGGAGTGGATTTGCTATAATTCATTTCTAAAATAGTTTGAGCCCAACACTAGAACTGTTGTAGCTAAAACTGTAGTTAGTCATGATGCCTTTCAGGGTTAGCTTTAAAAGTATCTTTGTCAAATCTGTTGTTCTAAGCCACAGACACCAAAGGCAATCGTAGAGTATACTGGATTGGCCTATATCTGAACTAACAACTTCAGAAATTCAAGTGCAGAATGAATAACTCTATGTATTTCTTGGCATTTCCTGGAAATCTGGGTATTTCTGAACTATACAGTTGCATCTAGTTTGGTCTAATTCCCTCTTGCATTATTGCTGATCAACAAAATATATTTTTAGAGGTAAGACATGATGTGGTTTCTTTTTTAATACCAAGTAGGAATTATAAATTTCATCCAATTATGCACCAATAATAGTAGTACAATTTAAATGATGTTGTAGTTGTATCTCTTAGTAGCTAACATTTAGCAGTTTGAGTGCACAGTAGCATAATGCAGCATGACTGTAGTAATTAATCTGTAATAGCAGGAAAACATGTAGCTCCCTTTTTTCTTCAGAAATAATAATGTATCTGTTTTCTAGACAGACCTATTGTTTATTTGAATGCTTTCTGCATTAATTAGTTCTGTTTGGAGTCTAAAATAAACACACCTAAGAATAAAGATGCAATTCATGAGAACATTTCCTCTTAGAAGTTTCTCTTGCTTAATGGAGAATATTGCGATATGGAGGTAATTGTGGGATTATAAGCAGAGAGTTTGAAGGACTATTCCACTTGATTTACATTTTTGCCCACAACACTAGGGAACCAGTAGGTTTTGGAGTCATTCCCATTTTCTTCATAAGTTTATTCTAACCAATATTGAGGCAGTTCTCTGTAATAACTATTATAAGAAATAATTTTAGTGAATTCTGGAAGCCTTAGGTGAACATTGTTATTTGGAATAAATACTAAGTTATAGTACTGTAATTCAGATGTAAAATGAGGTATTCAGCTGATTTTTATGAAGTCAGGATAAGGTATTTTAGTAGCAATGGTTCCTTGTACTTAAAACTCTTCATTTGTACATGATGGAAAATCTGTACATCAAAGAAGTTATCAAGGAGTGTAAACACTTTATGCATTTCATAAAAGGGCTCTTTGAAGCACACAGGCTATCAAATCCAAATTTTCCAGAGCACCTGCTGTGTTGGGCACCTTGATATTGGGGGGCTGACATAAGACACATTTCAGTTGGAAGGTACCCAATGATACCCTGGTATAAGGATTTACATTGCATGATTTTAATCTCTTTAATGAGAGCTTCTATAGAGAAGAGAGACTACATTCATTTCATATTTAAATACAGTTTGATTAAATATTGTCATTTTTCATCCTGCTAAATGGTTTCCAGAACCATACAGGATTTTTTTTTCTCTGACCATCACATCAGCTTTCCAAAGCCAGCATGTTAAACATGTAGTTCACTTTGTTGTTTATTAAAGTTGGCTTTGATTAAATTAGCAGTCCAATTTCCAGTTTGTTTACTGTCTTTATTCTTTCACACCTTAACAGCCTCACCTTAGCAACACAGTGCTCACAAGGATGGCTTTTTGCCTCTTGCCTTTTGACAGCCTATATTCTACTGTGCCTGACCTGGGAAAAGTCCCTGTGTAGCTAGCAAAAGGCTTTTAGTTTTCCATTTATAGTTTCAGACTGTCTGCTATCCAAGAAAAAGATCTCTGATTTTATAAATTTCAAATTACATAATGAGTTACTTCTAGATATCTAGAGCTAGAGCTGCTGAAGGACACTTCGGTGCTTTAGTTAGTTTAACTAACTCCTGGGTATCTGTTCCCTAGACTGAATTAAAACTGTAGGTGAGACCTAGGTTTTCTGCCTAGTAGTGTGAGACAATCTATAACCTTCCTATGCTGAGCACTTAAAGCCAGCTAAAAAGAAACACTGGGCACAGGAGCATATGAGAAATTACTCTTGAGCTGCATAGAATCAGAATATCCTGAGTTAGAAGGGCAAAGTCCAGCTCCTGGCCCTGCACAGGACGCCCCAAGAGTCACACCATGTACCTGAGAGCATTATCCAGATACTTCTTGAACTGCCAGGTTGGTGCTGTGACCACTTCTCTGGGGAGCTGTTCCAGTGCTTGACCACCCTGTGGGTGAAGAACCTTTTCCTGATATCCAGATCAGTGTCTGCCCCTCCTCTTCCCCTCACAAGGAAGTTGCAGACTGCAGTGAGGTCTTCCCTCAGTGTCCCATTCTCCAGGCTGAACAAGCCCAGTGACCTGAGCCACTCCTCATATGGCTTCTCCTCAAGATCCTTCACCACCTTTGTAACCTTCCTTTGGAAGCTTTCTAACAGCTTAATATCCTTGTTGCACTGTGGCACCCAAAGGAGATGCCCAGGAAAAGCCAGTTCAGTTACCCAGCACAGAGTAGCCACATCAGTGCCCTGTTTGGCAAAGACTGATATTATAGGTGGCTCCATGGGATTATTTCCTTCTAATCATTTAATGTAATGCTGCAAGACTTTTTCAAGTGCCATAGACTTTCCAGACTGCTGAGCTCCTATTGACAGCAACAATTTCGTGTGAAAGCCTGAGGAAGAGATGAAGATTGATGGTGCTTAAGAAAGAGCTGATTTCCAGAGACTGATAGTTCAGTCTGTGGTGTAGATACTCCTGGGTTTGCAGAAAACAAATCTTATTTCTTGTCTCTGGTAACTATACACAAATACTTCATCCAGAAGAAGTAAGTGTTGCAGTAAGCTATAGATCTAAATTAGACAATTTATGTTAAATCTATGCTAACCAGTATGCACCTTTTAGTGACAGGACACTGTATGCTCTCACAAAACAGAAGAGAGCCTTACAAGTGTAGAAGAAAGAGATCTGCTAAATCAAAACTGCTTACGTAATAGATTCTTTATCATTGTGAATTGCATCCAGAAATGAGAAAAGGAAAGGGGTTACATTTGTTAGTTGTGGCTTCTGATTAGGGGAGACTTAAAATTAACTCCAAGCCACTCTCTTCCTCTCCAAAATGCTTTTGCCATTTATCCTTTATTGCTTAACAGAAAAAGTACTTTCAAGTTCCTATCTCTTAGAACAAAACATACATATGTTTATATTCACTCTTTACTTTGAAAGAGGTAGTTTTGATGAAACTTTACACTATGAAGATTATCTTATGATACAGCTCTGACCCAGCAGCAAGACTCAAAATCCTGAGAGCAGAGATGTGAGGCTAACTCACATCAAACTTCCTCACTTTCTCTTGTACTGAAACACAAAGAGTTGCAAGTGCAATCATTTATGTTAATACTATTGTTTTGCATATAATTTTTTTTCTGGATGTCTTTCAGGTTCAGGAGAGCTTAAATATTCTCTCAGTGTTGAATAATCCCTGCTCTTGCTTTTGGTGCTAGTTCTTTTGTGCTTTTTTGAGTCCCTTTTTAGTACTGTTTTACCACCAATAGCTCTAAAAATACAGATTTAACATACCAACCTAAGAAGGTGAAGAACCAAGGGTGCCAATATAAATCAGTCTCTTTCTGCATAAAGACACAGGTGATTTTTTTTTCTGTAGCCATCCTAAATTTGGATCAGAAAGCAGTAACTGGGTCTGTGAGAACCAACGTGTGTGGTATATTTTCTCCTACTGTTGCATATCTACGCTCTGGTATTGCACGTTAATTAATACACGTAAGGCGTTTGCCCAACACTAACTTTGTAGCTCTTTGCAACATGTTCTCTGCTTCTGTAGAGCTGCTTACTGAAGGACTTGCTGCCACCCTTCTGCAGTTCTTTCTCCTATCCTCTAATTGAGCCCCTCTAATTTGTCTGCCAAATGACTTATCAGTTTGAAAGGCTCAAGTCAGATACTACTTCCTTTTTTTTTTTTTTGCTTGTTTTTACCTGAGTGCTGCCAGAAGAAAGAAGGGGTTAAAGCGTGGGAGGATTGCTAAGAAAAAGGGTTTGGTTAGTGGCACACAGGACTGCATCTCACACATGATAGTTTGTTTATTCTTCTGTTAACAGCAGAAAGAATTATCATCATCATGGTAAGGCAAACAACACTCTCTTTTATTCCCTTTTTAAACCCCACCAGAAATCTTAATACACAGTTATTTTTTTAACTCATAAAAAAAATCAACTAATCTCCATTAGTTTTATAGAGTGTTTCTTTAACCGGCAGATGCTCCTCTTGACAGAAGGGGTGGGGGGAAGGATTTTAGTTTATGGAAATAACTAGCTCTGGGGAAGAGGAGATGGGAGCTGACATGCCTTTTCTGACATGCCTGTTCTTATTTATTTCCCTCGTCTCTTAAATACTCATGTAAGGATCTGTTTAATTTTATCAATGCTTCTTTGTCTTTCCTGAGCTTTTTTGAAAGATTTCCATTCATCTGATTTTGCATGATTTGCTCCTTTCAGTTTTGCTGTTCTTTTCTAATACATCCATATCTAAATCTAGGTGTTTCTCACCTAAGAAATAAAATGGGATAAAATAATTTATATACACATTTATGCTTCTTGAGCTGATGATTTCCTTTCCAAAATGTCCATTAAACATGCAGGCTCATTAGTGTATGCTGTTGCAAAATAGTCAATTTTCAATATACGTTTGAACTAGAAATTTACTTCTAAGGTGCAAAAATAAATTGGAAGCAGACAGATCCTATTCTCTTGAAGATATGAATAGTTTCATTAAAATATCCTGACTTACTAGAAAATACACTATGTGTAAAAAATGACTATTAAGAAAACTTATGTTTGTTTCACTTCACTCTGCTCAAGTCTCAAATTTATAGCCCCTTGCTTATTCAGGTAAGTTCCCAAATCTAAATAAATGCATTGCCTATACAAATTGCTCAGGTAAAGCTGAAATAGTTTAAATCCAGTTATTGCTGTTTATATCCTCTGTCTGCATAGCAGGCAAAGAGCTGGAAGAGGCAGGGAGTGAATTTCGTGCTAGAGTGGACTTCTTAAATTTAAAGTGTGTTTTTTTCTCTAACTCTGAAGAGGACACTGTCAACCTGGAACATGGTATCCTTAAAAGAAATGCTAAGAAAATGTTTAAAGAGTATATGCCAAACAACCCCCCTTTTGTGTCTCTGTTAAGGGTCAGCATAAACAATGAACAATGAGAATGGTGAATTAAAGTAATTCAAATCCATTTGATTGACAGCAAGGTCAGTTAAACTGGTTAAGTTTAGAGATCATTTAGGTTAACTTAAAATATAACTGCTTTTTTCCCTTCAGTGAATCACAACAAGAATTGACTCAGGTCCAATGTTTTGTTAAGTATATCTCTCCCCTGTGCTTTCAAAAGAAGAGCACCAAGCCTTTATTTCCATCTGCAACACACTCCTTCTCTGTCTGCCAGTAGCTATGGCACTCACCTGCAGGAGAGCAGTAGGAAACCTTCTCTCTGTGGAACTTGAGGACTCGAGTGGGTCTTGTGCTTCTCAGACTTTTCTCTCTCCTAGCTTTGATTTGTATATTGTTCTTTCCAGTTTTTCTACTAATATTTTCACAGCACGTTGAGCCAGCAATACTCCAGAGCAATTTTCAGCCTCACAAAGCCCAGCACTGTTAGCGTGGGATATTTAAGTTTCAGTCTCTGCAGAATGCCAAAGCCTGAAGAGTAATAGTTTATTTATTTAAATGTTTTTGGCTAAAGCACTTTTTAGGATGTCACGTGACTGCTAGAACTTCAAGGCTTTCTGTTTCTCATGGCTGGGTGAATTATGATAGTGTGATTTAAAGATACTTGATGTTACTGGCTTTCCAGCATGAATTTGTAAGGGTCCTACACTATTAGAGTTGCTGAAGATAGAAAGGTCTCAGAAGTTTTCATGTTACTTGAAATACAGTTATTTATGACCTTCTAATGAATGATAAATCTCAAACTTACTCTTCCCTAAATGGTTCGTTGCTTTTTTCCCCTCTGAAGATGAACGTATGCTGGAAAAGAAATGTTTAAATTAAAGAACTGTCCACATTAGATATTACCATCTATTAGTTACCACAAAGTTGCTAATGACTAGTAAAAATACTGCTTTTTTCTCTAATGTGTGCTCTAAGAAGTGTTTTCATTTATGTTCAGCTGACTCAGATGAACTCATCTAAGAAAATAACATCCAACTGATCCCTCAAGACACATCCTGAAGTTTTGATTCAACAGAACATAGCAGCTTATGGTCTCTTTTCACTGGAGACCAGCAAAGCACATGTTTAATTGCACTGTTAAATTAGGGGTTTGGCTGTGGCAGCTTATATTAGCTAATGAGAAAAAAACCCCAGCCAAAAACAGAGGAAATATTTTAATGCTAGCATAAACACGTATGAATATAAATACAAACAAGATTTACATTTCTTGGTTAAGAAGGCAACAGCATTTTGCTTTCAGATTAGAACACAGCTTTCAAGGTTCATGCAGAGTTCTTGAAATGGCTTCCTCCACACTGTCCAAGGAATGGAAAGGCAGGTTCTCTAAATTTTTCAGTTGCCAATGCCTTTGATCAGGTATTTCTCAAGCAGCAACTGTGTTAAGAGTAAGAATGCCTGAGCATAAACACATTGAAGAAGCCTGATCTGCAGAGTGAGGGTACTCTTGCCTTGTGAAATCAAACATTTCAATGCTCATTTCAATTTCAATCAAACATGCAGTGCTCTGTAAATCAAACCTTCTCGTCCTGTGCCCTGGCAGGCTGGGTCCCACTTGGGAGTCCCTTGAGAAGCTTGGTCTCTGTGCCCTCTTGCACTGGCAATACTGGCTCACCTACATTTATCTGACTTAAAATACAACCTCTTCAGGGCAAGTACCTGGTCTTTTATGTGTTTTGAAAGAGCTGTATATAATTAAGGTACTTTGTATGAAGAAATTACTTCAAAACAGTTTACATAGGGCAGCTATTTCAAGATCAAGGAAAAATCTTTAGCCTTGTTCCCCGAGGAAACAAGGCTTATGTGACTGGACTGGCTGGCTGTCCCTCCTCACTTCCATTCAACACCTTTTGAACTTGTTGGTTGTAGTTTAAACTACATTTGAAAGGGGGAGATGTCTCAATGATAATTAAGTTCCCATGGACTTTATGAAAATCAGTGGCTGGGAAGAGAGAAATCCAGATCTCCAGTTCAAATAACTTATTTTTCCAGGTGTAATCTTGCAAACTAAAAACTTGACAGCAAGTGTAATAATGAGGGTCAGGTTGATAATGTAGTCCCAACTACTTTAGAAGACTGACAGCTATTTTCATCCAAATATTAATATGCTGGTTGACACCATAATAAAGTTAAATTTCCCCTGTTTTGGTGTTCCAGCAGTTTTTAGTCTGAACAATATAGTCATCCTCCTCACACTTGTAGTTATTATAAATTTTCGGAGAAATCAGTATCATTCCTTACTAACTTGCATTAAGTGT
The DNA here is from genome assembly GCF_029582105.1 of Oenanthe melanoleuca. NCBI lineage: Eukaryota > Metazoa > Chordata > Aves > Passeriformes > Muscicapidae > Oenanthe > Oenanthe melanoleuca. The sequence goes on from NC_079336.1 coordinate 41,899,528, forward strand.
AAAAATTTCGTGTTTTTACTTATTTTAGATAGCAATGTTCATTATTGTAACCTTATCCTTTCCCTATAATTAGTTAGTTCTAGCAATATATAGAATACATACATAGAATAAGAAATTAGTAATTGAGCTGCATTACTCATGATTGTTGCATCTGATAGGGAAGTTTATAGTTGGTTTTGTTATCATGAAAGCACTTTACCTGTCTGAGATACATGAATTTAATGCAGCCCTTAATGTTGCTCTTTACTTAATTGTTTTGGTTCTGCTAGTTGAAAAAAGTCCTTGAAAGGAGAGGAAAAAGACAGGCATCAACTTTCTCATTTATTTCACTCTCTAATGAAACCTAAACCCCAACAATACAAAAACTTGAGTTTAAGGTAATGACCACAGATTTGAAGGCCACTGGTGAAAGATCCCTGTGTGAGGACACAGGTCTTGCTCGGTTGGTGGTACAGCTGCTTAGCAGCTGAATTGAGTACATTGGTTAAGAGATAGGCAAAGACAAGGGTTACATGGATTTCTGTTTGGTTGCAGTATAAGTCACCTCTACCTCTTCCCCAGCTTAGGCTCTGTGTTTTTCATGGGTTTTTTTTTGTATTTCTCAATTGCTTGGGCCAGCCTTGCTGCTGCACATTCACTGGCATTAAGTTCTGTGTGCCTCTCCAGAGCCAAGACTGTGTAGGCTGTTGATTAAGAAAAAATAACTAACTTAACACTTTTCCAGCTGGAGGAGGAAGTGACTCCATAAAAAAAAAAAAAAAAAAAAAAAAAAAAAAAAAAAAAAAAAGCCCTTATTTTCTTCAATAGCCAAAGGGCCAGACACACCGCAGGCCGGGCACCGCGGCCAGCTGCAGGCGGGCTGACCTGGTGTCTCCCCCGCCTCCGCGCTGGTCCTCAGACGCTCCGAAGTGAGACTTGCGTGGTCCTTCCTGTTGAAGCTGTTCCACTTCATATAAGTCATTAAGCCTTAATTAGAAGAGGGCTAGTTGAGCATTCATTAAACATTAAATACTAATTGAGCGCCCGGGGAGAGCGCCGGCATCATTCGGCCGCGGAGTCATTCTCACGCCGGTCCGGCCGGGGGGAGCCGCGGCCGCCCGCAGCCGTGTCCCGGCCCGGGGCAGGGGGGAGCCCCGGCCGCCCGGCAGGGCAGGCACAGACGGCAGCCAGCCGCGGCCCCGGGGCGAGGTGGAAGATGCGGGTTCATCTTCCCGCAGAGCTTTGAACCCAGATGTCCCACGGGGGTGCCAGCCCCCGCACGCTTCCCGGGGTTGGGGGAATGCCACGCCTGCTCCCGGCGCCTCCGAGCGGCCGGCATCGGGGGACGGCCGGGTCACGGCCTCTCCGCACGCTCCGCAGCCGTCGTGCTGGGCGGGGACGAGCCGGTGGCCCTGCACTGTGCTGCCCCTGTCCTGGCCCAGGACGAGCCAGGGCTCCTGCCCTGGCCCGGGACGAGCCCCTGCCCCTGGCCCGGCCCGGGCGCCGCCTCACGTCGGGCAGCCCGCCCTGCAATTCGCCGGGGCGGCGGCGGCGCGATCCGCCCGCCCCCATCCCCCGGTGCTTTTCCCTCAACATCAAAGGGCGTCGGTTTTGCCCGGGGCGGCGTTTTGCCCTCAATAACAAGGCGGCAGCCGCAGCGCGGGCTGCTGGGGCACGTACGGGGCGCGGCGCCCACTCGCGCCCCGCCGCCCCCTCAGGGCCTCGCCCGTGGCCGCGGGCGCCCGCGCTTCCCGCTGCCCCGCGGCGCTCGCTGGGGGCCGGTCCAGCGCCGCCGCCGCGCCTCCCTCGGCGGCCGGGAGGGGCGGCCCGGCCGGGTAGAGCCGCTGCCCGCGGCGGGGCGGCGGCTCGGGGCGGGCGGCGGGGGCGGGCCGAGGCGGAGCGCACAGACGGCCGGCGCCGGGCACCGCGCGGGTAGCGGCGGGTCCGTGGGGCGGCTTCGCGCAGGGGCCGCCGAGCCCAGCCTGAGCCCAGCCGAGCCGGGCGGTGAGTGTCGGGCGCTCGGCGGGGTGGGGAGGTGAGGCGAGGATGCGGCGCGGCCGGCGGCGGGTAAAGCCCGCCACGGCACCTTCCTCCTGCTTATCCCGTTTTGGGACGGGGGAGGACAGCGGCAGCCTCGGGCGGCTTCCCCCTCGCGGTAACGCGCGGGACGGGGGCTGTGGCTCCTCCGGTGAGGTGGTGCCCGGCCGGTTCTCCGCAGGGAAGGGATCGGCGGCCGCGGGGCTGCGCGGGGCTCCAGCGCCGGCCCGCCCTGGGCGCTGGGGGCGCGCCGGGCGCTCGGAGTGCGCCGGGCAGTGCAGGGGAGCAGGACATGTGCGGCAAGAAACAAGGTGGAAACTGCTGAAGCAGGGTCCGTGCTGCCGAGGGAACCCGCTCTCCTCCGGAGGTCTGGTGCGCCGGGGTAGAAAATAGTCGCCGTGTTTTGAAATAGACGTCTCAAAACAAGTATTCATCGTACCGGCATGTAAAAAGGGCTAATATATTAAAATGCAAATATGCATGTGTACTCGGCGATGCTGTTGCGTGTTTCCTGTTTACCATGTTAATTAGAAGTTGTAAGGCAGAATTTCACCAAGAGTAATCCAGGGCAGTGTTTGACCCAGTAATACTCACTGAGTGATGCAGTGGCTTTTGTTATTCTGGGTTTTTTAGCCCAAAACACAAACCAAATATTTACTGAACTTCATTAATGAGAAATGTATGAATTGTAAGACAACTTACACCTTTGAAACTATTCTCTGCCGGCACAAGTGTGAAAACTGACTCAGCCACTCTGGAGAGAAAGTTAAACTCCTCACTCATGTTTTTGTAAGGAAAATTTTGACCATGAAGTTTGACCTTGATCTTGCAGGCACCAGGATGCTTTTCTGTAACATTTTTGGTGATGTTAACTAATTGTGCAAAAGTTTGAGATTTGGCACATCTGCCATTATAAGCTGCCATTTTAAGGCAAGATGAGCACACTTGTAAACAAATGCAGGCAAAAACATACAGAAGCATTGTGGAGTCCTAATTGTTTTTCAAGGGTTTTGTTGTTCTTGTTCTTTTTTTGAGAGCCAGTATTATTCAGTAAACTGTTTTGTTTCTATTCACTGTGTCCTTTTAATTTATAAGTGGTCCTAAAACAAACAAATGTATTATAGAAGCAATTTTGACATTAACGAAATGTTTGTTTGTTTGATTTTTTTCGTAGTCCACCTCACACCTTCCAGATTCTTCCAGAGAAGAAAATAAAAAGAAACCCGTTTTGGAAAGACTTGGAAATTTGTTTGGTACAGGGAAGAGGAAAAATGTCAAAAGCTCACTAGAACACACTTCACATCATAAGGGTGAGAGGTCAGGTTCTCCTCACGGGGCACAGGCAGTGTACTGTAGGCACTTCAGAGAAGAACACGAAGCTCCTCAAGTACAGAACCAAGTGAGAAACGTAAGTGCCCTTTCCGAGGCACAGGAATATAATTTCAGTGGGGAAGTGAGACCGCTGTATCACGACACCATTTCAGAATGGAGTAGTAGGGGAGTCTCTTCTGACAGCGAGTGGTCAGCAGATTGGAGCGGCAGCAGCGAAACCATTAAAAACTCTTTCTGTGAGAGCAGCCTGAATGTGGAAACTCTGGGGTTGGAGAAAGAATCCGTCACAGATATAAATAATTCCACAACTCCAGATTTCATACAGAGCTTGAGAAATTTGTCCAGCGAAGACTTAGAGAAGAGTATCTTAAGTCACAAGCAGCTTGTGAACACGTGGGTGTCTGAGGAGCCTGGGCATGCAAAACCGAAGGATTTGCCATACGAGTTGGAATCTGCAGCGAGTGAGCACACACATTCTGCTAGAGTGTTAACAGTTGATATCTATCTAAGAAAAACAGACGAACTCCTTAATGAACCCGTGACTCTCGTATCAGAAGAAAATTGCAGTGATTTGGACACAATGGATAAAAAATCTGCTAGTAAAAGATCTGGAAAACGGAGAAAGTCTCAGTCATCTAATGACATTCCAAATGGAGAGAAAAACCAGACTGAGAATACTGCAAGAGAAGAATCTGTTTTTGAGGATGATTCCCATTCTGAGGTGTTTTCAGACAAGATAATAAACCCTGAACGAAAAGTGAGATCTCTTCAACAGACTCCTGAAAGAAATTCCTCTTCCTCAGGTAGTAATCAGGACCTAAAAGTTGGATCTGCTCACAAAGGGGCATCTAAAGCTGAAGCTGACAAGGGCAAGCAGCAGATCTCAAACACAACCTCTGCAAGGAGAAGATCATATAAAAAGAATCAATCGGATGCTGTACCCATTTCCCCTACTGGTTTGAAGGGTCAGGTGAAAGATTACTCTTCAAAAAGGCAACCTTTAGCATCACCAGAGACGAACCCAGTAACAAAAAGAACTTCAGTGGAAAAGGGAGCTACTCCTGTGGCTTTTGGGGAAGACAGTTTGGAGTCTCCCAAAGCTTCTTTGGCTGCTAAGACAGAAGACAATGCCTTGGTGTTTGCTGAGGGCAGAAATGATACCAAGGCAGTAAAGCATGGTAATGGTGCAGATGGAAAAGCTTTCTTGCATACTGATGGGATTAAAAATGGAGACCTGTGTCTGTCAGCTGAAAGACAGACAAACTCTGATTTAGACACCACGAAGCTGAAGAGTTTGGATGCTTCCAAAACAGTCACAACAAAGATCAGCCTGTAAGTAACAAATTAGTTTGCCTTGTTGTTGTAGTTGTAATTTTGCTTGTATCTGTGTTTAGAATTCTATGGAAACACTGGCTGTGTAAATTGTTTTCAGTTAAGAACTGCCTTTAAAAAAAAAATTACCATAATTAAAACTACCACTTAACAAGCACTGTAGTCTATATGCATTAGAAAAATAATTCATTTTTTCATTTTTTAAATTGATAGGGAACGTCTTTTTGAGTTCCATTATATGGAATAATTTAACATATATAAACACTGCTCAGTCATCATCGTTGTGGATCAGATTAATTTATCTATCATTGAACTTAATGTAATTTTTCCCTCTGTAACCAAATCAGAATGTTGTTGAAGATTTTGTATGTGAAAATTTTTGAATAAGAAATATGTTTAAGTTTTCTATGAAAGAGCCTAAGTTCTGCTATTATTTTATGAAGAAATGTAGGATGCGATGCAGAAATTGATTGTTCAAATGATCACACTCCTGAGATTTGAATGGATACAGTTGCTTTCTTAAGTATGTGCAGGATGAATCATTTAAATTTTGATTTGCAGAATTATGCATATATTAGTTTTCAGTTTTTGATTTTACACTTGAAGAAACTCTCTGTCAAACAGGTGATCAGAGCTTTCCTTAGGATTAGAAAGAAGCGGCTGTATTTATAAAGTTCACGTTACCACTAGTATGAGACCAGTGATTGATTACTTGGCTAGTATTGCATTCTCATCCGCAGGGAATGATTTGTTTGCGTTATTCATTTCTGTTGTTTGGTTGTCATGGCTGTGTGCTGTGTGCTATTGCACTCCTCTTTCTGGCATGTTCAGTTGTACATGTTGGGGTACACTGAATCCTGTAGGCCCACCTGAGGAACATTGAGCATTCATAATTGTTGTGTTGGAGGGATGTGGTGGTTCAAGGTGATTGTTTCAGAGACACCTCGATTTCCAATTATGCTTCCCACAACTGAGAAGTGCACAAGCAATTTCCTTTGCACAATTTGTAATACTCTACATCTGAGTTGTTAATTTGTAACTTAAGTTTAAAAAGCCTAGTACTGAAAGTTAAACTGTGGCATTTTCGTACTAGGTGATGTTTTGCCATATGGCAATATAGATCACAAATCTTAAACTCTTTATATCTTCACAGCTTCAAAGGTAAGGTAGCTTTTTTATTGTTTTTTCTCTGTGTTACTGTCATTAGTGATGATGGAGTTATAAACATCTGCACAGCTGGATTTAATTTTTTCTATCTCCTGGGTTTGCTGTACAGTGAATTATATTTTACTGTATTCATAAAGTAACAGACAAATATCCTGTCTGAAAGACTGAATTTTAAGGAGCAAACAGCCAGTTCTATTTCATCTCATTTTGTAGGGGGTGTAACACTGTGTCTTGGCCTTATCTGTTGCTATTGGAACTTTAGCCCTGGGTGGGGACTGCCGTGTTGCCTGCAAGGTTTCTGATGCATCTGATAGCTGTCATTGCACAGCACTGCACCACTTCTTTAGCCAGAGTTACATGCTCAGGTGATCTGGTATAGTTCATGGTCATTCATTAGAATATATGATCTGTAAACCTGGATGTGGATTAAGGTGCTGTGAAATGGGAAAGGAAAAGATGGTGATTACTAGGAGATGGTGTGTTTTTGGTCTCTAGTTATTGCTTTGAACAGATAACTTTTTCATTTTCAAAGGTTAGAAAAGTTGTTGTTAGGTAGTTCACATAATTTCCTTTCTGATTAAAGAATACCTATTTACTTAGAGATTCCTTGGCCCCTTGTAATATGGATTTTATATAATACAAGTAGTTCTCCTTAAAAATGCATGGTGTCTCTTACTAATGACATTGTGCCAATTCTGGGAATCAAATTTCTTTAGAAACAATTTCAAAACAGGTCAGTTTCTCCATTCACCTCCAGAAATGTAGATTGCCTTGTAAATAAAGACAGAATTTTTTTTCTCCATTTATGTTAGTGTCCTGGATAACTTGAAAGTCACAGGATACTTTGCTTCTAGCTTTTGGAAGGGAAATCTATCAGATTTGAGACTAAAATGAGGTTGATGGTAAATCTTAATTGGCAGATAAAACCTGAGGCAGTAGTTACTTTGATGTGCTTAGCGGAAAACTTGGCAGTTGTCATACTTTATGTTCAGACATGGTTTTGTAGTTGCCTTTATATTTAAGCTCACTTGTTGAATTATTCTTCTCTTTTCACATGCCATCTTTCTTTGCTCACCTCAATCTGATATTTTGGCACCAGTGTGTTTTTGGCACCAGTTGCATGCTTGACGTGTGACTCACCTTCCATTTTTGACTGTTGGGAGAGGTTTAACTGCTTGCTTCCACAGTTTAGCTGCAAGGTGTAGCCAAAGAGAAGGACATTGGTATTTCTCTTGTGCCTGCTTGTTCCTGGCGTTGCAGATCAGGAATGGGTAGTGAAGAATCAGTCACACTGGACTGCTTGTGGGAAAGCATTTGTACTGTTAAGATTTTTCCCCATATGAGATGAGAGGCTTAAAAGATACTCAAACAACATTTTTTAAACAAGCTTAGAAACTCAGTTCTTGCAATAAAGTGCATCTTTTGGCTGAATTTAAAATCAGTATTTCATTGTGTGGAAAAAACTGTAATGAAAAGATTAGAGGAGGCCAGCTATAATGAATGGAGCTGCAGGGCTGAGCTTTCTCATGTTCTTTGGCTGCTGCTGCTGTGCAGAAATACTGGGGAATACAAAATACAAAGTGTTGGAGTGGTTGTTTCTGCATAAATTTGCAAAGCTTGAAACTATACCTTTGAGGGGTGAGCTCTTCATTTAAAATAGGTTTTAGGTGTGGCTGATAAGTATCACTGTTAGCCATTAAACTTGCTTGTGTCAGGGCATACAGAGAGACACGGATTTTATGGGGAAGATACATGTTGTTATGTTGAAATAAATGCATGTAGTATTGCAAGTGAAGGGTGGTATGGGAATGAATTTGTTAAGATAATTGGGCCATTAGTGTTACCTCTTGAAAATACAGGTAAAAGAAAAGGATAAGTACATTTTTTTTCTAATCAGCAAAGGATATAAAAGGTCCTGGTGAGCAGGAAATTCAGCACATGTCAGTAGTGCATCATTGTACCAGGTAAAGGCTAAGCCTGTACTGTGCTCCATAGGCAGAAGCATAGCCAGCAGGTCAAGTTGTAACAACAAAGTTTTAATGGGATATAAGGCAAAAATAATTCAAAGTGGCACTGGCCACCCTGCTTCACTGGGAAGGTTGTGAAATCTTTACCCTTGAAGTTATTCAAAACTTGGTCAGGCAAAGCCTCCAGGAACTTGATCTAACTTTGAAGCTGTCCCTGTTTTGAGTAGGAAGTTGGACTAGCTGATTTTTAGAGGTCCCTTGCAACTTGTATTCATTTTCCAAAGAGAAAAGTCATAGAATAATTTAACTTTTAAAAATTTAGGAAAAAACCAGTTATAGTTCAAATGAAAAGTAGTTCCTCAATCTATTTAATTTATGCTGTATGATAGTTCCCTTCATACCTTCCCTTTTTCAGGAACACTTTGTTGTGGTTTTTTTTTTCCTTACATTTTCCAAGTGTGTTTTATTAGCACCTATCTGAAGTACGGCCAGTGGATTTTAAGTTTGCCATTTCCTCTTTTATTGATCATGCATTCTTCATAAGAGCCTTCCAGTTGTGAACCAGCTTGAATAGGTTGGTAGTTACAGGAAGCAATGTTGGGAAGGCTTCTCTGAAATGATATGATGATAAGAAGGATGTGGAACTGTTGGAGCAAATCCAGAGAAGGCCACAAAGATGATAAGAGGGCTGGAGCACCTTCCCTATGGAGACAGGCTGAGAGAGTCAGGGCTTCTCAGAGAACAGAAGGTTGTATGGAGACCTCATAAAAACCTTCCAGTATCTGAAGGGGGGATCTACAGAGAGGCTGAAAAGGGACTCTGCCAGGAACTGTAGTGATACAACAAGGAGTACTGGGTACAGATTGAGAGACAGGAAATTTATGTTGGATATTAGGAAGAAACTTTTTACTGTGAGGGTGGAGAGACGCTACAAAAGGTTGCCTGGGGAGATTGAGGATGCCCCAATCCTGGCAGTGTTCAAAGGCAGGCTGGATGAGGCTTGAGCAGCCTGGTCTAGTGGGAGATGTCCCTGCCCATGGCAGGGGAGTTGGGGCTAAATGATCTTTTAAGATTCATTGCAGCCTCTTAATAGTCTATGATTCTGTGATTTTTAACAGTTTCTCTCTGTATAGATTTGAGGGTAAAAATTTTTGAATCCTCTTCTTATTTCAGTTGGTTTGTTCCTCATGGTATTCCCAAGAAAAAAGTTTGTGAAATGGAGAGTCTTGCATTAGGAGGGCTTAATTTCTTATTTGGGATGGATCACTTGAGGAAGAGGGGAAAGGATCTCACTTTTTGGGTTGTTCCTGTATCTCACACCTCCTTCTTCGGCTAGAGAACTGCCTGAGAACTTAGTGAACACAATTTATGTAGGTTAAAAAAAGAGGAAAGCACTAAATACCAGAATCACCAAATGATTGGTAGATTATTTGGGACCCTGGAGACTTCTGCAGGCTGTTTTCTTTATATCTCTCACCTTTGTCAGATTTCATGTAGGGCAGTTTCTACCTGTCCTCCTACTGCTGAGTGTCCCCCAGATTCCCCTTTGTAGAACAGGACTGTCTTTGAGGTGATGGTGGGCTCCTTGACACTCCTTAGAGCTGACTGGTAAATTTTGAAGCCATCTGCCTTGCATCTTCACAGCTGTTCATACATACTGGCAGTAGCCAGTTACGTGGAATAATAACTTTTCCTGGTTGTAGGTATTGAGAGAAAAGAGCTTGAAACAGTCAGCTGTGCATCTTCAGCCTTCTGTCATAGCACAGGAGTACTGTGTGCATGTACTTGTACGTGCTTTTCTGTCCACTCTGATAGAAAAGTTTTGAGTTTCCAAGTTCAATTCTTGTGAAATTATTAGCCTTACTTTACACAATATAAATTGTTAGCTAAGTTTGCCCGAAGAAAGTGGACGATGTGGTGTTCGCTTAGCTAAGGTGGTGCTGCAGTGCTTGGGGACAGCTAACATTTTCTGCAAGCATTCATGAGAGTTCTTTCAATTTGAGGTTGCTTCTGCAGTGTAGGTGTAAAGGCTACAAAGAATCTGGGCAGATGTCTTCAAAACTCGTTGGAGAGAATATGCAAATGTTAACCAACTCATTATCACCTTAATGAATTGGGATTTGTTTTCTAAACTCTGTAGGGAATTGCATGTTTATAATTTATTCTGCCTATTCACTACTAAATTTTAATGTCTGTCAGTCATAAGTAGTTGAGTTCTCTGCCTCAATTGCAGATGTTGTAGGCTGCTGTGTTTGTTTTACTAACCTTAAAGAGCTAAGTACATGTTTGAAATATATACTTCTTATTCAGTATTTTTAAAATTCAGTATTTTTAAATCTATATAGTTACTCCCCTTTTAGTTAATTCCTTTTGAGATATCAAAATTTAAACTAAGTCTATGGTTATAATTCTACATTTTATTGTTCTGAAAATTGTTACAAGCCTGTTCAAGATTAATTAAAGATGTCACTCTGTGTCACTTTGCCTCCTGTAGTCCAGCCAAACCGAAGAACATAGAGCTGAATTTTAAAACACCTACAAATCAAGACAATTTAGAAAGTGAGCAGGAGACACTTGAAAAACCAGTTAATAAAACTAACAGCAACATTGCCAACAAAATTTCCTTGTTTGAAAACAAATGTGCTAACCAGAGCCAGAGGCCTACTGACATCCCTGCTTCAAAAAATAGTGCTGTACCAAGCACATTCGTAGGCAGAGCAAAGCTTAAATTTGGAAAACAATCTAAAGAAAATGAACAGCCTGATAAAACACTAAATAAGCAAAGCAGTCGCCAGAAGTTATTTGAGAATGGCACACTGGAGAAAGAAAGCACTGCAGAGTTAAAAGGCAAAAATGAAGAAAGCTTTGCCTCTTATGAGGATATTGGGAAGACAACAGAACTTAAAGTAAAAGCTGCAATATCCCTTTTTAACCAAAGCAGCAAAAGTGATGCTGGTAGTGTCTCTCTGAAGCAAACAGAACCAGAATTAACCACAGCAAGGAAAGAAAGTTCACCTTTAAAACTGCCTTTGCACTCACCTGTTAAAAGTGAAAATGCTCAAGATCTTTTCTACCAAAGAAATTACACGAGCTCAGAATTCCATAGAAACGAAGAAAAAGTGCTGCCAAACACAGAGACATTATCACCATGCAGTAATGATAATTATCCTCTACCATCTCATCAGGTTTCCAGATCAGAATTTAAGAATATGGAAAATGGAGATAAAAAGGTAAAGCCAGGAGATTTGGACTTTGCAGCACTGCAGTATGATGACAGCAGTCAAGACAGTATATTGGAATCAGAGCACAACACCGATACACAAAAGAGCCCAGGCAAAACCTGCAATGGATCTGCTGAAGACGACAGCATTTTTGATTCCCCATCTGACATGAAGAAGTTTGCTGAAACTATAAAAAACTTAGACAGCTCAGTTTGCTTACCCCAGAAAAAGAAGAGGTCAAAGCTTCCAAAGTCTCCAGCACCCCACTTTGCAATGCCTCCCATTCATGAAGACAACTTAGAGAAAGTGTTTGATCCTAGTGTATTTACTTTTGGTTTGGGAATCAGGAGGGAAAAAACACAGGATCTGTTACCAACACAACAAATTAAAATGCAAAGCCTGGAAACAATAGCCAGAGTCAGGCCCAAGCGTGCATCAACGGAGCAAAGTATAATATTCAAAGCTCTGCAGTCATGTAGAGAGGAACCTGCCTTTCCTCATGAAATAAATGGGAAAGAGAACATTGATTGTACAGATGGTGAAATTAAGAGATCACGACTTGAAAAAAGCTCCCTCTTCTCAAGCTTGCTATCTTCTAAAGAAAAGTTTTTTAGCCCTTCTGTCACTTCAGTAAATAACACAACGGCTTTTGCAACTGACTCCTCAGGGATGCCTCCTTTACAACAGGATGTTTCTGGGACATTCATCATGCCTCAAAAACCTGAGGTAATAAAGATCATTCAGGAAATGAAACAATGTTTGTCTACCTGTTGAATGAGTGTTAATTTTGATTTTGCAATTCAGTCTCTTTCAGATATGAAGTTTCCAAGTTTTGTGGAGAAGTACCTGCAAGCAGATGGTGCCAAAAAAGAGCTAAGTTTACAAATGCCCAACTACGGCAACCCTGAGAAAAGTTTTTCGAGCTGGTTAGGAGCAAGCAGATATGAGTCAAATGTCCCCCCTGGTTTATTAGATGTGGATGTAAGTACTGTGTTTTTAAAAAGCTGCCTGCAAAGTTTTCAATAGACAATGTGCATACATTGTTTTGTTTCCCCTCTTTGGGATATATATAGATTACAAATACATTGAGGTGAACTTAGGTATGGTACCTGTTTTATCTGAAAATGAGAATGAGGTGACATTTATCAACATGATTAAGAGGTCTTTATTTTGAGATTTTCTGCAAATATGAATGGAAAGCATTTTTTGAATATGTCTTCATACTTGATTTTGTATTATATTGAAACAAATCTTATGCTAACTTTAATTTTTTATTGCAAATTAGTAGAACGCTTTCTGTGAACTTCAGAAAACTTCTGTTGAAGTAATCTCTCTTCTCTTCCAACAGGACATTAGCAATTGTACAGTTAAATAAGTAACAGAGCAAATTTTTTTATTTTAGCCCTCTGTTGTATTCCTGTGCATTGGCAGAAAGATATATATTCTTTAAGAATACTTTAAGAACTGGATAGAAAGTACTGCTACAGTGGAGGGCTGTCTCTTGGTCTTATTACAAGTATCTGTTCTTCATGACTGAAGACAGACCTATGTTTTCCCCTCTAAGCAACTTTAATATGGAATATATTTGTAATTTCTATTTTTAAAATAGTGAACCAATGTCCTGTAGTATTTGATATTTCTGTTAATGTCAGCTGTTATTGTGACCTGAGAGGAAAACATTAATCAGGAGTTCTAAGAACCATGGGAAGAAATATGTTTCAGAAAGTTTAATACCACATGAATGTGACCTGTGGAATTGAAGCAGCATGTAAGACCTTTGAGAAATACTTTCCAAAAGTAATGGTTATCTGCTGTAACAGTTCTACTAAAAGGAGTGGAGTAGCAGAATTAGCTCCTTTCTTTGTACCTTGCAGGAGAGAACCATCTATGGTACCTTGCAGTTTTGAGAATGTAGGTTCTTCTCGTATGGGAAGTTGTGTTAATTAGAGCGGTGATGAAAATTAGGGGTATTACTTACAGTAGTGAGATTTATGCTACCAGTTAAAGAGGCTTTCTTACTCTGATGGTACTGCTTGGATTTAAAAACTTGAATTTAAAGCTAGTACTGTCTTAGTTTGGTCTTTGCTACTTAAACTGTTGTTCTTGAGTGTGTTCCAGTTTTGCAGTATGTGTGTAGGCCTGATATAGCAGTGGAGTGTGTACATACCTATGGCTGCACTTGAGAGAATCTCTTTAGACTTCAAAGGGTTTCTGGATTTCTGTGGCACCGTTGCTGACCGAATTGTTTGGCTCAAGTTAGGAATCAAAAATGTTTCTGTGAGGTGTACCTGCTGTGCATCTTCCACTGACTAAGAAAATGATGATGCAATGGCTAGTGGGTAATGTGAAGGAAAGAGTAAGGGCAGCCCAAAACAATGACTTTGGCATTCCTCAAAACACAGAACAAGTTTTAATTGGAATTGAAGCGCAGGCTAAAAAACCAGTCGTGCTTCAACATGCCTTGATGATGCCTACAAAAACCTGGTGGTGGTTAAGAGCTGTCTTGCGACCACTGCCTGCTCTGCATGTTAACTACTATGTTCTCTTTAATTCTTTGCACGTGTTGCTGGTTGCCTATTTAGGGGCAGGATCTGGTTTGGTCTTTTTGTTTGTGAATAATTCCTGGAAGAGCAGGACCCTGTCCCAGAAAGGGCACTCCTCTCCTTGCTAGGAAACCAAACACATAATTTCAATACTTACTTTATTTGTTTGAAGATGACACAATGAAACCACAGCTTTCCCATATATTCTATATCATATAATTTACTGCTGACTTTAACATTGTTTTAGACATTGTATGTTTTACTTGTTCTGAATATTTGTAGTTTTATCACTTAGTTCACAGTCTCAAAATTGATTAATTTTTCACAAAATTGATCATGCTAGTTAGCTCATGCATGTATGTGCCATCCTGCATCCTCAGTATTTTCATCTATTCCTTTTAAATACATTGTGTTTTATGGCTTGATATTTTTAGACATTTAAACTCATCCTTATCATTGTACAGCATGTACCTTATCAGTGGCAATGTTTAAAGTAATCTCTTGGTATTGTACTCCTGGCATATATAGGAAGCTAATAAGAATGATAGTAAAGCATTTCAAATCTGAGGTTAGTAGACTTCAGTGAGATGATAATTCAGAGTTTTTAAAAAGTGTATAAATTTATACAATTGTGGCAAAATGCTGCTCTGCAAGGGGAAGTAGAGATTGAAGGGGTATATAGGTATAGTTTAAAGGTAACCAGCTTTTACTATTTAGACTAGTTTTTGTTTTGTTCTACTAACCCTTTTTATAGCTGAGTATCTTTATTAAAAATGTTTTGGATTTTGTGGGGGTTTTTTTTGTGATTTTTCTCTTCTCACTGTCTATTAGACACTTCCAAGAAATGGACAAAGTAAAATCAATCCCAGACCTGGCAAGGTAAGATCAATTTTAATAGTTTTACTGTTCCTTTCTATATTTAAAGCTTAGGAAGATAGAACTGTATGTTATTGGTGTGTTTTTCTGTTTTGTTGGGTTTTTTTTAATACAGCTAGTGATATACTGTGACTCAGACTGTCAAAAAGATGGCATTGAAGTTTTCCACGATGTTCCAGATTGCAGTTCTTGGGTTCTGTCACCAACAATTTTAATTAAAGTCATCAGAGGATGGTAAGAGATAAATTTTTACTCTTTATACAAAGATTTTTACTCTATCCAGAAATGTTTTGAAACAGAACTGGCATGTGATTCACAGTAAGTCTGCTTTGTAAAAGGCAATGTAACATGAACAGCTGTGAGCAAGAAATAGGGAAGTTTACCTCTGCAACAGGAAGTTCTGAGCTGGAAAACCTATTTTGCTGACTACTTGAGTGAGTGTTACCATCTGGCAGGGTGCAAGATTTCACTGGACATAGGTGTGGGATGACATGACAGATTCTGTCCTCCTATTTTGCCCTTCAACTCCTCTGGTCATTAGGGATTCTTGCATAGTTTTTGGATTGGGCTAAAAGGGCTAGCAAATAAGTTTAAAGCCAGGTCCTACATGATTATTTCATGACCAAGGGAAGAAGATGGTGCAGTAGAAATAATTGACTGTTTCTCTGACAAAAGGAGGAATTTTGCTCTAAAAGCTATATTGCCCAAAAGTAATTCAAAACAAGTTCATCTCCTGCTTTCTTCATAGCGTCAACAGAAGGGCCATTAGTAGTGTGGCTAGCAAGGCAAGTTATACTGTGGCCAGGCTATAATGCAGTCAAATAGCAGGTTCTCAAAAGTAATTATCTGATAGTAAGGTGCAGACACAAGGGCTAGCTGCAACAGGAGGTACTGGGAAGCAAACTGATTGCTGTTTAGCTTCAGAAAACTGGAACAAAAACCTTTTGATCTCTGTAAACCAGGTTGTCATTCCAGCATGGTCTAGAGGGACTGGGTTTGGGGTTTTTTCCTCCTTCCACTGAAGTGCGTGAAGGGTTTGTATTTGCAGACGGATAAAGTTCTTATTTAGTTATATATTGCAATCTGCTGTTAAAAATGAAGTAGTCTTCTGAGCAGTCTTATCCTCTGGCACATCTACACCAGCTCCTATGGAACTCCATGATGTTCACAGGATCCAAGCAACTTGTCTATTTATACATGATGCAGCAGTCTGCAGTGTCACTGTTTTCTGATGTACAAATTGGTTCTGATTAATATCTCAGACAAAGTCTAGTATTCAGACACAGTAGTCTTTGCTGCCCCAATTTATCAATTTAGAAAGATGGAGGAGTTTTTTTGTAAGAGTACAATTCAGCAGTAGGCATCTTTGTTTTTATCATTGTTTTTAAAGGTATCACAGAGACTTGCATCAGCAGTGTTGGGTGAATAAGCTGTATTGGGGAAATGGCAGGGTTTGAAAACAGTACTGTGTATGAAATGATTTGTTAAGTGGGAACATGATGTTTGCAAATCACACTTGATAAAGAACCATGAAAAATTAGATTTTTTAAAAATTTATTTTAAGCTGGATACTCTATGAGAAACCAAATTTTGAAGGCCCCTCTATTCCACTGGAAGAAGGAGAGTTGGAACTCACAGATATTTGGGGTGCAGGTACTTCTGAAGAACAAAGTGACTGCAAGTCTCAAGAGCCTGCAGTGATCGGTTCAATCAGACATGTTGTTAAGGCAAGTAGTATATGTAAAAAACTTTTTTTATAGACCTTTATGTATAGTGATGTCTTATACTGATAGAGAGTGTGATTGGTCCAGTAGGACACAAGTGTAACATGAGCTACAAGTGCATGAAACAATCTTCCATTCTGAATTTCATGTTTAATCACAAAAGGCATGTGGGGCTTTTGCACAAGGGGGATTGTGGTAATATCAAGAAGAAGGAGGGTAGGAACAGAACTTGGGGAGCTTTATTAGAATAGCCATCAAAATGCTACCATGCAGCATATGCTTTGTAATCTGGTCAGTCTCAGGAAAAGCATCCAGAAAACCATCAATAATTTAGTATTTTCAAAATACAGGTTTTTCTTTTTTTTTTCCAATACAAACTAAATTTGCACTCAATGCAAACTTCAATGTGAAACACCCAACTTTGGTTTGCCTGGTATGGGCAAACTTACTAGTTAGTTTCACACATGATGGAACAGCCTTTCTACATGCACTTTTAACCTACCATTAAGTAGTTGTAGTTGCAGGTTGCCAAAACAAGCACAACCTATAAAGTTATTTGACTAGGAAAGGAAAAAGGAGGAATATATATTGCTTGTAACTACAATTCTTGTTTAAGTTGCAGTTCTCTTCAAGGATGGCTTGTTTGGTGTTATCTTAGGATTTAATTTGCTAGAGGAGATGTAAACTGATGAAAGAAGACGCATTCCTGCCTAGATGGCAGAAAGTAAACAATGTAAATACTGATTAGAGATTGACTGTCTTGGTTCAGAGACAGGCAAACTGGCTTAGCTATACTTTTATTATAGGCACCTAATAGCAGTAGTAATTGACAAGGGGGGAAACAATTTAAAATAAACAGGTGTTTCAAAACTGATTTAGTTATGCACAGTAATTACAGAACTCGGAGCACGGATCAAGTGATTATGGCGATCTTCATTTTTCAGGATTACAGGGTTTGCCGAATTGATTTGTATACAGAGCCTGAAGGGTTAGGAATCGTGACTTCCTTTTTTGATGACACTGAAGAAACAGGGGTGTTTGGAACCACTCAGAAGACTTGCTCTATTAAAGTACATTGGGGCATGTAAGTATATAGCTCTGTATGAATGTGTAGTGCAATGAAAGGAATTTGCTTTAAACCATTGGTTACACCTGTCAGACTTGTGAGCAGGCTATATTTATTCTAGTCCTATATTTTGGCAGTATTTGTTGACAGTGGTATTAGTGCATCACTGTAATGCTTTATTCTTGGGGAATCTGACCTGCAATGTTTTGTTAGAGCTAGATTTTCTTCTTTTTGTGTGTAGTAAATACTGAATAACCCTTGCATATTTGTAGCCAAGGAATAAGAGTTTGCCTCTCTTGCTTTTTCTCATTGAGGCAAACTTACCATAAGTGAGGGTGGGGAATGAGCTGTTATAATAAGACCACATTTCCCACTTCCTTTCTTCTAAACTTGAAATCATCCTACTAAAAGAAGATAATTTTTTATGTCCTTCTGTTATAAACTGAGATTTAATGCTTTAGAGAGTCTGTTCATGACATTCTTGTATTTCACTGTACCTTTTGATTTGGGCTTTTATGGTGATGTTTAATACAAATACATTATGTCACCTGAAAATATCTGGCCATCTGAGCTAGGAGGGTAATATTGTAAGCCAAGCAAGCTTTTATGAGAAAGGAGACCTCTAAGGAGGAATCCAGGTACTGTACCAATATTATTTTTCATGGCTTAATAAATAAACTTGTAAATCCTTATAGAAAACATGCTTCAAAGTTGTACTGGGAAAAGTATGCAGGAGAGAGAGGCTTCTTTCAGAAAAAGTGAGACAGGAGCCACTTTCAGTCATCCTGCAGAACTTCTTAAAGGGTGTACAGACCTTGGTTGTTAGCTCTTATGTTTGGGCACTGATAGCACTTGCCTTGCTGCAAATAGTCTAACTATCAAAAACTGCCCAGCTGAAGGTGGATGTTACATACTGCTGTAAAGATTTTTCACATCTACCACATGATATATGGACATTTTTGTTGTTAGGAAAAGGGTATTTTATCTGAGTAAATATTTACACCTTGATTTGTGGGAAAAAAGTGAAGCAGTTTGGTATACAGACAAATGTGAAGATGTCCAAGTAGTTGGTTCTCTGACAGGAAGTTATTTCTGGTGAACTGCAATCTCAATCCAAATTATATGTCTCATGAGAGTAATGAAATCAGATAAGTTATTTGGAGGTCGATTGTTAATTCACTTCATCCATGTCTCCACTTTATTTTGTCTCACTTAAAGCTATCTCTGACCAGTAAAATTACAAACTTTTTTTGAAAGGAGGCAGAGCCTGTGCACGTCTCAGTTGTTTTTATTTTGCATTAGTGTAACAGCATTGTTTTACTAAATCCACATAAACTCTTACTATCTTAATATCTCTCTCTTGCATTTGTATCCCTGAAGGAAAGCAGACTAATATTTTCACTAGGAAGTGAAATATATTCTTTTTCAACTGTCTTTCTGTTTGTTAGTCCAGTGTAGAAAGAAGTTTTATCCATGAGAAATTCAGCAGATGGCTTCTCCTTTTTTGCATGTGCAGGGTTAGGGGTTTTTTGCCTTTAGTTTACAAGCATGACATAGTTCACTGTATTGGCAGGTGAGGGAGGCTCTGATTCTGAGTCACCTTGCCATGTGGGTGTGGTTGTATCATCTTAAAGTTTCCCGGTGTTCATGCTTAATTGCTGTTTGTTAACAGCTGCCAACAGAAATGAGTCAATGCACCTTTATCTTCTGACTGTACTCTCTCCTTGTTCCATGTGTGTCAGATCTTGCAGTGAAGTTAGTCATAGAATCCTTTAGGTTGGAAAAGGCCTTATAAGACCGTCCAGTCCAACCATTAACCCAACACTGCCAAGTCCACCACTAAACCATGTCCCTAAACACCTCTACTGCACATCTTTTAAATACTACAGGGATTGTGACTCCACCACTCCTCGGAGCAGACTGGTCCAGTGATTAACAGCTCTTTCAGTGAATGATTTTTTCCTAATACCCAGTCTAAACCTCCACAGGTGCAGCTTGAGGCCACTTCCTCTTGTCCAGTCACTACCTGGCTATAACCTCCTTTCAAGGGAGTTGTAAAGAGCAATGAGGTTTCCCCAGAGTCTCATTCTTTCCAGGCTGAACACCTCCAGCTCTCTCAGCCACTCTTACCAGACTTGTGCTCCAGACCTTTCACCAGCTCCATTGTCCTATTCTAGACACAATCCAGCCCCTCAATGCCCTTCGTGTGGTGAGGGGCCCATAACTGGTCCTGAAACACAGGATTTGAGGAGTGGCATCACCAGTGCCAAGTACAGGGGGATAGTCCCTGCCTTGGTCCTGCTGGCCCACTGTTGGTGATGGAGGCCAGGATGCCATTGGCCTTCTTGGCCACCTGGGCACAGCTGGCTTGTGTATAACTGCTGTTGACCAGCACCCACAGGTCTTTTTCTGCCAAGGCAACTTTTCAGCCACACTTCCCCAGTCCTCAAGCACTGCCTGGGAATGTTGTGACCTGGCACTTTCCCATGTTGAACCTCATCCCATTGGCCTTGGCCCATTGATCCAGATCCCTCTGTAGAGCTTTCTTACCCTTCAGCAGATCAATGCTCCCACCCAAATTCTTGTAATCTGCAAAACAGCTGAGGAGCACTCAAATCCCCTCATGCAAATCATTGATATTAAGATATTGAGCAGAATTTACCCCGGTATGGAGCCCTTGGAAATACCACGTGTGACCAGCCACAAGCAATGGCTTACTGAGTGGTGTGAATACAGGGCACTCAATATATTAAACATTCAGCTATAGACAGTAATAAAACTACAGCACCTTGCTTGTTTCTTGGAGCCATGTGTCTACAATGGAATGATACCAGTTTGTGCCAGTTTATATTAGCTTGGAATCTCCCTTTAATGTGTGACAGAGTGATGGATTATTTTAATCTCTTTGGTATCACCAGATTTATGCATTATGGTCCTTGCACAAATAAAGAGTTGGCTGCAAAAGATGTTGCTGTTTGTGTGTTTAATACTGCTCCACACTGCACTTCTCTGAGATCAGCACATTTAAATTAAAGAAATACTCTGACTTCCTTATGTAGATATCAGCAGTATATCAGATATCTTTGTTTCCATCAAATGATGACTGGCTAAGATTTATTTTTAAAAAGCTTTGAGAAACTATTTTTTGCTGCCCTTTTAAAGAATTCTCAAAGTTATGTCTTTCAAAGTAGATTTATTAGCAGAGACAAGTTGTGAGGACATAGATTTCTAAGGAGTTGTCAGATTTTTCTATATATTAGTAAACAACATAAGGTTAGAACTTTTTTATTGAGCAGATTTTGCATCAAATACAAATAAGGTTTAGTAGGTATTTTAAAAAATCTTGTAAATAGGTTCTGCATTTTAAAACTATTTAAAAATAATAGAATAACCTTAAATGTTGATTTTTGAGTCTAAATATGTTTGCCTTCAGATAATACAGAATCAAATTCTTACTGTTCACTGTTCTTGTTTGGGTTTTTGGGCTGTTGAAACAAAACCCATGTGATTGGTGGTTCTTTGGAGCACAGAAGTTTGTCAGTATGCCAGTTTGTAGCTGGCAGCTTTGGTAGTAAAGAAACAAGGTTTTGTTGAGGATACAATGATCTTGCTGCTAAAGTAAGCATATTGTCTTGTTCTTTACTGTTTGGAAATGTTCTAGGGTTTTTATGTCTTGCTTTTATCCCTCCACCCCCTCTACTTTTAGATGGCTTCTTTATGAAGAACCTGGTTTTCAGGGAGTCCCTGTAATGTTGGAGCCTGGTGAATATCCTAATTTATTATTCTGGGAGAAGAAGGAAGCCTACATTAGGTCAATGAGGCCCTTGAAAATGGTAAACTACTGTTATTACTTACAAGTTAAATAACCTATGTTTATGTGTTATAAATAATGTATTAAGCTGGCTAGATTTTTCAGGACACACAAAAATCTAACTCGTTTTAAAAACCCAAAATTTTTAGGGTGTAAAATTCTTGAGCTTACAGCATTTGATTGCATCCATCTTTGCCATTAATCTGCCTTTTATTTTCACTTGCACTCTGTAAGGAATATTTCATCTTAGTCCTGCCTTTTTGTAAATAATTGATGACTTTTAAAGACATCTGTAAGTTGCCTAAGTCATGAACAGCTTAATTTTTTTCTTCTTTTTTTCCTTTTAACAGGGTGGTCGCAAAGTTGAATTCAGTGGGGAGCCAAAGGTAAAAGTCAGTATGTATTGATTGTCCAAAGCTGTTTTACAGCACATGAACTACACATGGGTAGATAAGTATGCTTTGATGGGATACCAACTACTGATGGTTTACTGGGAAATCCTTTTGTATGTGACCACATAGTGAAAATGCAACTTCTGTCACATTTCTGCATCCATCACGTGTATATATGACAGTATTAACAGCAGTCCAGATAATGCAGATGGGCAATGAATGCTCAAGCCCTCATGTTGCATCTCTGGTAGTGGATCTCTAGTGCATCCTCTTGTAGAGTAGGGAGAGATCCCACTAGTTGGTTTCATCATTATGCATTCTCCCTCAATGTGCCCGTGAAAAGAAACTGTCTATTGTCAGAATTCATCATCCTCCCTGCAATTTTTCTTTCACTTTATTTCCACTCCAGGTAATTGTTTATGAGAAGCCTTTCTTTGAAGGAAGACATGTGGAAGTAGAATCAGAGATCTTTATGCTTGATGACAAGGAATCAGAAGACAAGACAAGACTTCCATTTACGTCAGTGGGATCCATGAAAGTGCTGGGAGGAGTGTAAGTGTGGAAAAGTGGTATTTACCCTTCAGCTGAAGTAGTAACTCCATAGGCTGGAAGTTGCAGTCGACAAATCCAGTCCCTGTTTATTTTGTTTTTGTAATTTTTGGGTTGAGGTATACACCAGGGTTAAATTTGAAAATAATCACAGCAAAAGAATAAATAACACATATCT
This sequence comes from Oenanthe melanoleuca, assembly GCF_029582105.1. NCBI lineage: Eukaryota > Metazoa > Chordata > Aves > Passeriformes > Muscicapidae > Oenanthe > Oenanthe melanoleuca. The sequence continues at coordinate 41,921,702 of NC_079336.1, forward strand.
CTATCTGCTTCATGAAAACATGGAGTGGCCCTTATCCATTTTCACGTGCAGACTCTTTGTTGTTGCTGTTGTTGTTGTTCAGTTGGGTTGCTTACGAGAAGGCTGGGTTTGAAGGCCATCAGTACTTGCTGGAAGAAGGAGCGTATCGGGATTGGACAGACTGGGGTGGCTACGATGAGGCGGTGCAGTCCCTGCGACCGATTGTCGGTGTAAGTTCCAAGGACACGTAGCAGGTGTCTCCTGATGCTCTGTGATGTCATGTGGCACTTTCCTTATGGTGCTTCTCTTTGTTTTAACAGGACTTCACAAGCTCCCATATGATAATGTACAGTGAAAAAGACTTTGGATCAAAGGGTTCCAATATCAACGTGTTAGGTATCATTTCCAATTTGAAAGACACTGGATATGGGCTGAGGACACAGTCTATAAATGTGCTAAGTGGCGTGTAAGTGATGCTTTTATTCACTCTTTCATTTTAGGCATGCTGGTCTTTATAGAAATCGATAGTGTTTGCAGATGTTTTCAGGACTCTGATTTCTATGTGGAGTCTTCAGATAAAATTTTCTGCCCTTGACCACAAAATGAGAAAAGTAAAGTTTTGGCGAATATGTGCAGTAAATTGGCTGTCTTCTTACAGTAGGATAAGATGGTCCTAGGAAGCATTGACTTCCTGATACACAGAGTATGAAAGCATGAGACAAGATTTCATCAAGAGAGGAAGAAATAGCTTGGTCTTGTGGCTGCATTTGTTTGAAGCATTTCAACAGCAGAATTGTTATGGAAACAATTTCCAGTTTTGAAATATTTGTTATGGAAATAATTTCCAGGCTTCTTGCATTTGATCAGAGCTAGATTCCTTGCTTTTTCTCTCACTTGTGTTTTAATTAGAGAGAACTTTTACTGTGCTCACTAATACCTTCTGATACTAGGGAGAGTAACTGTTCTGAAAATTAACATTGCTTTTGCAGTGAGTCCTATAGGTTAACAGTGGTTTAGTGCTGTGGTGTTTCTTTTATTGTTAGAGTTTTTTTTTAACATATGGTTCCCAAAAGTCTGTATTAGCCATGGCCATTAACAAACCAACACTTAGTGTCACGAGTGCTGTCACCTGCAGTTGATCAGCTTATAGACTTTGCTGTTTGATTAGTCAAGTCCATCAAGTGCAGATTGAGTTTCACAGCCTTGCAGACTGTATCAAAGTATTTTGGAAATGCAGACAAGTATTAGTAAACATGGCTGCAAACACACAAAATTAACCAAAGTAGCAGAACCAAAAAAGCGTGAGATGTACAGTCTGTCTCCCTGCCTGGTATGCATGCAGGTGACTTGCTGGAAGCTCTGCCTTACCCAGCCGCACCCATAATCTTTCCTGTGTGTTATCTGTGCTATATCTCTGCAAGTTTTGTCTGGATAAAGGTTGCAGAATCAAGCTCGGTGCATTCCAGAGGAATGCTTTTAATTTGTATATGAATATGGTGTGACAGCAGATTTTTTTCTGCCTTGTGACCTTTGAAGCAGCTCTGCTCTTTTGTCTTCTGTAATATGCAAGAGAAATTAATGGGAAGGAGTCGCCTCCAAAACTGGGAAACAAATTGTGGGTTACCTATCATGCCCTTCATGTAGTTGTTCCAGTAAATGTGTCTGTTGCCTCTGAGATAGGAATCATAGATCAGTTTGAGTATTCTAGTAATTAAGAGTGACTTTAATACTCTGATGGCAAAGGTGGCTAGAAGTCTTTGTGAACAAAACTTGTCCCACAGACTCTTGCCACCGCTCCTGTAATTTCACGTTGTAGACTCCAAAAGATGTAATTTGTAGCAATAAGCTTTTGAAAAATTCAGATGCATTGTGCATAACAGGTGCTTAGTACTCAGTTCTTAAGAGTCTTGTCCAGAGAGGTTGTGAGTGTTTGGGGGTTTGTGTTGACCTCACTAAATGTTAATGTGTGAGAAAGCTTGAATGATCTCTGTGAAGTCATGTTTGGCAATACAGTACTTTATTTTAAGTGTTAACCGTCTGTTCAGGTAGAAGGCTTTTTTATATCTTTCCTTCCAAGAAATCTGTCATAGAGCAATGAATAATCCATTGAGCAATTTCCTGAGCTGTTTAGACTGTAATGCAGATGATGACATAGTGAACTGTGACAGATTCAATAAAAGCTTTTCATAATATTTTGAAGTAACCTTCCTGGTATCATATTGAAAACAATTAAGTCAAAAATTTAAGAAGCCCTCAACCTTTCATTGCAATTTTTTAACTACAGGTATCTGGGGTAAGCAGTTAGAGCAGTAAGATAACAGATGATCTGTATTTCCCACATAATTAATTTGATTGCTCTGTAATTTAAAGGGTATATCAAAGAAGAGAAAGCCTGACATTGCAGTGCACAGATACTGATGAACAAGTTGTGAGCTCAACTGCAGCTCTAAACTATATTGCTGGAGACAGCCCAGCTCTGCATTTGGGGAGTGACTGTTCCATTTTAGGGTAATTCAGCACTAGCTGCATTAAAATTTCTAAATGTTTCTAAAAAGCAATATTTTCATGTCTTTGCTAAGTCCATTGTAAAGACATCCTGAAAAATATATCCTAAGGAGGTGTGGATTGACTTCTTGAAAAATGAAAATGTACTACTTTGAAAATAAAAATGTTTTGCTCTTGAGCATTTTTTGGAGACTAGTCAGACATAGAATTCATAAAATTATTTTTCTACCATTAAAGTAGGAGAAAGCAATCCAGGCTGCCTGAAAATAGGAGGGGCCTTTGTTCTTTTAAGTAGGGTTTGATGTTTACTTCCAAACTGGCAGAATTTGAAGTGGTGGAAAATGGAACTATTTGCTAGCAACAGGTAACACCCTTTACAAGTTCAAGCACGTACTAAAATCAAGTGTTGTATTATTTTAATTTCCCCTCTGCTTAAAAACTTCTTCAAGCTTTTATTTAATACTTATCAAAATCACAGGAACTGCATGTTTGAAATGTGCCTTTTCTTTATCCATAAACACACCAAGCTCCTGAAGAAGCTCTTGTCTTACAGTTGATTCCTTTTGAACTTGCTGGAAGAATTTTCCCAGATTTGTTTATTTTATGTAGTCATCTGTTTACTGTGGTAGAGTTATCAGCCTGGTTTTCCCCTAGTTTTCTTGTAAGTAATCCACAATGTAGATTGGGTTGTTTCTAGAGTACATATGGATAGTGAGTGATATTAAGGCAATAATTAGATAATGAATGGTTCATATACAGAAACCAGAAGGTAGTAAATTTAACCTACGTGCACTCAGGAAGCTAATGTGAGTGAAACTGGAGACACAAGGTACATCCACTGGGAGCTGAAAAGGGCACATCCCCCTGGTTACCCCACTGAAGAACACTTCAAACAAAGCTTTAACTTCTCTCTATGTCTGAACTCGTGTTCAGAAAAAACCTTTCAAGGAGTCACAAAATTAAAGCTCGCAGGTCCCTGGGATACTAAGAATCACAGTCACAAAGGAGCATGCCGTTTTCTCTCTTTCCTATAAATAGAATTTTATTACCTCATCCTATCTGTTAATTGTGGTACAAATCTGCAAGTGCCAGTTAACTTTCTGACCTCTGATCTAAAGTTAGACAAGGTGAGTCCTGGACTAACTGAGGGCAAATCTGATTTTTGGTGAGTTACCCATGTCTGTATTATTTTCTTGGCTGTGCTTCCTAGATGTCATACCTAGAGGTTTTTGGAGAAAGATTCTCTGTGTGCAATAGTACTAACAATATATAATGAAAGCTTTACACTTCTTCTGGTTTCAGGGGCATGGATGGTGCCCAGGAGTGAAGGTCTCCAGCACCCTCCTGCCAGCAGCCTGGGATGGAGCTGTTGCTCAGCCTCATTAAGGCAATTTGTACGTCTGGGGGTTACAAAATCTGTTGTGTTAGGAGAGCTCACTGCCTGTGGGGCAGGATGGTTGCTGCCATGCTGCAGAGCAGTACTTCAGTTTTTCTTGTGCCTGGCAGCTGGAATGTGGCTCTCTTGCTCAGCTGTGGAGGCAATGTCTTGCTCTCCAGGCCTTCCTGTTAAGTTAGAAGTTGGATTAAGGCAGTGATCCTTCCTAGGGATAATCTTGAGGTTGGACAGGTTTAGCTGGTACTGAATTCTGCTGCCTGTCCTTGATGATGTTATTACTTCTTTCAGTAGCTTATATGGGCTTCTGAATGGAGAAGCACAAGTATTATCATTAAGCCCTGACTCTAGGAACTGTCTAACTTCATGGGCTGACTTGCATAGAAGAGTGGCACTTAATTATTTAAATCCCATTTATTTAAATGTAAACATGTGCAAGTGAGATTCGTTAATTACTTGTGCATTCAGGCTTGTTTTTAGATGGGGGAAACGAAATAACTGCTATCAAGGGATTCTTAAGAGGCTGCTGACATGTCTTACAATTCACTTTATATCAAAAACACTAGTTTGCATCTCAATTGAGTAAAATTACCATGCACCATAGCTGTATCCTAGCATTGAAAAATCTAATGAATGCCTGCTGAAGAAATTGTTTAAGGAAACCTTATTTTCACTGCTTTTGGTATATGTGGTACAGGTATAGACACACCTGAGACATTTGAACTCTCTGCTCAATTTATGGTACATACCAATGTCTCTTTGATGAATTACTGAGGTGATTTTGAAATGGCCCTTGAAATATGCCGTAAGTAATTAGTGCGTAACAAGTTGGAATAATTGATTATATCTGAGGCAAACCAAAAGATGTGAATAGTGATATATGTGAATCACTGTTTGAGTGTTTGCCATGGACAAGTAAAACAAAGTTCATACTCTTGGCACATACATGTTCATGCCCCTTTATTTCAGTCTGAGGTTATCCCACTTCTTGTATCTGCAGAGACTGGCATTTGTACTTGGAATAAAACTGCAGCTTAGCAGAATCCAGTTGATCCAGACACACATAAAAAAGTAATGGGGAATTTTGATGTTGAGAGTTATCTTTCCTTGCAGATTTTAAGATCTGTATAATTTTACTTGCTTTATTATATGAAATTTTTTGTTAGTGTAGGAACTCAGTAAGTTTCTGAGCTCACTGAAGGTGGATTTTGGCATAATCTACCATATATTCATTGTACACTGCAGTAGCTAAAATTAAAAGCAGATTGACTATGAGTAAAAGTTTTTCTTGTAGAATCAGGAACTAGCAAGATGTCCTGATTCCTGCATAAATATAATGAATGAAACACAGCTGCTGCTGTGGTCTGTTCTCATATGGGCACTCGAAAAACAACCAAACAGAAAAAAAAAGTCAGTGTGTAAGTGTGGGAGGGTTTGGGAAGTATAGCAGTAAAAGGCAAGACAAGTTCTGCAGGTTATCACAAAATCAAAGGTAGCATAGATGCAGGAAGTGCTCTGGGCTTTCAGTATGGAACCAGGGTTAAAGAACACAATAGAAGATTTATTGACTGTAATAGACTATGCTTAGCAAGACTAACTGATAGCAGATATTTAAGATTGGACCTAAAGCACTGCAGGAGCAATTGGATACCAGAGAGATACATGTAGTGATTTGGTTACTTTTTCTAGTACTTCAAGTGTGTATCATCTCAAAAGTTGAAAGTCTTTCAAAAAGGCATATTCTGACTGAGACAGAAGACTTGATGCAAATCTGAGTTTCTGGCCTATGTCAAGCATGAGTTTCAACTGATTAGTTACAATAACAGTTTTGCATTTAAATACGTTGATCTGGTCAAATTTGTGGTGGTTTTAATGCTTAACTTTCAGGGATATTCTTCTTTCTCTCTCTGATTCTTTGCAGGGAACAGTCTCCTTTCTCTGCTTGGCATATATGCCTGTTGTTGCAGCTCAACATCCTGTTGGGGGTGTGTATTTGCTTAAACACAACTGAGCTGTAGCTACAGGCAACATTAAAAGTTAGTATTGCTACATTTACTGCCCAGATTACTCTGAAAATTAGTTGTATTGAAAAAGGTGTATTCTGATATCTATCCTATTGTTTGGTTTGGTTTTGTTTTTTTTGGTTTTAGAGAAGAACTTGATGTTGGTAAAATAATAGCATTGTAAAACATCTTGAAATATTCTTACTGGAGATAACTTTTAGGATATGTGGCAGATGATATGTCTGAACCTGTGGTTTGCTTTAGCTAATTCATTCTGATTGGTATGAACATAGTGCAAGAAGGTAGTAAAATTTGCATAGAGTTTGCACTATCAGATACACTGGTTTGTTTAGGGTTTTAACAGCATCACAATTTGGCACTGCAGAGACTTTTTATTTGTTCTGACATTAAGGCAGTAATGAAAACACACATCTGTATTTTGAAAAGGTAGTGTGACTTCTAACAACCACCTTCCTCTTCTTTCTATTTTAGATGGGTGGCTTATGAGAATCCTGAGTTTACAGGGGAGCAGTATATACTGGCTAAAGGGCTGTATCCCAGCATTGAGGCATGGGGGGGAAAGAATTGCAAAATATCTTCAGTTCAACCCATTGTTATGGTAAGGAGCTAATTTTATACTTGTTCTGCAAGTTTCTCTGAAGTATTTGGAACTCTGCTTTTTCTATCAAATTCAGTATATTTACATTATTTAAGTGATAGTTAATAGTAAATTTTGTATGTTTTTTATCACTGTTTAAAATATTTTTTCCCTGTTTTCCCCTCAAAACTTTTGCAGGATATTGTTGGAAGCGAAAGGGGTAAAGTCAAGGTAAGATACTTCTCTAAGCACATGAAACATACTGTGAAATGTCTGTAACATGTAAATAAAGAAGTGGTTGTTTGTCCATTGGAACACTCAGGTATTTGCATAGATGGCTGACTAGTCAGACAAAGAGTGAAAACTGCAGGTGGAGGAAGGCTACTTTCCAAACCTCTTGAGTAAGGCACATCAAGACCCAAGGAAGGTGGGATTTAATACACAATTGCTATCAGAACTTTCTTAGGGCACTGGCAGTGTCTTGGTTCAGCTAGTGAGGTGTTCTGGGGTATCAGTGATTGTTCTTAGGAGCTGGAGCCTGAAGCCCTCTTTCCAGAGGTGCAGGACATGGAGTCTGTTCTTGAGGTGAGGGCTCTATAACAAAGACATAAACAAAGATAACAAAGTTGTTCTTGGTGAGGACACTACAGGGTAGATGACGTTGTTCTTGGAACAGCTGACTAAATTCCTTTTGAACCTATTTCTTTGGATAAGAGTTTTGGTTGTGGTGGTTGCACTTGAAGGGAGTTGTTCACTCACAAATACTGCTGAGTTGTGCTTAAAAGTTAAAGCCACCTTTGTCAATAACATAAGAGAAGGAAATGGCAGGGAGAACTTGTCTGTTCAGTGAGTTAATATATTTCTACATTGGATTGTCTCCTTTGTGCAAGTACTAATATGTAGTTTTGACAGTGAGGCTAATGGGCAGCTTTTTTCATCTTTCTTAATTCTGAACCTTTTCAAGTTCAGAAATCCTAACCTGTACAAAGTTATTTTTATTTTAATTTCTGTCTATGTGGTGAGTATATCATGGCCTTAAAAACTAAGGAGAAAATTCTTAGCTGTCCTGGTTTGCTACTTCTGTTTAGTAGCACACTTCACTGGAATATCCTGCACAGGGATAATGCATTAACTACGGGGAATAAAAATCTCAAGGCTGCTTATTTTCAGCTGTGTGCATGAAAAATTATTTGCATCTTTACATTATATGCCTATTAAGACCCTATCCTAAGGAAGACCTTATCCTAAGGAGACAAAGAAGTAGTGGCTTGCAGCCAACACACTGCATCCACCGTCAGTGTGCTCCTCTTTGGAGCCTGCCCACACTCCTATCTCTATTAAGAGTGAATAAAGCTGGTGGGCATGTTGTAATGTGAATTACTTCTGTGTGATCACGGCTAATTATCCTCTAGCCAAATTAGCCACTTTGCTGCTTAGATTTTTTTTTTCCATTAATAAGGGCAGAAGACTCTGGGGGATGTATCCTCTCTTATCCTTGGAGCAGAGAAAGAACCAACACGAGACTGTGTCTGTAGCTGTAACAGGCTCATAAAGTTCATGTATCCTGGGAATATATACCATGCTTTTTGGCATGAGTCCTCTGCCAGGATAATGCAGTATTATTGTTCTGAGAGGCAGAGAGTCTTCATTTACTGGGAAGAGTATGCATTTTGGAAATTAAGCAGATTGATAATATAAAAGAAAACTTATTATGGCCCTTTAATAAATGTGTGCCTATTCTGGCCATTATGTGGGAATTTAAGCATTTTACCAGGCAGATAGACCAAGGAGCTACACTCGTTAGTGTTGTTTTAATTATTTTGTATGTCACTAAGTGATTTAGAGCCAGAAGTAATTTTGGAATTGTTACCTTGCTCTCTTGAGCAAGGATTGTAACATTGAAGAGGTGACAAACATAGGTAACCATGGAAGTCTGGGTGTTTTAAGTATGTTTTTTATCTAATTATAGAATTACTGGTGGAGATGGAGGTAGAAGAATGAATTTCCTTAAATATGTTTATAACTTTTTAAAGGTCCAGTTATTTTCAGAGCCTGAATTCAAGGGTAACTGCCAAATATTTGAAAAAACCACAAGATGTATTGATTCATTTGCTGTGAAGTCTTCAAAAATTTTAGATGGCAGGTAAGTTACATTGAATGAATACTGCAAAATCACTAAAATGGTAGAAGCTCTAGAAAAGCAACCAGTTTTCTAACACATGAGGTGGTTGCACATATGGGGACTTATAGAGAACAATGCTCTGCCGTTTGCACATCAATCTTTCAGGACAAAACATTGTACATAATGTGTCTGCATTTTACTGACACAGACGTCTTAAGAGGAAACTTCTCCTTCTTTCTGCAGCTGCATTGTGTATGACCAGGAGGAATTCGCTGGTAACCAGTATGTGTTGGAAGAAGGGATCTATCCTGATTTGACAGCAATGGGTTGTTCACCCCAAACAGTTCTAAAGTCTTTGCAGATCATAAATATTGTAAGTAAAACCTATTAGAAATATTGTAAAGATAAGGGCAGTGATGATTCCCCATTTTTTGCAACAGTAAAAATTCTAGGGCATACATACAAGAGAAGAGGGTTTGGGTTGAGGGGGAGGTTGTTTGTTTGGGTTTGGGGTTTTTTTCTGTGCAGTAGCAGTTAAATGTCTTAGCTGCAGTTAGGATTTCTTGACCTCTGTGCTGTTTTTGTAAAGGAGAGGACATTACAGAAACAACTTCCTAGGATGCCTGTACTTAACAGCAGCTTATAAAAGAACTTCTGTAAAGAGTCAAGTCTATTTCCTGGTAGGAGAGACCACTTGAGAAAGTGGTAGGACAGTGTGAAGAAATATCTCTACCATGTTTTGGATGCATATTTAAAAAGCAGGTTTAATTAAGCAACTTTGCATGAAATGCATGTAATTATAAGACACTGTTGTTATCATCAGGACAATGGAATTTGTGTTAATCACAAAATAATGCACTCTTCTAGATAAGGAAAAGCAACACCCACTACTATTTGGCAAAATCAGACAGTGTTGTTATGTGTGGTAGATACAAACTAAACTACATTTACATATTTTGTAACTCATCAGTGGCCAGGAATGAGTTTTCTCAAGCCTTAACTAATCATTATGATGGATCACTTATGGAATCTGCAAGTATCTTTTAAGATCAAAGTAATTACTAGCAAATTGTGGTCAAGATTCCAGGAACTTACAGCAACATGAGGAGATCGTACTCATTTTAAAAAAGGAAGAGTTCACTATTGAATCTCTTCTTTGAATTTGGCAACTTTATTGCACTCCAGTGTAATTTTGGTAATCTGTCAGTGGTGTAGCCGTTGATGAAGGAGAGCTAAAATGTCATCCTCGTTCATGGCTCTGGAGAATTTTGATCTACTCTGTAACAACTGTAGCAAGTACATCTGCCTTCTGAACTCTTTGGCTGTCCAGTAGACAGATGTATTAAAAACAATAGAACTTTTTCTAGCCAAGCTTGGTGGGTGATCACCGTGAATTAAAATAAACTTTCTGTACATGTCAGTAGTTCCTGGGTTTAAAATGCTTGTTTCAAGCTGGAAGGATCAGCTTACTTTTAAAAGATTTACTATTTGTGACAGAGACTTTTGTGTTAAAATAGAAATGCCAGTTCTGTGCTTCTTTAAGTTCTTTACACTTGTGAAACTTGTTCTAGTCCTATTTTATCACACTTCAGACAGTAGCAGAGAGCTGCATCTGTCTGCAAATGATGTGCTGCTGCTTCCTTATTCAGAGGCTCCCTAGCTGCAGAGGAGAATGGGTTCCTTTGCTCATTGGTTTATTAGCAAACCAGATTAGAAAAAAATTATAATTTCCAACTACTTATATTGTTTGTTTTCCATGTTTTTCAAAAAGCTTGAACCTTATTATTTAAGCTCCTGGTTTCACCTGTCAGAGTTATTTTGGGACTGTATTTTGGCGGTGCCAATCTTAATTCCTTCCCACCATCTGCCATTTCTAAAACTGTCCTCAGGATTTCTCATGACATTTCTATACAAGAAGCACCTTTGCTATTTTAATGTCATTTTTCTGTATTTATCTAGTTAAACTCCCCTTTGCAGGGATCATTTTGTAAAAAGAGAAATAAAATTAAAAAATGAAATTAAAAGGGTATTTGATACACTTGTAAGTGAAAGCTAAAAGGTTGTTTTTTTTTTAAATAAGGGAGCTTATGAAACTATATTAAGGGCTGTTTATAAGCTCAAGGGTTTTGGGGTTAGATTCTACTATGTCTTGGTTGTGCTTGCTTTGCGTGCTCCACATGGTTGTGCTGCAGATAGAAAATGACATTTTTCCTTGAATTTGACACATTCTTCTTCCTGAGCATACTATAAAAAACAGCTGTGAATGTGGTTTATACTTGAACAGTCATCTGAAATTACCATCTTAAATTTTTAATGAGAAACTGTGGAATAACTAAATGTAGATATGCAGGAACACCAGCTTGGCACAGTGCAGTACATGGGAAGTAATGACAGAAAATTCATGAGCTGAGCTTGCACTTCTCACTGTTTTATATAACAATGTTGCTGCTGAATCAAAAAAATGCACAGGGTAAGGTGTGGTAGAAAATTGGAGGATTTCCTTTTCTGTTTGTTTTCTTTGCAAGAAGATTATTTCTAAAGCATTGCATGAGGCTGAAAGGCTGTTGCCTGAGAAGTTTCATGTCTCAGAGGGCAGGTGTCAGTCTGTAAAAGGGCTTAGAGTTCAGGGGCACTGGGACATCACAGTGTGACTGGTCCTGTTGGGATCTTTACTCATGGTGATACATGACAATCTAACGGGTGTTGCCTTTCATGGTGGGGCTGATCATACTCTGATTTTGGAGTAGAGTGAAAAGGCCTCTCCTGGCATTTTCCACAGCCTAGCAGCATGTGTGCCATCAGGAAGCACAACTCAGCTGCTGTGTGCTAAGCTGGACTGCTGCACAGGTAACGGTGACGCTCATGCAACGTGGTCATCTGAGCCCTTAAACATCTAAAGGAAGATTAAAGAGGAATTTAAGCACTGTCTAGAAACAGTAGATGGGATGTCTTGCCTAATAACCTCACATGGAGGCATGCATTTATGAGCTGCCACGCATGCATGGAGCCAGCTCTCCCTTGGAGGGCCTGTTTCCCTGCCCAAGGCCGGATGGGAGCCTGTCGAGACTTTGCGTCATGTCAGGCGTTCCCGATGCAGCTGATGTGCGAGCGCGCTGAACGTGCCAGAGGGAAGGACTGCTGGCTGGGCCTTGGTTTGATGCACTCGTTGGCTGGAAGATTGGTGAGAAAGGGAGTGGCAGTGTCATTTCTGTCTACGAGTGTACACTGTAACACAAGGACACTCACGCTTAATTGACTTTACCCTGGGGAATTTCAAGCCCTACCTCCCAGCTTCCACAGGAAGGCCTTCATTATGACAGGTTATTTTAGTCCACTACAGATACCTTGCCCCACAGAAAAGAGTCCAAGGTTCCTTTGCCAGAAGACATTCAAACTGGATTCAGTGTTGCAGAGAGCTTCGTGTGGGCAGAAACCCTGTGACACCACAAGCATTTTGACAGAAGAATCATCTCTCTGCAGCAATTTGGAGAATTCTGATGTTGTAGTTTTCACTTGTCATGAATTTTACCTCAGTAGTGTGAATCTTGAATCTTTTGTCTAGTCAGAGATTGAAGTTGCTGTAACCTACTGTAAAAGTTAAAAATTAATGCAATAAGTGATAAGCAGTGCTGACAAGGCTGTCATCATTTGAAGCTGTAGAAATCAATATTATCTTACTGTCTGTTCTGCTCTTTTTATGAAAATTCCCACGAGTGGGGGTTAGTGTAATGGAAGAGAGATATGGCATTGATTAAAATGTATTTTAAATCATACTCAAGGTATTGTGCAAGAATCAGCCACAGAGGTCTTTGTGCATTAAGATAAGGAAGTTTTATGTTCCATGCAAGAAACCCCTTGTGTATTTTGTATAAGGGTTTTTTATGACTTTTCAAGTTTAAGAAGAGAGTTGGGTTTTTGATTAAGGGTTTTTGATCTTAAACAATCAAGAAGAAACCTCTGAAATAAAAGGGGTATTTGGAGTACTGATCTTCACAGTCACCATCTGGAGTTCCAACATCCTATAAAAGCATTTATCTTCCTTTTGCAGGAACTGTCTGAGCCCTGCATAGCTCTTTTTGAAAAGATGGGTTTCCAAGGAAAGAAAATCGAATTCAGTACAGAAATATTAAATCTTCAGTTCCTGGGATACAATCCTCGAATAGCTTCAGTTCAAGTCCTTGGTGGCATGTAAGTTTAAAATCATCTTTTGATTCTTTAGAATGAAGTACTTCCTCAACTTTACAGGTGTAATGGACCTAGAGAATGCAAAATTAGAATAACATAATTATGTAGTTTCATCTTACAGAGCATTTTCATATCCTGTCTCAATAATGTGTTATCACCGACTCATGTCCTCTGCTAGGAGTTGAAATGAATTTGTATAAAGCTCTCAAGGAAATTCATGTCTTCCTCTCATGCCATATTATAAAAATCAGCTTGGATAGCATCCTTAAAACCAACTTCTGTGCTCTTGGTTTATGTCACAGTCATAAAAAAAATAATTTGGTTTGTGATCTGTGTCATAAGGTCAGAATGTTTTTTAATAAGTGTTCACGGTCATCCTTTAATCTCTGCTATGGACACAGGGGTACAGACCATGGTCTCACCTCTTTTGGTGTTAGTAGTAATAGTCCCTTTTACTTCAATAATTGGATGAGAATCTAGCAGTTAGATTTGGTAAGTGTTTTTAATCAGTAGTGTTCTCTAAATTTACCTTGAAGATCTTGTAAAAAATAGTCTGTGATGAAGCTTAAAATCTGTTTGGAAGCATTTTTAAAACTACTGTCCTATATTCTAGGATTACACAAGATCTGTTAAATTCTCTTTTTGTTTTTCCTCTGTTATTAACCTCTACCTCTAAGCTTGCCCCCAGTTTTGGTGGTTTTTGTAGTTTGGAGTTTTTTTTTGTTTTTTTAATGATAGATCCATGTTACTGTTGCTTTGCATTTAAATGTGATCTTTTGAAGAGGTAAATCTCAGAGGTAGAGAGATGCTGTGGGTAGCTTAAGACTGCCCTCAAGTGGATAGCTGATAAGCAAATCTGTAGAGCAAATCATTTTCCCCATCTGGATAAGCAGGTCAAAGGGTTTCCCTAACAGGCTGAACTGAACTTTGAAACAAAGGTTATAAGAAAAGGTACATGTTCATATTCTGAAGCCTCCCAAGGTTTCATTATCTTTCACCATAACCACAATATATGATTGTCACTTTCCATAGCAGGAAGTGAAACATCAAGTTACTTCTTTGACAATATCATGATTCCAGGTAATGGAATTGTAAATTGTGTATGCTTCCTGTCCAATGAATATATGTGAGGTTTATTTTTGGTGGATCACTGGAAACACAGAATATGATATGACAATTTTGATTTCATTATAGCAGTGTCAGGTGCTGAAATGTGTCATGATACAGGATTTACAGTTTCCTTGCCCCTGCTGCCTCCCTTATTGAAGAGGGTTTCATCTTCTCTTCCTTTGCTAAGAGGCCTCCACTTACAATTCTCTTAATTTCATACCTGGGAATAGATGTGTATTAGGCAGTGAAAAAGCACCAAAATTAAAGTCAGTGTGCTTCTGGATGGAGAGGTCTGGTGACAAATCAGTCAGAGGAAGGAGGTAACCTGAAAACGAGCATATCGAGTGTTCAGGTACACAAACCCCCATGGCTACTGGACAGTCCCAGCACATCACTGAGAGGAAACTCTAGAAATTGCACTGTATGGCAGAGTATTTTGAAGCTCAGACATAATTCACTGGCAGTACCTATAATGGAGAATCAGAAGTTGGGTTCTGACAGATTACACTCAATGTGTGATTTTAAGCATGGTTGGATGCGTGTTAGGGAATGCTAAACAAATTTTTCTATGTGCACTCTTGCTCTCTCTCTTCCCAACCCCCCATGCAGGTATTTGGAAAGAAGAGAGATGTTATGAAATAAAACCTCTATCAAAATACCCAAGAGAACTTCACCCTGTTGCAGTTTGCAGTATTTGCTTGTTCCAATCTGTATCCATAGTAGTTCTTTCTCACGTGAACCAGGCCTGTCCAAATTCAGATACACAAACCAGCTGATTATGCACTTGCAGCAATGTAGTATGTACAGCACACGAGTCACAATGCCTCCCAAAAACAAACGGTATTTCAAAGTTAGGTTTTCCCAAAAAACTGCTTTGCTTCACTCAGCTTGTAGTTTTTAAATAACAGAACTCTAAAATTCAAACTCCTGTATACCCATCTCAATGTGGCTGATGTAAATCAGGATGTTATTTTATTTTTTTTTCATGACAAAGAACGTCATTGGCTTTCCAAAGCTAAGCACTACTACTCTGTGGGACAGATTTCTGTTAAACTCATTTATTGATTCCAAAGCAGAATTTGGCAGTTAAAACATTGTCTTATTTTTTTTCCTCATAGATGGATCATTTATGAACACAGTAATTACAGGGGACGTCAGATGTTGTTAACGCCAAATGAAATTCCAGATTGGTATAAAGCCAGTGGCTTTTGTCAGATAGGTTCTCTGAGACCTTTACTGCAGGTGAGTGGGCTTTGACATGAGCTCATCAAGCACTAATTGATATCTTGTCATGGGGTTGGGGAGATACTATGCAGTTAAAGCAGCATTACAGCCTTGTCACAGGCATGTGACAAACTTAAGCATTGGCAATTGTGTAAAGAAATCACTCCAGAGTTTTGTGTGTAATAAAAGCTGCATGAATATGCTACATGGCTTTGCAGTTACACTGCTTAAACTGTTCATTAAGCATCCTTTAAACTAAAGTACAGAAGACAGCATATAAGGATTAATTAAGGATTAATAAATAATGGCAATAACTGCTATGTATAAATAATTTTAAGTTGTTTCATAACTTGCAGTTAGACTGGTTGCTGGCATACTGTCTGTACTATATATGCATTATTTATGGAACAACAAGAAAATTGGTTTTAAAAAAAAAAAGATACTTCAGTTAGTAGTGATTTTGTGTTGATTTAAGAGGGAAAGTCCCTCCCTGCTTATTACTTGGCAGAATAATTTGCAAATCTAATACAAAATTTATTCTTGTCATGCACTCTTTATTTTGTTCTCTAAATAAAGACCATATGACCTTGTCCAATGGTGCAGCAGTCCTGGGAGCTTTAACATCTGAGCTTCTTGCTGAGCCATATTTCATTAGAGAAACAGCTTTTTCTAATTCATAGGTTACTTGTACCTGTAACCAACTGTGTTTGCTTGCTGTCATAGCTTTGTCTTTGTATAGCCTTAAGCAGAATTAGGATAATGCATTTTGACAGCCCTGCTGAGAGCTTGTCTGAACAGAAGTGTTCATGTCTAATAGGCCACACAAGTGCACCCTTAATGAAAGCTAAGAGCATCTATAGAAGGAATTAGCAGAGACAAGTTAGTTCTGCTCTTTAAAATTTTTAAATTTAAAATTTTTAGCTCTCTGCTGTGTGTTGATTTCAGTGCACAGGAAAGCCTAACACTCTCCATGCAGAGTTCTCACAGCTTGTCTTGTCCAGATGTTTATGGACTTCTGAATTAAATTCTCAAATAAGAGAGTTAAGCTTTGAGAACGAAAGAGGGAGGTTTGGGATTCAGCACTGACAGTAACTGCTCTGAAATTAACTCAGAGCAGGATGTGTTCTCTGCTAAGATTGTGGTTAAAGAGTTCTTTTGTTTTGTGCAGAAACGTGTGTACTTCAGGCTTCGAAACAAGGAAACAGGAAAATTCATGTCAGCTGATGGAAACCTAGATAATCTGAATCTTCTCAGAATACAGGTTGCAGAAGATACAGACTCAGATGATCAAATCTGGGTTTATCAGGATGGATTCATAAAGTGTCGGGTAAGGTTTGAGTTAAATGTGCATTTTTTTCTTTTCCTCTCCAGCAGTAGGGCTTTATGAATTTAATTCCTACAGCAGCATCTTCATTTATTTTATAGGTTTACTCTTTTTCAACTATAACGTAATCTTTCTGTAGGGAGTTGGTTTTTGTGGGTTTTGTTTTGTTTTAATCAACTCTGGCTTTTTCAGATGATACAAACTAGTTGTATGATACTTTTTTGATATAATGGAATTTTCAGAGAAAGTATTGTGAAAGTATCAAAGCAGGGGAGACCTTTTAAAGTACAGACCCGTCCTGATAATATTTTGACCTATGCATACCTTGCAGTAGGACAGTTAGTGTAATGTAGGTTGGTATTTGTACTAGTTTTGGGCAAATTAGGGAGTAAACAGATGATTGAAAATACAGACATCACAAAGTCACCCCAGGGCAGTATCCTCTTCTGCATTTAGGCAAGCTTAAAGATAAGATCCCACTCGAGTCATTTAGGGGTGGGGGTTTTTTGGTTTGGTTTTTTTTCAGTGTTTTTTGTTTGTTTTCTGGCTATCCCTGTATTTGTCAAATCCATTCTTTTTCCTTTCCTCTGTACAAGTTTCCAAATGAAGCCCTACTTTTCTCACAGTCCATAAAATTAATCATGCGCAAATTGTCATTGAGGTGAGCAGAGGTATGCTCAGTTCATATAATGTTTAAGCATGAACAGTCTTAGTAGGGATGCCAGCCAAAAGAAAATTAAGTTACTTTAATACTGTTAAACAGCTTGGCTGTGAAGAATCATGTGAACTTTTTCTATAGGATTGTATAACTTCAAAGGAGCCGTTTATAACTATGTCATCTATGCTGGAGGGAAGAATCTTACTGTTAATAAGCTAAGGCATTGTTTGGACATGTTTACAGGACACATACAGTTGTAAAAGGGATTTATGCAGACAGCAAAATGGTGCAAAGTAAGCTAAAAGCTTTAATATGACATACAAAAGACTTCTCTTTTGATGGTGCTTTTCAAACATATCACTGAAAGTTTTCATATTGAGACAGTGTGGTATTGTATGGCTTAGATAAATGCTTCTGGTTTTTCCCCCTTTTCAGTGTCTCACAAAGCAGTTTTTCTGTGCACAGAAAATACACAGCATGTGCTGTATAGCAATCAGGTAGCTTAGTGCAGAGTGCAAGCTGGCAACATTGATGTTAAGTGACTGAACTCTTACAGAGCTCTGCCGTCTTTCTGGTGAATAGTAGTAAATCCATTTGCACAAACCAAAAATTGGGTTTTACCACATATTACAAAGAAAACTGAGCTCCTGGATGGGTAGCTACCTGCACAGAGGCAGACATAGGTCACTGGAAGAACCTGCACCTTCCTGTAAGCTTGGATCATCACAGTGACTGAGTCATGAGATGCGACCTTGAGCTGTGCCTGGGATTTTCAAGGAAGGGCTGTTTTAAGTATGTGGGATAACCAGTAAGCAAGATATGAAAGTCTTTCTGCTCTTTTTTCAGAAACAGATATGAGTGCAGGTCTCCTTATTCTTTGAGTTTCATGGAAATGGGTGAAGTTCTGGCCTAATGTTTAAGGTCAGAGTTTTCCTAGTCCCACTAGAGACTAGAATGCTTCAGATACAAGCGAGAATTTCACAACTAAATTGACTTTCTTTAATTCTAGGTTATGGTAGTCAGAAGTATGACTTTTTCAAGAAATAGTACTTGTAAAAATAATTTAGGGCCATTTCAACAATGACAGATGAGTGTTCAATGTGCTACAGAAGTGCATTTAGTAGTTAAAAGGTGTAGTTCATGGTGATCTATTGAAAATTACTGTTTATCTAGAAAAATTAACTGTTACTTAGTAATACAGCCTTAATACTCTTTTGAAATAAGCTTAAGTTTTGCCAACCCTTTTTTTAACGAAGAAGACATTTGCAGATGTTTGGAATCAAGTAATACAAGTGACTAGGAAAAGAGTGTAGAACAAAGAAGCAAATATTACTGTGATACTCTGTGAAATTCATACACTTGATACTGTGCAGTTATGTCCTTTATATGAAAAGGTTACTCCAAAATTAGAAATGATAGGGGGAAAATAAAAAAGAATGTTCAGAGGAAATGGAGAGCCTCTATGCAAGGAAGAGACAAAATAGGGAGGATATTTTAGCCTACAAAGGGATGATGTGCATGAAGTCTCTGCAAACATAGCATGAACAACACATCCTTTAAAATAATCAAGGGATAAGGAGAGCATCAAATAAAATGAGTCGCATATCAAATTGGTTTTAATTTATATTTTTTTAAAATAGTAGTAGTTAGGATTTGGAACTGCTTGCCACAGTATAGAAGGGTTACAATACACAAGGGTGTTCATGTTAAAGGGTTACATTGATCTTGGTGGGTAGTGACTAATAAATTCACACATGGAACAGAAAATGAGCATTAAAGTTACCGGGATGCATGGAAAAGTCTCTGGGCTGGCAATTGCTGTAGCCTGGAAGAGATAACCAGGAACATACTGCATACAAGAGTACAGTCAATGTAACCCTCCATGGTATCAATGTAATCTTCAGTTATTGGCCACTGCTAGAGACAGGTGCTAATTGTTTCTTTTGATCTGATATAGCATAGCTATTTTAATGCTCCTGTGTAGTGGAGAGTGTCAGCAGAAACAGGAACAAAAGAAAGATGAGTCTTGAGTTTGGGGCAAAAATAAGATTCCTTGAGGGAAAGTAATTCCTAAATTCTGTTTTCACCTGATATTATCTCTCCTACTCGATAAAAAAAACAAAACAACAGTGGACAGTAGAAGTAAGGCCATTTTGAATAATTGCTGTTGCCTTTCTGATGACACAGATGGCAGAGGATTGCTGCTTGACAATTGTTGGAAATCTTATAACTCCTGGCTCTAAACTCGGCCTGTCATTTGAGCGGAATGAAGACAAACAATATTGGCATATTAGTCCCGATGGCAGAATTTATAGCAAGATGAAACCCAAGCTGGTTTTAGATATCAAAGGTAAGCAAATGTTATCTCATTACAGTGGGTCTTAATTACATGGTATTTGCAATGGGATACACACTAAATGTGCCTATAAATTAAGGATGGTGCTTTAATCTAGAGGCAAAAAAGACCCGATCAGCTAGTTTGACCTCCTGAATTATACAGGCCCTAAGACTTCATTTCATTTCTCTTACATACAATTTAGTAACTCACAGCACTGGCTTATCTTGTATTCTCAGTGTCCACTCACTGTAGATAGCCTCAGTTAGTTTTGGGCAATGTGAGTATGATTATTTAAAATGGTGAAGCAAGAACAACCTAACTTCTCATTAACTTTAATTTCTGTAGGTGCAAATTTTCTTACACAGTAGTTGTAGATGCAATAGCCAAAGGATATTAGGAAAGCAAAAGCAGGCTTGTATACTGATGTGATTAGATGCAAAAAGGTGGGGTTCTTTTGTTTATTAATGACTATGCCTATACAGCAAGCATGAGATTCTGCCATAGTAGCTTGGGGTCTGAGAGCACTTGATGATATTTTAGAGTCACTTTTGTCATAGTAATTTGATTTGTGTAGATACTGTTTCTAAACTTTGTTTTCAGAGCTTCACAGAAGGTCTAAAAATGTGGAAAATTGAATGATAAGCAGAATTAGCATAATCAGATGTTCTTACATAATTGCTCTTTTTTGTGATTTTCTATATCTGTTCTATTCTATTAATTGTTTTAGCTTTTAAAATTGATTTTTAATTGATGCTGTGTCATTAATTATGTCAATTACAACCACCACTACCCCCCAAATAACCAAAACCAACCAGAAAAATAGCATAGTCAACAGTCAGCCCTTTAGAGCCAAACAGGACTGAACCTAGAATCATAGAATATTCTGAGCTGGAAAGGACTTAGAAAGATCATCAAAGTCCAACTCCAGGCCCTGCAGGACACCCCAACAGTCACACCTTGTGCCCGAGAGCATTGTCCAAAAGCTTCTTGTACTCTGTCAGGCTTGGTGCTGTGACCACTTCCCTGGGGAGCCTGTGCCAGTGTTCAAACACCCTCTGTTGGAAGAACCTTTTCCTAATATCCAACCTAAAACTTCCAGCTTCATTCTATGCCCTTGGGTTCTGTTGCTGGTCACCAGGGAAGAGATCAGTGTCTGCCCCTTTTCCCCTCATGAGGAAGTTGTAGACTGCAGTGAGGTCTCCCCTCAGTCTCCACCAGGCTGAACAGACCCAAGTGACCTCAGCCACTCCTCATACAGCTTCCCCTCAAGGCCTTTCACCATCTCTGTTGCCCTCCTTTGGATGCTGTCTAATAGCTTTATATCTTTCTTATATTGTGGTGCCCAAAAATGCACACAGAACTCGAGGTGAGGCTGCTCACTGAAGGGGAGCACGGAGCAGAGTGGGACAATCACCCACCTCTGCTGGGTAGGATTATCAGAACTGTGCAATCAGGGTTATCTGATGTCTGACCATAACACAACAGTGGCACAAATAGTCACAAATTCTCCTTACTGCCATAAAAACCTAGTGATGATTAATTACAAACTTAGCAAAAACACTCCAGTTCAAGGACAATCTTCAGTCACAATGACTGCATATCTTTTTCTAAAATCTAAGTAGCACCAAACAAGCAGAAATACTACTGCATTGCCTTTTCTTCAGTTAATCATGTTAAAAGCAATTATGTATTCTGCATTTGTAACTGAAGAACTTTACAATGTATAGGTCTGGTGGTGGAAGTATAGATGCACTCTTAGCTTTAAAACAAAGTAAATCTGAACAGTAAATACGAAACAGTAGATACATTTAGCTATTATTAGAGAATGCCTAGTCGGAACATTGCCTGTTTCTGCCAACTCTGCTGATCCATTCTGGACCATAAATTGTGCTTTAAAGAATTCCTCAGCAAATGAATGCAGTTGTGTAACTGTGCAGTTGCCAATGCCACCTTGTGGATAAACTGGCATAGCACAAAGCCTTGTCTATCCACTGAAAAAAAATCCCATCTTTTCCCATTTTGACATATTTACATCCTATCAGACACCACTTAAAAACAAGTTTTGCATTCACAGTGATAACTGAGCTACAAAGCATAGCATTAGCTATGTAGCTCAGAATGTTACACTCATCATAAGCTTTCAGCTGCCAGGCTTGTATTTTGCTTAGTCAGTGAGGGTGAGGCAATTGGGGTGCAGAACAAAAAGACAGTGTCCATGGGAGTGTCCTGGTGCTTTGTATAAATGGTTGGCACAGATGGCTGCTTCCAGTGGGAATACCACCTGCTTTGCAGGTATGTTGTACCACGGGAAATGCATGTGGCCTACATTTCTGCAGCACATACTAGATCTGAAGGAAAAAAACATCAATTCTAACTTTCAGCTTCAGTCAAACATGTCTTTGCTTTCCAGTTTCTTGAGTCAGGTATTAATGGTGCTCTTCTATAAGAGCATGTTTGGCATTGCATTGTGTAAGTACATTAAGCTCTTCTAAGAAATGTTTCTATTTTGCATTCAGATATGTTCAGCTGCTAGTGGAAACAGCTGAACATTGAGTGATACATTGTGCATGATGACTTGTGATTCATCTGGTCAAAATAAAGGATTATAATGGCAAGGAGTAAACAAGTGCCAGATCATGTCCCTGACACGGTCACGTGTGTATTGTCAGTTAGCAACAGGACTTACTTCATCATCTAAACATTTTCACTCCATTTTTAAAGCCAAGTGACAACTGACAACTCTTGCAGGAAAATTGAATAGTCAAGCATGACTTTTGGGAAGAGACAGTCTTCAAGGAGCTGCACCTGACTGTACTGCAGTGTTTTTTTCCTTTTCCATCCAGGCTGAAAGAGCTGAGAAACTGAATTGCAAAAGGGGTGGAGAGAATAAGGCAGACTGATCCCAGTTAATTTAAAAACGGTTTCAAAAATAAATTCCAAAAGCAGGCAATGACAAAAATACATTTGTCTTCTCAGAGCCATGGGGCAAAGAGAAACTATCTACACCAGCTCTTACTGGAACTATTCTGAAACCTGGAGTATTTGTCTCTTTCAAAGATAACCTCCCCTCTTTGACATTTCTCTCTACAGGAGGCACACAGTATGATTGTGACCACGTTGTTGTCAACACAGTCAATGAAGAAAAGTTAACGCAGTGTTGGGAACCACTGGTTGTATAAACCCAATGAAGCAAAGATGATGTTTGAATTGGCCACTGTTCTGGACACTGGAATTGGCACTGCCATCTCTGAAGGATACAGGATCAACGATGAGAGTTATGTCTTCTCTTCACCATTCTAAAAAGAACAAGCAACAGAATGATTTCACCTCCCTATCCAAGATTATTTTCCCTATAAAAGCTTGAGTATCTCAAAACCACCTTCTTTTTTTGTTTTTAAATCCTTACAATTCAGTGTTGGATAGAGAGTGGCAGTATGCCTCAGGCTAGAAGGGAACAACTGAACATGGGAGAGACCCCATGGAGTTATGTGAGTGAGTAGTTAATCCAGAATAGTCAGTAAGTGTAACTTATTTTATAAAGGACAGGAGTGCAGTGTGTCTGTGGGTATAGCAACTTGGACCTATGGGCTGTAGTATAGAGAAATATTCACTATGGGAAATTAATATATTTGGTTCACTAGAACAAACTTACGTTTACTGAAAATTTAAAGACTGCTAGTACAGCACATCCAAAGATTTTTTTTAACATGTGGCTTCAAGTATAGTTAGTATGCTAATATAGTAAGTCCTAAATTAAGAAAAAAACCCTAGATTTTCTCATGTATAGAGGATGTAAAGTAGCAGATATTTTGTTAGAAAAAGAGAGGGCTGACAAAAGGATGCATTGGAATGTGAAGAATTTGCCCATTTTCTAGGTTGCCTGACTTCTTGAGTTGTGGGTATTTTTCTTCTTTGACAAGACACATTTGTACCTTTTAAAACAGTTCCAGTAAGTAGAGTCTTACTGAACTCCAAAATTGTATAGAAAACAAGAATTCTTAGGGAAAGTATTACTGAATATGACTGCAACAGCCTGTAAGCACTGTGGTTACTGAATTTTCCAGCCACTGCCTGCTGGGCTTACCATGGAGAATGCCCAACTCCCCAGTATTTCTGGAGATGCTGGAGAGCAATGTTTGTGGTGGGCTCCTGGCTCCCACTGGACAGAAGTGTCAGACTCCTCTAGGAAGGGGCACAGCTGCCAAGCCTGGATACGTGCTCAGCCACAAGGGCTGTGCCCATTCCAAGTAAGTGTCACTGGTTCAGTAAAGAGCTTGTGACAAGTAGGATGTTCTGATGACTACAGGAGGTCCTTCTGTTGCCCTGCTTTGAACCTTAGTTTTCCTTAATAATGTTGGCAAAAAGGTAAAATACAAACTCTGGTACTATGCTGCTGTGTTTTGTTCTGGCTTAGACCAGTGTTATTACAAGCTGCTCCAAGGAACATCCAGGCTTTTGTCTTGCATAGTAAGTCTGTTTAAAATTAACATTTTCATTACTATTCTGTTGCCTCAAAGGATAGTGGTGCTTTTACTATTAGCACCCTAGAGAAAGTGCCTTACTAATTTTCTTCTTTTTGTAAAGATGCACTGAAGTTTTGTTGCTCTGAAATGTGCTGCTTTTAGTCCTTAATAGAAAATTTGTTACTGCTTCCAAACAGTGGTACTTTGTCATATTGATGTGCTCTTGCTATATATAATATAGCATTTTACAAATAAATTTAAGTTAGGTAACTTTTTATTGAAATTATTTTTAAAGGTAGAAATGTGAAATGGTTAGTTTTGTTTTCATCTTGTGCCCATCTCGGTCCATAATTCCTCTGTGACAGCCAGCCCCTGAAGAGTGAATACACAGTGTGGAATAGCTGCAGGCTCTGGGGAATGGGTGATTTTTCTATGTGTGTTCAGGGCACTTGTGCACGGAGCCACCATCACACGGCTGCCACTTCTGTCCCCTGGTGGAAACATTGCATGACATGGTCTGTGCACCACCACAGCTGCACTGCAGTAAATGAACAGCTCTCATTTAAGAGATTGCCAGTTTCTTCAATCCACCTGCATAATTGCAGGGGAAGCTGCTCCATAGCCCATCCCTGGCAAAACGGCAAGTTGAAAAACAGCCCACCAGACACAAACACCCCCTCCAGTGCTTCACCAGCACTGATGAGACACATCAGGAACAGAGACACAAAATCATGTCTACCCTACCTGCATAAACACTGCAGCTGAATCTGGGCCAGGAGTTAGGCAATTAGAATAATTATCAGTTACAGACTGATTTTGTTCCATGCTTCTGTTTAGATTAGCTATGTCATGAGACAGTTGCCATAATAAGACCAAAGTATCAGTCTTGAGACAGTGATGTGACCATTTAGTTCTGAGAATGAAATAGCTTGAGTGATAATCTACATTAGTGAAGGTAAACAGAACTAGGAAAGCCAAGGAAAAGCAGCACAGGTTTCATATAGACAAGTAGGTAAGAGTGTGCCTCACCATTTCAGGAGTTACATCTGAGAAATAAAAGCTCCAAGATATACAAAAGGAAAATGCTGCTGACTGTTCCTCTTATCCTAAGAGTGAGGGGTGTTCTGCAAAAGTCACAACTACATACTAAACATGGTTTTCAGCTAGAAATGCCTAAGGTACATTAGTATGTCTTGTCTGTTTATTAACAAGCAGTGTATGAAGGAATCAGAGGCTTTTCTAGGCATCCTGTATGAGCTTTTAAAAAATAAACACTTGCTCCATACCAACTCATGCTGAAGGACTGACTGCAGGCAGAATAATGATTAGATATACTTTATTGTCTACTAACTACATTGATCACTGTTTTTCCACGTGCATGTCCTCCTTCCAATTTCAGAAAGGCCTTTGGAACTTCAGAAAATGAGAAGACTTCATCAATAACTGGTTGAATCTAGAGAACAAAGAAAAAATGTCACTAGATTAGGAATAAAGCAATGTATCACCCTCAGACTTCAAAACTGTATGAAGAAAGGGGGAAGGTTTCTTTAACGTATTTAGGAAAGAACTTGCCATAGAGCCACTAGCTTTTTAAGATTTTTCAAGGATAACTCTGTATCCAGAAGAAGGCTTTCTGCTGCTCTGCCCAAGTTTTGAAGCACCAGGTTTAGAGCCCTTACCTAACATCACCATGTAAGGCTTTAACTTCTACATCCGTTCAAAAACTTGACACTCTAGTTTAACTTTTTGTTGTCCACAATGATATGCTAACAGAATTCTCTACTGGTTTTCTTGTTAAACTCAAAAATTCTCACAATGTCAGATACTTTAGAGATACCTATAAATCTGATGCCTGTCTGCATTAGCACATGGCTCAGTACCCTTAAAAGACCACAAATTAAGTACAAATAAAAAGTCCACCAATGTTTTTTGCTGAATCATTTAACTACACTTGAAAACTCAGTTACTGTGTATTCCAGGAGGCATAAATCATTATTAAGCCTAGCTTTTGACATTAATTTTGTAGAGTGGCCTTCTGGATTGCTTTAGACTCATTTCTAAAAACAGTGAAACTGATTATTCACTCCCCCCATTATTAACTAAGGAGCCTGAAACCCCCAAAAGCATTTTCTTTAGATGTCATAGTGTAACAACAGAAGCAGAAGAAATTTCAGCTCTTCTGAAAAATATTTGTCACTGCTGGTCCAAGGAAAGAGGTTATTTTCTACTATCAAATTCTGAGTCAGCATTCCAAATGCCAAAATAAGATTTATTTACAGAAGTACCTCCCACACCTCCTACCAAAGATCTGCCTACCCTGAGGTTGGTCTTTTACCTTGGATCCTACAACACCAGCCCAGTGCATGTCCTTGCACTGATGCACTGACCCTAATCCTCTTATCAGAGGAAAACATGACCAGTAGATGACTCTGCAGCTAGCACTTGCAGTGATGAAGATTCGAAGTACCAAAGATCCAAACACACTATTTACAGTGCTAGAAGATCCTTTTCACTTGTGTCAGGGAAAAAAATACCTTCTGCATTTTCCTTACAGCTGTGAGCATGCACTCTCTCTTGTTGAATAAGCCAGAACTGGTAATTTCTCTGCTGGCAGGACATGCATTGTGCTAGACAGAAAAGGAATACAGCAGCAATAAGGACACAAACAATGTGCCAGCTTTGGAATGGTTCTGTCTTTCAAAAAGCTGCCTTGCTTTTACCATGAGACAAAGGGTTTTGCTTTCAGGCGTGCTATTTAGAAGGTGAGTGTGCAGCACTACTAAAAAAAGGTTTTCTCACACACACACACACACTTTCCTAGCAGCAGTGCTGACCACCTAGCACCCTCTCCAACAACACAGCAAATGCTCTCTGATAGTTTTCTGTGCTCAGGGAGGTTCTTTTCTTAGATCTCTTAATTTCCTCTTCATTTATACACAGTGCCCTACCTTGACATCCCCTCCTTGCACTTAAATAACTACTGCCTTTACTTGTATGATAACAGTAATCCAAGACATCAGTACTCTTAACTTGCACAGTATCACCTAATATCACTAGATTTTCCTTTTTGTTTTGTCAAGGCAAACTTAGCCATAGTGTGAGACTTTACACGGCAGAAAATCAGGAATTAATCTCTTCCAAAGAATGCATCAAAATTTGCAGACAAATCACTTTGAGAGCAACTGTGCAAATAAATATAGTCACTGAGTGCCTCAAAGTTGCCATGCAGCAAGATAAAAGGCTTTGCAATTTATTTCCCTTGTTCTGCTGTAACCAACCCCTAGCAAAGTGAGTAGCAATGCACAGCAGAGGAACCACAAAGATACTGCAACTGTGGAAGAAATGTTGGGTATAAGTGATCATGTTCAAGACAAACTCATGTCTGGTCAGCATTCAGCACAGAATGGAAATGTTGTCTTAGACATCAGTGAAGTCAGGCACGTGGACTCAAGGCAGCAAAAATACTGAATTAGACAATGGTTTGGGGTAAACTCAGCATCTGAGTGCAGCTGCAGCTGCTGTGACCATCAGCAGGAGGAACGTGCTGCTGATCAGTACTGACTGTTTTCAGGAGGACCAACCCTTGGTTTCATTGCAGATGCTTGGGAAAACACAGTTCAGGAACCTTGCAGAGCCAAGCACTTGTACAGTATTTATTATTAGTGGCAGTTGTGTACAAAGCTGTGCTTCAATTAAGAGGGAAAAAAGAGATACAGAAACACAGACTGCTGGTGCATGGACACAGATGACCCTGACAAGGCAACAGGCTAGGAGGAGAGGAAAAATATTCAGGGAAGAAAGCAGAGCAGCAGTACAGGGGATGTGAAGTGCAAGGGGGTCCAGGGAAAGGCAGAAGTTAACTTCAGCCACATGCAGCAACTGAGAATATACGAACAAGATTCTTCACTGTTTTGCTAACCCGCAGTCCCTTTCTGTAGGTTGCAGCTTATAACACTGACAGAGTGAGGTATGTTACACCCTCAGCCTGTTGGGCAGAGTTCAAAGCATTGCATTTGAAAAGTGGTGACACAGAGATTCAGAGGAGTCCTGAATTCAGCCTCACAATTCAAAACACTGTGTGCACTGCAGCCACCACATGCTCAAAGCCCATCTGCTACATTGATGTAACCTCTAGCTTCATTTAAATGCTGGCTTTAGGCAGTGCTATAGAGAGACATGAATACCAAATTGATGATCCTGGCAATCTAGAGCATTAAACATTTTATCTGGCTGGCTGGACAGTCCCATTGTTTGAATAACCCTAAAAGGGCTGACCGTGTTGCAGCACAGTGATTCACTCAGCCTTTACCATAATCCACTGACTAAGATAAAATTTCTTCCTGTGAGCAGACAAACAAGTAGGGGAGCGTCTGCTGTTTGTTGAATGTGTGATAATAAATGGAGATTAACTGGATAATAAAAACACTGCCTATTTACAGCCACGCATCAATTCCTTGCCAGAGGACACCTATTTATTCAGGGAAAAGGGATTAAACTAAAATCTGGGAGAGAAAGGATTACACATACCCACACTGAAATGTTTATCTGAAAACAGATTGGGCCTGAAAGGTATTTTCTTCCTCTTCATTCTCTCCAATGCAGGACATACTATAGAAATGAATCTCGGTCTCTTGAAATGAACTCATTTGTTTGGAAAAATAAAAAGAGTAGTTGCTGATGCTGATTAAGGCTATCCTACACACAGCACAGAGGTGGTGTCCCAGGCACTCCAGCTCTGAATGCCATAGGCAGAGAACAGCACTGGCAGGAGTTGACTGCCAGCAGGAACACACTCCTGCTCATGGCAAATTCAGGCCCACCCTTGGAGGTTCCACTTTCTGTGGTAGCAAAGGCACAGTTTTAGTTTATCAGGAGGGGACAAGTGAGAAAACATGAAAGGAATGGAGACAGCTTTGACCCTCTTGGTAGCAAGAAATGTGGAGCTTTTTCCTGCCACTGGAGGGAGAGCAAGAGCCTTGAAATTCTCAGGAGAGCGAGGAACTGAGCGCAAGCCTAGCTCAGAGCACAGGAGGACAAAAGTGCCCTCACTCAAAGGACAGTGACAGTGCACTGGCTCTCTTCCAGGTCTGCAAAGGATGGCCTTGTTAGAGCTTGGGAGAGTGCTTCCCTCCCAGCTGCTGCCTCCCACAGCACATCCCCTTCCTCCACCTTGGTGAGGCTGCTCAGGCTCCCATACACCACTCTCCAGGAAAGGAACTTGCACGTGCACAGAACAAAAGCTGGGATGTGCTCCACCAGACATCGAAATCCTCCTGAGGGCTTGCTGTAATGGAAGAGACCTGCCTGCTGTTTTGACTAGCTGAGTTGAAAGATAAAGGCTGTCTTCCTCCACAAATTACCACCGGGCCTAAATGCAGTCTGTGAGCACAAATGCAGAGCTTGAGGGTCTCCTTGGGCCTTTAGTGAGTCTCTCATCAATGTCAACAAGAATCGTGAAGAGAAATCATTGAAAAGAACAGTCCCTGTCCTGGAACTAAGCAAATGGTTATCTATTTGTTACTTTATTGTCATCCCAAGGGGGAAAAAAGATGCTGTTTTGGGACACTCCTACTTCAGCTAAGCATCTTCTCTGCTGTACTCGTATTCCATGCTCCTTGGATCTTAATCTCACTCCTTTTTTCATTGTTTCTTCCCCTTAAAATGGCATGCAACAATGTATGCCAAGCCTCATATTGCTTGCCAACAGCAAGTTCTAGGGTCATCCCTCACTGAAGACAAAGACTGAAGCTCTTGCCTTCTGCAACAGCTGCCTCTGGTCACATCTTGTACAGGTAGGTAGCTTTGCAACTGCACAGTACCAGCACAGAATCACAGGAGGGTTTGGGTTGGAAAGGACCTTTAAAGGCCATTCAGCCCAACTCCCTTGCCATAGGCAGGGTCTGGTCTGCTAGACCAGATGGCTCAGAGCCCCATCTTTGAATGTTTTGTAAAAAACTTTCCTTGTGTTTTTTATTAACTTGTATTTCAGAGAATATGCACTTTCATCCATAAGCACATTAAAGGACATCAGGTACATGATATTTCTGTCCCAAATACCTAACAGAAGTAAAAGTGATCCACTAATACACCCATAACAAAAATGGTGCTGCAGTGGTTAAGACATGGGAATGGAAGGCAAGTGTCCCAGGTCTAATCCCACAGCCATCTTGTTTGGTTATTAAACCAAAGTACATTCTTTCATATCAAATCTCTAGCAGCAGCCCACAGGAACTCATGAGTATCATGTACAGTTATTAAAAATGCTAGCAGACAAATTCCAGTTAAGTAAGCTATCAGGGTACAGTTCAGAGTGTAGAAAAGGTTTCAAAATCTTGTTTGTTAATTAGCCCTGGCAGAACAGCTTCTACAGAACACAATAAGAAACTGGGACAAGCCCAGAACTGCAGTGTGTGCCAGCCTAGCCCAAGCTTAAATCAGTAGAAATAAGGAAGATCCTGGGTTTAGTTACATACTGGACCATGCTGAAAAACTTAACTAAAGGAAAGCACAATTAGTCTCTTCTGGAACCTCTGGTAAGGCACGTTCTTGGTAGTTGTCCTGATATTTATGCTGGTAATTACTGCAATCTTGGTCAATGTCATCATACACTTAAGATAGAAGCAACTTTGATACAGTTTAATATAAATACATATTTACATATGAAAGCATATCATATACAGCAATTAGAAGATCAGTCCTGGCATGATCCACATCTTCCCGGTCTCAGCAAACTAAACTCACAGCAGACAAGGACTGCCTTGTCTGCACTTTACCCCTGCACTAGGCACAATTCCCTCCTATACCAGAAGGCTAGAGCTCAGAACACCAGCACTGACTTTCCACACAATTTACAATTACATCAGGTTAAGGGATCTGATTAAATGCCTAGTAGATGATGATGAATTTTTTTCCAGACCTCATTGTGGTGTCAGTGAATTTACATATTGAAACCCTATTTCCCCACAGTATGCAAAGTTTCCATTAGTGCTCTTTCACAGAGACTTTGTGATGTAACCACACAGCACTTTCATAAAGAGCATAAGCAAACTACTATGTTTAATAAAAATCACAGTGGATTTTTTTATTTTTTTTTTGTGGCCATGACAAAATGCAGATAGAGGTTCTTTTTGGAAGATAAAGGGCTGAACAGACCTTTTTCTCTGTGCTCTGGCCAACCAACGTGGCAAGCCAATGCACTGCAACAGGAAAACAAAATAAAAAGAAAAAAAAATGGTGCAAGCTTTGCAACTTAGCATGAAGAAAGATGGTAATCAGAACAAGTGTGATGGAAGACAGTGGGAAGGACTGATCTCTAGTTGAGAGACATTTAAATGTAGAAACTGCTATACTTAGGCACCATAGTGCCTTTTTTAAGAGAGACTGAAGCAGACACCACACAAGGGTGAGTTCTCAGGTATCTCAGGATACCTTATCACAGTCATAAAGTCTGGAATTACTGTAGAGAAGGCTACAACTATAGATGCCATGTTTGGAAAACATTCAAGGACTCAGTGTTATATTCACTGTTTGATATTCACACAGCTGGGAGAAATGCAACAATAGTGCAGTAAGAGCCAGGGGAAAAGTGTTTGCAGAACTGAAACAAGATGGATTGGAAGCAAATCAATACACACAGGTTAGGATACAAAACCTGTGATGACCTACATTAGAAGAAGGTGCAAGCCATCTTAAATCAAGGCCATCCAAAAAACTTTCAGAACCCATGGCATATCAAAGTGGATGGCCATGTCCATTTGTGTTATTTACTTCCTGAATAGGAAAGACCAGGAACAGAAAGCAATCCAATTCCTCATTTTAACAAGGTATCTCAGAGCAAATCAACAAAGGTGAATAAAGGGCATTAGCCTTCATTATTAGATCAAGAAATGATGGTAGCAAAGGGCTATGTGATTTCTTCAGCATTGCACAAGAAGACAGCAGCAGGGCCAAAGAACAGTCAGCTCTCCAAACCATAAAAGCAGGTGCTAAGCCCAAAGCCTCTAGTGCCTTCAGCAAAATGTATAATCAACACTATTCACAAATTACATTAATATAGGCATGCAGTTGTTCTTCCTATGGATGCCTGTGCTGGAACATCTGTCTAAAAAGCAAATATTAAAGAGAATTATCTATTCATTTCATGATTGGAGACTCTGCCCTTTGGCCTTCCTTCTGCAAAAACAACTTTCACCCATCAGCTCATCTGATGCAACAATGCTCTGAAGGAAAGAATATTAAGTCACCAGAAATACTGCACACACATTTGTACTGCATTTAAATAGCACTGAATTAAAATGAAAATGTCACATTCCTGTTGGGCTACATGTTAACCCAAATCCTATTACGATCCTGCAGGAATACACAACACACTCAGTGCTCCTGCTTATGACACTGAGGCTGCTTTCCTCCACCAGGCTTAAAAAAAAGGCAAAGTAACTGCTCAGTTATGAGTTAGAAGCTTCTATATGAATTTGGCCTATTTTCAGCAAGGACTATATGACATTTTATTAGGAGGAAAATGCTGGGCAAGCAGCAAAAACTGAAACTGTCAATGTTAAATTCACAACACCAACCACAAACGCACCAAATTAATTCCTAACGAGCCTTTCAGTGATGATGCTGCACCGAACAGTGTGCCAGCAGATCTATGTCCTGAATTAAAGGCTCTGTTGATTTCAGTTGTCTTTAGATGAGAATTGTAATTCACCAGGAACATGCTACCATAGAAAGACATACAGCAGCTTCTGAATGGGCTTTATCAACTCATTTGGTGGAGCCCACATAAAGCCAGTCCTTACAGAGTTACAATTAACTGCTGCAATTCAAACCATAACAGGGATTCTCCAGCAGTTTAAAAAATAGCCAGTCTCTCTAAAATTTGTCAAGGAAATACTGGGTTTTCTCCATGTCCACAACTGTTGCAGCGGCCCCCCAGCCCCTCAGTCTTGCAATAGTCTCTTTGCAAGATGTCCAGCTGCAAGGCAGAGAAAAGAGCTTGTAAACTGAAAATGTTTTTTTTTTTTTTTCCCCAGGCAAATTACACAAGGAAAATTATTCTCTTTCCTTGTACTACCAACTCATCAAATCCTCTCTTTCACTCTCCCATTAAGAAAGGGCTGTTAAAAGAACTCCTCCTCAGAGCTGATATTTTGCAAATCTCTATTCCTTACTGCAAAGATCATCCAGGTGAAAACCAAGTAACAAAATTGCTTATACTTCATCCACTGAAGGATTCAGAATCCTTTTGCTTTCACAAAGGAAGATGATGAACTCATCAGAACTAAAAGTCTCTGTTGTTGCCAAAGGACTGTAAAGAGAAACACTGTCAAATCAAAATTATCTGTAAATGTTTCAGAGGTATGCTCTTCAATGCTTCACTTACTATAACATCTCTTTAAAACATCATCTCTTTTTAATTTCCTACATTTAATCCCCCCATATAATTTATTCCTGAAAAAAAGCCTCTCATTTTCAGGAGCTTTCTAATTGCTCTTACTCACTTCATACCACCTCAAAATTAACATGTCTAACAGAAAAGACTAAAATTAAAAAAAACAAAACCCTGCATTACTAAAAAGTATTCACTCAAAGGTAACAAGTTCAACTACATGAGCTCAATTTGCTGGCTTCCCCAAGCTTCTAGATACACTTCATTGCTTCGTGCTTTTTTCATTTCTTCTTTATTCTTTCCTATCCAAATATAAACATTTATTTTCACTTACTTATAGGAAACTGTGCTACAATTCCTCTAGTAATTCTCCTGCCTTTTTTCCCCAAACACCTACTCTTCTGAATGGATGATCTGTCCTTTTAAGAGAACTCTTGTGTTTAAACAAGAAAGGTGATAGTCTTATTAATATCTGTCTAAATGGAACACAACTGTGTCTTATAAAATCCTGATGACAGCTCAATGTTTATAACATTGCACAAAATAGAATAAAATGCTGCTAGAATAATGATTCTGCAGACAGTCTGATGTTAGCACCTGTTTTTGCACATCTTTGTCCTCACAATCATCTTCAAACCAGAAGTACATCAGGACATTCATGTATGTATGACGTACATTTTAAATGCATTACAATTCACCTGTCCAGGTTAGTAAGCAAAGAACACTGATTAAGCCCCATCTCTATTGCATAAACAGCTGTTTCCCAAGAGGCTTTCATGAGCATATTCTGCATTTGTTTTGCATACAAGGTAGGAGCAGAACACAAAACAAATTGCAACTGGCTGAGAACAGGACAAACGATAAGAACAAAGACAAGGGCATTTCTTTTTCTTAGACACTTATAATTTAGCAGTGTGACTGAATGCAATCACAGGATGAGAACCTTCTACAGCTTCTTTCTTGACCACAGGATTATGCCTATAGCACTGGACATAATGCAAAGCAGAAAACTTTTTATCAGCAGCACTGAGGGGGCAAAATAGAAGCAATCAGGTCTTCAGTACAACAGCAGTTTATTTAGTCTTTTCCAAACTCTAGAACATATTGCATACCAAAAAAGGGGGATCAACACTCAGACTCTGAGAGATCTAAATTTTACTAATATGTGCAAATTTTGAACACAAGATGGCAGTTCACATACTGGAATTACCAGCAGTCATGACAGACTCTGTTTACTCTTCTGCTTACCCACCACACAGAAAGATTAACAACAGTTGTCCATATTCTTTACTCTTGGATAATTTCATGTTGACAAAATTCCCAAAGAGGACACTGCTAGGACCTTTATCGCCACACAACCCAACACATAGGAAATAAACTGTTCACCCCCACAATATATTTTGTAACAAGTTCATAAACATGAAAAGATCACAAAAGTAGACTGTAAAATATCTTGACCTTTTCCCCTAAGTCCACTAAGATTCCCCAAAAGCTTATGAATGCTCACAACATTCCAAGTCCCTGTGCTGAATTAGCACAAGCATCATACTCTGCAGTACTGAAATAATGAAACACAAGATTCTTGTCACCACTCTGCCAATGGAAATCACCTATCACATGCAATAATCAGAATATTCTAGCTGTGTACACACTATGGGCAGGACACCCAACCATCCAGGCTAAGCAATTTTTGCATATGCAGATACACAGCCATGTTTATTCTGCCCAAATGAACCATGTGACACCTCTTAAAACATAATTTTCATATAAAGTTCATAAAAAATTATTCCAGCTGGCAAAAATAATAAATCACTGGACGTTAGTCCTTATAACTTTGTAAGATTTGTGTTTTTAAAAGCATATGCTCAAGAGGGAGAAGGCAGAACAGGGTTAAGCATTATGAACTCCAAATTTCCATGCAAAAGGCAGAAGTTAGAAACTGGAACAAGTTGATTTTTAGTTTTACCTACCATGATTCTCAGAACATTTTATTTCCCCATAGTGAACTACACCATTTTTCAGTCCAAGCAGCATCTCGTTCAGCACAAATACCTAAGTAACCATTACTGACATACCTTTCCAGAATCAACCAGTTCTGCTATTTCATCCAAACTTGGGCCACTTGGCATGAAAAATGCCCATCGATAATGGACGCCTTTAAGGAGATGCTGCAAGAAAGATGATAAATCCATTAAAATATCATGAGAGCAAACTGAAATGGGAACTAAAATTAATGACAGAATCTCTGAAGAAGTAACTTAAGGAAACAATATGGAAATTATATGCTAGTGTCTGAAAAAATTCACACCTAAGCATGTGGATTAAATGTACAGACCAGGATGTTGTGTTACCACAATAGGATCAGGATGAATTTTGTGTCTAACTGCACAAGTCAGCTAGTAGAGAAAAACAATTACCTTGTCTCTGCAGCTAGAAACAGCCTTATTTGTTATACAAGAGAGAAATGGTGTTTTGTGTTCATGTACACTCACAAAGGGGGTGAAATAAACCCAGCAGTGTGACATTTAGAACCTTCCACTTCAGTATCAGTGACTTCATTTTCCACCATAGTATCTGCCAAAGTCATCACTGTCCAATGACAGATGGCAGGTCACATGAACAGCATTTCAGGAAGATCTCACACACACAAGTCAAGAGCATCTCCACTGAGTAAGTCATTACAGGAATAAAAGCCATCATCTGCCAAAGAGAGATTTTTATATATGGCATAGAATCCTCTTCATCATGGAAACATGCACACTGAGAAATAATATTACATTGTTTCTTCCCCATCTTTTCATTTTGTCTTTGGGCTTTTTTGTGAAAGTACTGCTGCAGGACTTAAAATCTCATTCAGCCAAGCCTTCACAGGAATACCATAGCAACTGCTTGAAAAGCAAGTACACAAGCATAGAGAAGAAAGAGAAAAGTTCTAAAGCCCTACTGATCTGGCCACTGGCAGAATGTTTTAAGATCCACTTATGAAAACTAGAAAAATCAGTATCACCATCCAGACACATGAACATGAAAGAGATGAAAGACTTCCTAGCCACCCTCAACCACTCTCTGGTGCTGGAACAGGATGAAGAGAATCAGTCATGGAACAATGTTTTTGAGAGAAAGCCTGACCAGTCTAAAGCAAGTAACAAAACTGCCCTCACTTCAGTGAGGCAGGGATTTGATGTGTTTCCTATGAAACCCTGGCTGTCAGCAGGACTCACCAGGGAGGCCATATGGTAAAGGCCACAATGGAAAGCACAATAAGGAATCAAACTTCAAAGCTCCCCAAACTACTGCATACACCCAGCAGCACCACCCCAACACATTTCAGTGCAAGAAAGAAAAGAAGAATAGTATACTTAATGACATATGAGGACAATGCAACAGCTGCCTCTCCATGAGCTCTGTGACTGACATCCAAGCCACAGAAGTAGTCACTAAAGTACTACAAAATATGAAAGTACATAGGATTTTTGTCAAATACCTTTAGAGTTTTGGAACCAACAGTTACTCCTGTTTGCAACATTCCATCAGCCACTCCAAGTTTGTCCATATTGATCAGGAAAGGTGTCACTAAGGTAACATACGTTGCTCCTGACCATTTCTTCAAGAGATCTAGTGCCCACTTTTCAGTGGATCCACCAACATTATCTAGGATAAAATCAAACCTGCAGACATATAAAGAACATGTTTAAAAGCTTGATATGGGAAAAATAGCTTCACTGTAATTGAGCTAATTAATAGCAGAAATTGGCTATACTTCACATTTTTTCCTGTCATTGCAATGCAATAAAATAATCAGCCTGTAAGACAGCAGCAAAAAATGCTCAGGACTTCAGTAGATTCCCATCTTAATGTACAATGGGATTTAAATTTACAGTTATTGCCCATTCCCTGTACAGCAGACACAGGCTATTTTAAAAGCACACTTAAACTCCAAAAAACAAACTTAGGTGCACAACTACATTCTGCACTTGCTTAAAGCCTTCTAGAGCTCTATCTCATCAGCCCTCCCACAGAGACTACTGGAACAGCCTTGAGGTCTAGCACTGAACAATATGGTATGTACATGTAAAAACTAGTCTGGACTCATGCCCTCAACTAGGAACAGCTCTTGTACACGCTGTACTCACACAAAAGCCAGTTCCAGTGGATAAAATTACATAAACAAATTATTCTACTAATGCTTATTTCCTCACATCCTTCTGTGACCCAATTCTCAGCTTCACTTCTCCAAGTTTGTTTTTTTTACCTCCTTATTTATTTAGGGACCATTTTACCTCTCCTGATAGCTCTTTTCTTCACATCTACCTATTTAACACTGAACCTAACAATGCAAAGGATCTAAAACCTTCCCCCCATGGAATGGGCATATGCAGCCTCTGACAAAAAGCCATAGTTTCAGTGTTCCTTCTCATTATCTCAGCATGTGAGCCTGTAAAGGCTGAATAGGGCAACAGGGAGCTATGCACCTGTTCTGTTAAATGCACAACTCATTCTTGTTTTCATCTGTAAATTTCCAGCAATCTCCAGATTGCAGTAGATATGTAAATACACGTATCTCTAATCTAAATAACTTACAAATGCAAGGGAAAATACTTCATGCAAATTAAATAAAAAAGTACTTATCTCTCTGGAATGACAGTTTTCCTGCCTGTCTACCAAGGGCGTGATTTCATTATTAAAGTTCAGTTAATGTAACAGTTAGCTGCCAGCAAGAGAAGATCATGAAAACTAATGCTCCTGGAAAAAGTAGCTCACTATGGGTTCTGAAACATCAATCCAGCTGACTGATCAGCCTAGCTGCATCATTAAACTGCACCCCAGGACACTGTTGTTGGTATCTCTTAGAAAGGGTCACTTGCTAGAATGGGTGTTTAGCATCTAAAGTGTTGAACTGCACAAAGGCAAATTTAGCACTGACTGCAAAGTCTGTCCTCCATACAGTGTCACTGCCCTCACAACTGCCCTCAGGCCTGCTGACAATCACACTACAGTTAAAGGGCACACAGCTTCTTAGCACAGTTGTCAGTAAAATTCTCTCACAGATCCAGCAGCTTCTATCTCCCCTCTCAGAAAGTTAGCTCAATCTAGTTAAAAAGAGCAGTGTAAGTACCGTATTCAAATACGAGTCACAGTAGACTACGTTTAAACAGATGGAATGATTACAAAAGCAAAAAATACTTCTGTTCTGGAGAAAAATCCCAGGCTAGTTTAAACATAGCTGCTGTGACAAGATAAATGTGATTGTTTTTCAGAGGCAGCTGAAAATGTAACAGAAGAGAAATTTACTCCCAGCTGAGTTGCACAGTGCAAGTCACTGCTTCTTCATTATATAGTTCTTTCCTCTATAAGATCAATTCCATATTTACCAGCTTTGCTCAGGATTTCAGAGGCTTATTTCAATTTATTCAAGCATTGTATATTCTCCAAGATACTTGGATGGAAGCTACAAAACTGTTCATATCACAGTCATAGAAGAGAAGCACATGGAAGTGAGTCTCCCAATTACCTGGATTAGTCTTACAATGAAGCCTGTGCTGGGCATACTCACTTGCAAACTGCAATCAAAAAGGTGAATCTGCTTTACAAAATAATGCTTTAGAAATGGGGAAAATGTAGGGAGTTCTGATAGAGTCAAGCAATCAAAAGGCAGAAGGTCTGACCACCAACTCCTTCATCCCAGTATTAAACAACACTAACACTCACAAGGGTAATGTTTTAAGCTGCTCTTCCAGATTCCCAGATTTATAATCAATCACATCATCTGCTCCAAGCTTTTTCACCAGTGTGCTGGCATCATGAGAGCAAACTGCTGTCACGTGAGCATTCCAGGCCTTCATTAGCTAAAAACAAGTATAAAAAAAAAGAAGTCCAAAGATTAAAATTTAGTGAAATATTGAGAACAACTTAAAAGGCAAAGTCTCATTATATTTACAGAACAAATGAGCATCTTTAATAGGGAGTGGAGAGATTGTTCCAATACAAGATAATTTGTCATAAATCCCACAGACAAAATAAAGGCTAGAATTTATCAATATTTAAGGTGGTTGTGGGGAAGGGGGGCTGGTGAGAAGGAAGGAGTGTGGGGGTTTTTTAATGCCACTGAAAGACAGCAGGTTTCATGACAAATAAGGCTCTCAGTTTGCCATCTGAATCTGCCTGCTAAACATACAGCAAGAGGCACTGTCCAAGTTGTTAATCTACCAAACTGTCACCAGACGTATCATTAAATATTAATAAATATGCCCTTTAAGTATTTCATGTTGCTGCAAATAGGTTAAGTACCAGTAACAAGAAAAAGAAGGAAGTAATCTCTGATTTATCACAGGGACAATATCAGGTTATCTTCGACTCCAAAAGCTACAGCAAAGTAAATGATTTTTGCTAGTTATTATCTCTTTCTGCATCTCATTTTTTCATCAACAGTAACACTTTTTATCTTTATTCCAGGTTAAATAATGTAGTTTATCCAAGATTGATCAGTTACAAATTGTAACTAGTCAGTGACTGGTCAGCCTTTCATACTGAAAGTCATCTGCTTTATCATGGATCAGGCAAATAGCTTACCATGAAAAATTCTGCTGTAAACCTCTTTAACCACTGTGCTTATGGCCTAGCAACAAGGAAAGCAGTGATGCAATCACCCAACTTCTGTATTTTTTTATAATATTGAGAGAAAGATTTTTCAGCATGAGATGACAGTAATTAGAATCAAAACTCCCAAATTAACTGAGAGCATGAAAGAGGATGTTCTACAACTAATGAAGCAACAAAAGAGCATGTTGATTTTCCAAAGTTTAGAGCTAATGGAACAGACAGACAAAAGGGCAGCAGGGCAAAGACAGTGAGGGAAAGTAAATCTAAGCCTCTGTGCTTTACAGCCATGGCACACAAAAGCCCCATGGCCTCTCACATTGTTTGACCAACTACAGCAGTTGTGGTAGGTGACATTCTCCATCCATTTTCCTACTCATACAGCAAGTTCTGTTCATATTTAGAGTGCAGAGCTGAATGAAAGATAATGAGAACAGGCTGCATATTTCAAGTTACACCAATCAAGAGATTTCCTGCATCTAAATTCTGAAATGTGATCTTACACACAATGCCCTTTTTTGAAAGTCTCTGCTTCCTACTTTAAAATACAACATAATAAACAGAAAGCAGTAAATATGAAAATGTTTTACTTTTGGAAATATCAATCATCTCAATCAGGCAGACTCATCAGTAGCCTGCTATTCTTCTCTCAATTCCCTTCTGTTATTCTTTCATACTGAAACACTTAAAAGATTCATCCTGGGCATGCTGGATAATATTACCTGTACAGCAAATGTACCAACTCCTCCTGAAGCTCCTAATATTAATATTCTGTAAGAGAAAATTAAAATATATTTAATAGTTCTTTAAGTAAACTCTGTAGTAACTATGTAT
Organism: Oenanthe melanoleuca; assembly: GCF_029582105.1. Lineage (NCBI taxonomy): Eukaryota > Metazoa > Chordata > Aves > Passeriformes > Muscicapidae > Oenanthe > Oenanthe melanoleuca. The sequence goes on from NC_079336.1 coordinate 41,962,423, forward strand.
TCTAATGTTTCCTATAGATCTCTGACGCTGAATTATTTTTAGCAAAAGACTGGTTTTGTCATTTAATGTTATTCAAGAGCTCAGATAGCCAGAAATATGACTTAACATTGCTGATCATGTGTCCTGTGCCAAAAGCATTATCTCAGCACAGCTAAAGAGACTTCCTCATATGTGCTTCCCACTAAATGCAGGCAGTGGAGCTGTCAGGTAGTAGCATTCATATCACTCAAAAACCCTGTACGTGTCCTTACTTTCCCAAACACAATTGTTTAGTCTGGGAAAAATCAATTAAGAGTCCTTTCTATCTCCCAGACTCCACTGTCATATCTCCTAAAGAAAAAAACCCAATTTACCAACATTTTACACAAATTGGTCTTATCTAAGAGAAAAAGTAGTTTAGTATCACATTATGTAAGGAGACTGTGAACTGCAGAATATATGGAACATAATTTTTTCCCATATTGCATAATGTGTATCTAAAAAATAAAAATACAATGAAGTACCCTCACCATTAACAAGTTCCATTTCTATTGAAGTCTCTTTTTCTTTAGAAAAAAGCAGTACAATTTTTCTAGTTCCTTCCAGTACATCTCAACAAGACCCTGTAAAAGCCAGCTTGTGGAAACTGGCATGCAAGCAAGAAAATGAAAGAGTATACTGCCAAATTATTAGCAACTGAGAGTTCATTTTAGCTGATAACCCTAAATTTCAAAAAAAATTAATACAAGTTTACTTGTGAGAGGACGTTACTACTAGAAGTTTAATCACTGTTCAAAATCCAAATATTAAAAAAATAAACATCAGAAAGTGAATTAGTAAGAAAACCTTGCAGCTCAAGTTGCAAACAGACTTTGGATCCATTTGCTAATTCTAGGACAAAAAGAAGACACAAGTCCTGGCATAGGATTGAGGAACATCGTGTTTCTTAGAGCTTCTGTTTGCCAGAAAAATCTCAGAATCTTCAGAAGCTGGTGAAACTCCTGCTTTAAATCTCACAGTAAAAGATGTTGAAGGAAATTGCTTTTTACAGTACAAAACTGTACTATACAATCTGGAGTCTCAGTTTACAAAAGTTCTTTGAAGCAGCTTAAGAGACTTGGCGTTGGTCACACTATCCATTTTAAAATGCTCTTTTTGTAAGTGATCGGATACTGTTCCCTCCCATTTCACTGATTCAAGCTGCAAAATTCAGATTAAGAATATGAAACCACAATACCACAAAGCCTGAAGCTTTTAAATCTGCCAAAATGTACTTATCCTCAGAAGCAGGCTTCTAACGACAGATGCCTGGAGCAACATGCATATTTTGACTTTAGTATACTTGAAAAAGCTACACTCAAGATATTGGGTTAAACCCATCTTTATCCTTAAAAAAAACAGTCAAAATGAGATCCTTTCAAAGCACCTTTTCAAACCACCTTTACAGTTTCACTCCTTAGTTACAGGGCATTTCTTCTACTACATATCTGGGGGAAAGCCTTAAATGTACAATTTGCTCAAAGGATTTAGGTAACATTTTCAGTTTGGGGAGCAGCTTGGCTAGGACTTTTTTTTTTCCCCTTCAATAAAAACCCTCAAGATTCCTTCCGGCAGAAATACTTTCCAGATTTGGTTTGTAACTATGTTACATGGGCTATTTTCTACCACACCTTCCAGTTATTAAAACTCTCTCCACACATTGTGACTTCACAAAGCTCTTCATTTCTGAGATAAACTACATCTGCACAGGAGATCCATGTGCAGCAGCTCAACAGATCAGCATTTTTACAGCACTGACAACAGCAAGATACAAGTAAGAGGGGGAGTGTTTGAAGGTGCAGAACCTGTTAGGACAGTACTGAATGACAGATGGTGGCAAATGCCAAAGCAGGAACGGTTTTGTTTGCACTGCCTCAGGAAAACACAGCCAGGAGAAAACACAACATAGAAACTACCTGTTTCCACTGCAAGGGCGAGCTCAGGAGTAAACTAATATACAATTATGTGCACCAGGCAACAAACTAACAAATCTTCTGACCTGGACAGAGACCCAAGGGAACCAATTCTTTCAAAAGAACAAAAAGAACATTTGTACCCCAAGCTTTTCTCCCTTTGACAGAGGTACAACATTCACCAAGCTCCCCATGGGGCCCCAGCAGTTCAAATGATCACAGGGAGATCTCTCCAGATAAGCACACCATAAGATCTGAAAGTTTAGCCCATCTCCCTGGGCCCTGCTTGGAACTACGGTTTGATCAGAAAGGAGCATCAGAGAGGCAGGACCTGTTTCACCTGTGTGTGCATCCCCCCAGAACATGCAAAGGGTGGGCAGTGAGGGGTATAGGTCAAGGACTAATATTTTCTCCAGATTATGAACAATTAAAATTTTTCAGTGACTGAGTTATATTCAAGATAAAAATTTAATAAATGCGTCAATTTAATATGGTTATAAAATTGATGTTTTTATTGACTAAATATATGAACTTTATTTAGATGTAACATTTATATTTCATTTGATTATACCAACAAAATGTCTCCAAAAAATTTATTCCTGGATCAAGCAGTGTTTGCCCTATCAAGAAGTTTTACAACCTACACTGAATTTGCACTTCTCGACAGATAAAATGATGAAATAACACACACACATTGAAACAAAAAATTCTTGGGGTATTATGCCATTCAAATTTTCACTGTAACCATATAAAGCAGGAGTGTACATTGATAAGTTACATTAACAGAATCCAACATTTCTGCCCAGCATACATGAAAGTCTAAGATATTGCCTCTGAATTTGCGTAAAGACTTTTACTTAACAGGAATGTAGCACTTTGAATAACTTCCCAAACTGTCAGGTTTGGTTTTGTCATGCATTCTGTGAATACAGAAAACAAGATATTTAACAGCTAGTGTTGAACAAGCATAACCCCTTTCTACTGAAACAGGTCAATGGCACATATGAGAAGCTTCAGGTATCCACAGAGACCTTCAGCACAACACAAGAGTAATTCTGAACACTTAGGATAGTAAGAACATTTAAGCTTCTGCAAAAATACTGACATTAATTAGAGTGGTATAGAATAAAAACTATGGAAAAATGACTGGAATTGCAGGAGGGTTCACAAACAATGAGAGCACACTTCAGGAAACTTGTAAAAACATAACCTGTGAAAGTATGCGCAGATGGAGAAGATAATCTGTCAGACACTGAACTGGCAGCAAGTATTTCTGGTTAGCCCACACTAACACCTTAAAAGAGGCAAAAATAAGAAAACACACCAACAGAAAAATCTGGCTGCTTTTAAGATGTCTTAACACTGCACTAAAGCACCAGTGAAGTAGCTTCCATCAAGGAATACAGCTGCTCTGCCAAAGTAAGATATTTTTGTGTGCACATACACCCTTCTACACAGCTGTTCACATATAACTACAGGAGACAAAAAGACTGACATAAAATCACATCTATAGGTAACTTCTTACCAAATATATGATCTAAAGAAATTAGGAAACAGTATATAAATTCTTGTACTTTTAAATTATTGCCCTAAGAGTTAATGGAATATAATTTTGCACAGCTCCTTCAACGCATTTTAAACACTTTCCTACAAGTAATATTTCAGGGGAAAAAAAGGTACCATCACATAAGTCATTCACTGCTGGTTTTACAGTTCAAAATTTATAGAGAGGAAATATAATGTTTTTAAAGTACATTAAAATGGGCTTTTTTTTGGCAGAGTAATTAAAAATTTATTTGGAACATGAAAGTAAATATTAAATGTGAAGACACATTACAAATGCAGTTTGAATTTTAATGTTAACAATCTAAACACTTACCTGAAGATTGGAAAGGCAATTTAAATAAGGCTAGCCTATCAGTGTATCTTTAGGTTAATTATATTTACATGTGAAAGTCAAGACAATGAAAAGTCTAAATATTGAAAAATAAAACGTAAAGTGGTCTTATCTAGAATTTTATTATTAGCTGGAAGTTAATTTCAATTATGTCTCTTTAAAACTCCTTTAAATTTTACAATGTCATTCATTGTTTATCTTTAGAAAAAACAAGTACTCAATATTTTCACTATGAAGTTCACTGTGACATGTGAACGACCACTCACTCGATTGTCTTCTAGAGATCTGGGTGAAGAATTTCAATAGATCTAGTGTCCCTTGCAATGTGTTGCATTACAAAGTATCAGTCAAGATAAGAAGAGGTCAGGCATCCAGACTCCTGATGCCCAATAATTACTTCATGACCTAAACCTGTGATGCAACATAGTAATTTTAACTACTATTTTTCAACTCCCATAGTTTTACTTTTGCCCTTATTTCCACTCTGAAGATCTTGCTATCTCTTTACTCAAACATCCAAAGGTCAAAATAACTGAAAATTTCAATTATCAGGAGAAAAATGGTATTTGCTCCAATCTTTCACTGCATTTTTCCTCATCTGCCATTGTCAGATTAACAGACTGATAAACAAAGTCAATTTTTCTATTTCATTGGCTGCTCGTCTTGCACGTTCTCCTTTTCTTGTCTGCATTCCTGACCTCATCAAAGTTCTGGCCTGTAGGTCAAATAAGAGTCTGTCACCTGCTTATTTTTCTCTAAAAAGCTGGAAAACCAGTCTGCTCCAAATGGCCCACACATGCAGGAAGTGAGTGAACCACAAGTCTGTCCTTGAGAGGGCTTTTTATGAGCTGCCAGTATAACTGAGAGGATACTACACTTGGCTAGCTGTTGTAACAGGCAGAAAGGGGAACTCCCTATAAATTCCTAGAGATAATATCCTCAAATTATCCATATAACACACACACTAGATACATATTGGATTATAATAGAATCATAGAATGGCCTGGGTTGGATGGAACCTCAAAGTTCATCTAGTTCTAAATGCCCTGCTGTGGACAGGGACACCCTTCACTGGAGCAGGTTGCCTAGATGTCCACCCAACCTGGCCTTAAATATTTCCACTTATGGATGTGTGGGCATCCACAACTTTTCTGGACATTTCTTACTTCTACAGAGGGACCTCATCTGAGCCTTCCTCTAAAGAAGCCTCTCTCAGCAGCTGTGTAGACAGAATCCATCATCCTCAGACAGCTGATCTTTAGGAATGTCATGGTATAACAGTCTTTAGGACTGCTGGACATGTCTTAGAAGCAGCTCATCAATATAAAAATGAAGAACTTTAGTTTTAGTACTGGAACTATTTACTTACCTTTTCCCACTACAATTGCTTTGGTTCAGTCCTCCCACTTGGTTAAGTGCAGACCACGCAGTGAGACCAACATATGGTAAGGCAGCAGCTTCTGTGTGACTGAGACACTTCGGCTTAAAAGAGACCTGAAATAAAATCATATCTAAGTCACACAGCAGCTCTATGTGACACTGAAATATTTTAAAAAGCTTTACTGAATTGCAGACCGTGTATTGCACATTTTTTCAGTCATCTTCAAAACTAGCTGGAGTACAAATCAATCCAAGCACTAAGAAATAAAGTTACATTGGTACTGAAGAAGAAAAATGCCAGTCTTTGCAACTTTGAGGTTTTGTTAGCCACAGTTTTGAAAGTTTACCTCATTTCCACTAGCTACCACGAACTCTGACAGAGTGCCTTGTTTCCACGGGGGAATTGCTGCCCACACCTAAAACCAAACAGAAAACAACTATCAATTTTTATAGCTTTACACACAATTGCATGTACACAGAGGTTTCCTTCATTACGGAAATCTTTTTTTCTAATTCACAGAATGTCTTCACTGTTTACCAGAAACCAGTTTATTTACCTTATTTAGTTTATTAGCTTATTTTACACAAAAAAAAAAAAGAAAATCACAGAACTGACTAAATGAAGGACTGGACGGCTATGTAAATAACTTTTACCATTGCTTTGTGTATAAGACATAATTTTTCAACCCCTCCCCAAACTACTCCCATACTGGGAAAGCCCAGATTAGAGGGATGAGGATGGTGCAGAATCAGGATTTGCTAGGCTAAAACTGGTGAAATGTGAAAACACCTGGTGAAGGTGAAAGCAAACAGCATTTTTGTGTGGGCACCCAAGAAGTGCTTCTTTGGTTAAGCCATAGTTCCTACTCCAAGTTACTCAGGACAAATAAAAACAAACCCTTTCTTGTTAGATTTCTACCTTCAATTAAAAACAAAGCGGCACCTTGAGTGTGCACTTATAAGCAAACAAATTCCACTCTTGCTACTGCTGAAATGGACCAAAAACTAAAACACAGATGGGAAATTAAGTTGCAGAAGACCATGTTTTTCAGAGAAAAAATTAAAGGAAGACAGTATTCTAGGAATTTACTTCCAGATAGGCCTTATTAAGAGTTCAACAGCTTTAAAAAAACAATTAAGAGGAGAATTAATGCTGAACATCCCATAGTATATTTTAACTATACATTTTGGGAAAAAAGTAAAATAAGATATTGGTGGTATCACCTCATCTCCAGGTTTGAAATAAGACACACCCAGACCACATTCCATAACAACACCAGAGACATCTCGACCAAGTGTCATAGGAAATTCATTAACGCCGGTTTTGAGTTTCAGGGGATCCCGCTTCATATTTAACGCGGTTGCACCATAACCACCTGCAAAACATGGAAACAACCACAATTTATTAATTGTGCAACTCCAATTAGAAAGCATTATCTATACATAACGTGCCTCATTTCTGTTATAACCGAACACACAAAAAAACCTGCAATATTTCATACTTTTACAGATTTTAGAAATAAAGAGCAAGTGTAAAAACTAATAAGGCATATCTCCTAAGATGAGTAACCTGGACTCCTATTCAGTAAGCAACAGACAAATGCTGTGAAGTCTCAGAATTACCTATCTAATAATACTGCTCAGCCTAAAAATAGCCTGCATTTGGGTATGGATGCCCATTCAAGTGTTTGGACAAGTCTGACTAGGAGCCCTATCATGCTAGAAAGTGCCCTAACAGGAACCTCAAGAAGGAAATGTCCCATCACCAAACTCCCAATTATATTCAATGATTTTTTTAAAATTCATTTGTTAGAGACCCAAAACACAGACTGCAGCTCTGACAGCTTCCTGCAAATGTATTTGCTTGTTCTACTGAATCTGATTTGATCTGCAAGCACTTCTACACAGGAAATGTAAGGTATTCCACTACCACAACTTGTGTTTCAAACCCAGAAACTGGGGAGGAAAATCTGATTAAATCTGTCAAATACAAATAGCCGGGCAGTGAAAGAGACAGATTTCCTGGGCGGGATGAGAGCATGTTCCCAGATGCCAATTCAGGATGGGCATAGCAATGAATATTAGTTCATTGCCTTAGGTTGCAAATGCCAACTTGGCAGCACCTTGGACCTCCAGCCCGTTGACCTCAAGGAGACGGGAAAATCCAGCACCATTTAGGGGGGATGCAGCTCCTTGGCCAGACGTCTCTTAATCAAGAGAGAAGCACCACAATCACTCAATTGAAAGCTCACCCTCGCAACAGACACACACACACACACACACACACACACACACACACACTCTTGTCATTGGCTTTTTCGTTCTCCCCTAAGAAGTTCAGCAAAACCTTTTTGTACGTCTCTTCCGTGACAACCCGAAAGAAGTTTCCAAGAGGCGGCGGTTTTCCACAGGGCTCGGGGAAACACGTGTGTTGAGGCAGTGCCGAGACAGGTGTCTGCCGGGCAGGACGGGGCCCTGGCACTCTCGGGCCGCACAGCCCCGGCACAGCCCCTGCCCTCCCGGCAGCTGGGGCTCGGCACTTACTTCTCATGCTGAGGTCGATGGGGTTCAGGCTCGCAGCGTGAACCTTAATGATGACCTCGTTCGGGAAGTGTATGATGGGGAACATCATGTCCCTGGTGAAGCGCAGCACCTCGTTGCTGCCGTACCGGTCTATGACCCAGCTGGGCATGGCGGTTCGCGCCCGCGGAGAGGCGCGGAACGCGCGGGCCGGTGCCCGCCCGCTGGCCCAGCGCAGCGCCCGCCCGCCCGCCGCTCCCCACGACAGCATGGCCGGGGCAGCCGGGCCGGGCCGGGCCGGGCCGAGCCTCGGGATCGGGACCGGGATAAGGATCGCGATCGGGATGAGGATCGCGATCGGACCAGTCGCTCCCGCGCGCCTCAGCGCTCAGCCCCGGCGGCCCCCGCAGCCAATGGGCGGCCGCCTTCTTGGCAGCCCTGCCAATGGCGCCGCGCGGTGTTGCGGCAAGATGGCGGCGGGCGGCCGCCGCTCCGGGAGAAGGGTCGTGGACGCTCGGCGGGCGTGAGGCGGCGGCGACGGGCTGGGAGAACCATGCTGCGCGCCTCTCTCCGACAGGTGAGTGCGGTCTGTCCGCCTGCCGGGGCTGCCGAGGAGCGCGGCGGGTTCGCAAGGTGACCGCGATCCCCTCGTGTCCCCTCTCCCCGGGGCGGCCCGGGACCGCGCTTCCCGCGGGCTCCTGCCCTCAGCGGGGATGGCGCTTTCTTCCCGCACCGCCCCGGCGCGGCCTCTGTCACCCGGCTGACCCGAAGGACGCGCTGCGCTCTCAGGTGTCGGCGGCGTTGAAGGAAGGACGAGTCACTCCCACGGAGCTCTGCCAGCGATGCCTGGCCCTCATCAAAAGCACCAAGTTTCTGAATGCCTACATTACCGTAACGGAAGAGACCGCTTTGAAGCAGGCTGAAGAATCAGAGGAGAGATATAAAAGAGGTATGTTGGTTTGTAAGTAATGTTAGTCCTTAAAGAGCTGCTGTGGAGGAGCTGTCTGTCTTAGACGAAGCCCCTTTGCTTTTTAAAGGGGGTGTCTTGGCTTGTTTGATTGTTGGGGGGTGAGGCTCACGCATGAGGTTTCCGTGGGTGCTCGTGGATGTACACTTGGCACTCAGGAGAGTATTTAGTCCAAAAATCAGAGGGAAAACCTGGGCCAAACGAGGCATTGCAGCTTAAAGAAGTTCTGTGCCTCTTGGACAGCACTGCTGCTTGGTGTCTGCTGCTTCTTTCCCTCAGCAGTTCATCTGGAATATGTAGCCAGCAGGTACCGTGAATAGGCAAGTGCAGTGGTCATTCACAGGCCTCCAGACTGGGATAGACAATCAGCTGCCACAGCCTGTTGAGTTTTAATTAAGAAAGCAAATTAAAATAAAGCACCTTCATTAATTGCAGTTACTAATTGGAGAACAGAACAGCTTTCAGTGCTGTTATCTGCAGCACTTACAAGATCCTCACTTTCCTTCCAAGAGGTGACATTTGCTGTCCTCTGGCAGCTTAATAAAATTGTCAGCCAGATTGCCTTGCCTTCCTCATGTAGGCCTTTTAGTTTTCAGGTTGGCTTTTTTCTTTGTGGTGTTGTTTGTTGGTTCAGGGGTTTTTTTATGGTAGATAATCGATTACTTGGGAAAGATTTTCTCTGCTTCAGTAATTTTTCATATCTACTGTGTTTGTCGAGTAGGCAGTGTTTATGGCTCCCAGCCTAGTGATGGAGTGAATTTAGCAACACCTATGGCCAAAATAAGCACTGTGTTGTCACATTGGAAGAGGTATGCACTCCTTTGGAATAGCCTGTATGAAAACAGCTGCCTGTCTGGAGGGCTTAGACACATTCACAGAGCTCTGCTCTGTGAGGCCAGGTCTGGTTTTGGCAGAGTGCTCAACACTTGAGTTGGAATGGTAGATGGTTCTTGAGAATGGAACAGACAATCATCAAATGCCTAGTGGAAAGCAATCTTGCTTCCAAAAACCACCCAAAGGGACATGTAAAATAAACAGTAATTGATGAGAACATTATATATATAGCAGATTTTGCTTTAATCTCTATTGTTTTACAATCATTCCTAATGCAGGTCAGCCACTGGGCATTCTAGATGGAATTCCTATTGCTGTAAAAGACAACTTTAGTACAGCTGGCATTGAGACAACATGTGCATCAAATATGCTAAAAGGTACAGTAAAGCTTTTAAAGTAAAATCAGATTTTTTGCTCTCTAGAGGGCATATGGAATGGAGTCTTCCAGAAATCCAAGTATTTTCAAAAAATGAGCTGGTGTCATTTGAGGAAATACATTTATCCAATTTCACTGGCCAAGTTCATCTGGTGTTACAGATGGATCCTTTTCTTCTTCTAAGCACATTCTCTCTATTTATATTTGTATGCATTTAACAGAAATTATAATAAAAGCCTATATACCACAGTAAAATGGTACTGAAGTTCACATTTTTCCTTCATATTGCTTTTAGGTCTAGAGGAGAGCAGTCAGTACTGTTCTGCCTAGTGAAATCCAAAAACAGTCCTGTTTTGTTGTTGTTCTGTTTATAATTGTTGGCCTAAATAGTTTTTTCATATGGCTGTAGGAAAAGTAGATGTGAACAATCCCAACATACAATCATGTTCTATAATGCTTTTAAGGCTTTTTCTTTTAAGTTTCCTAAACTTATTGTTTCTATTAACAAGTCATGAACATTTTCAAGGCATTACAATGTTTTTATAATAAAAGCAAAAGTGGGAAGCATTTCTTATATCTGTTTTACTCTTCATAAAGTAAAACTTTATATTAATCCTTGTGGAAGATAGTAGAAGCAAAATAGCAGACCTCTAATTTGATTGTGGTTTTTTTTAATTGCAAAAGGAAAAAAATATTACTTCTCTGTTGTAAAAATTGTTATGTTATGTGAGATGCTTTTACTTAAAGCACGTTCTCTGACCTGTTGTGATTGATTGCAATGAATATTAGGAGTGATGTTCCTGTTCCTGATGAAGGTGGGAGTGGAGAAGCCCCTGACATCATTCATGGAGTGAATTGGTTACTACTTGAGGTCTCATGTCACTGTCATAGTTCTTATCTTAGGTTATGTAAGGTCTGAGTGGTAATGACAACTTCAAAATGTTCAGAGTAGCTACTTGTAAAAATAATTTGTATCTCACCAGTTGCTCTTAATTTTTCTGTTTGTTTTCAGGTTATATTTCTCCATACAATGCTACAGTGGTTCAGAAACTACTGGATCAGGGAGCTGTGCTTTTAGGTAAAACAAACCTAGATGAATTTGCAATGGGGTGAGTGATGTTTATTATTTTTAACGTGTTGATTTTACATAATAGCATACCTACCATCTGTTCCAATCTCCCTGTAATCCTGAACTCGTTTTTCTGTGAGGCAAGACAACAATGAATACTTAACTGCAGAGGTACGCAGAGCTGCATGAACTTCTCCCTGAGCATTTGTAGTGTTGTGTAAATGATACAGACGCTGAGTTTTGTGAACATAGTGTTCAAATGTGGCTGTGCTTGAGAGGCAGAAGCAGTCCAGCTTTTGCAGAAGGCCAAGGATAAGTGGCCTTCTTGTAGGTTCAGTAGTGTGTTAATAGAATTGGTTACAACACAGTTAATTGCTGCCTTTTCCTCTCTCCTTACTGACAGCTTTTTGCCCTTAGGTAATAGTTATCATGCCCCCAATTGCAGTCACTGCCTCTGCCATTGGCCACTAGGGTAATTTATATGGGTACTCCCTGACTTGCTGCACACAGGCTAATAGAGAGCAAGGCTTTTAAGTTGCCTAAACTAACATTGGTAACTTTTTGTCAGGAGCACACTGAAAAATGCTCCTACAAATTGATTCTTCTGCAAATCAGTGAAGGCAGTCAAGCTGTAGCAGAGAACAGCATCGGGCTGTTAGGGATGGGAATTACTGCTAGGTTTGGAAGGGAATCTCTGGGACTTTAGTTACCTCTGAAAAAAGGAAATGCTGTATTTTGGGTTTATTATACTTAAATCAATGTCGAAGGTTCTATTGGAAAATCACGTGAATGGGGTGGAAATACTTTGCCAATATTTTTTTGAATAAAGTAATTTTTGTGTAAAAAAGCTATTCCTCAGTGGAAGAGAAGGCAGGCAAACAGCTTGGGGAAAACCTGATAATGCAGTATTACAACTGATCTAAGTTCATTAAAGCACAGGATTCTCCTAAAAAGCTTATCCCAATACTGGCTTCTCATTCTGGTCTGTGTTTGCATGATCTCTTGGGCAGGGAGTGGATCCAGCTCTAAAGTAATGATGTCTAAATAAGGTTGGTTTTCTGCTGCTGTCAGTTGCCTGTTCTGTCTAATGGTTTAGCTGGTAACACTGGCACCTTGCACTCAGGGGGAGTGTGGGGGGAGGACCTGGGGAAGGAAAGTACACCCTGGCCCTGCTTCTCGTGGCAGCTCACACTTAGGTGACACAAGATGACTGAAACCAGATTCTGAGAAGCCAGTCTGGCATTCTGAACCAGTGAACTGTGGCCTCTCAGGGGGCTACAGGGTGAATAATAGTGTGACATTTCAGAGAAATGCATGTTCCTGGTATTGTGGAGCTTTTTCTCCACCTCTAGCAGCATGTTTTTCCTCACAACTGTGATCTTGCATCAAATGCAGGGCTGGAAACATGGAATACCTTGGTTTTGAAAGAGATGTGCTCTTGTCCTTCTACATACCCTAAATCACTTTTATGTCTTTGTGACTCTGTTCGTTTCAGTGGCATTAGCAGAAGATAGAAAGATGTAACAGTTCAGGTTCTGTGTCAGAAACCGATGAACAGCTATAAATTTTACAGTTGTATGAAATGTTGTAGAAGTTGACTGCATAAGGATTTACGTACACCAGTTTTCTTGTGTTGAAATTGAATTTGCAAGGATGATTTTAAAAATTAAATTGGTGAATACAGTGCGTCATTTGTCACTTCTGTCTGTATTTGTCCTGTCTGACTATCTTAGATCTGGGAGTACAGATGGAATATTTGGACCAGTCAGAAATCCCTGGAGTTATTCAAAACAGTACAAGGAAAAGTCTGTCCCAAAATCGCATTCTGAAGACAAGGAGTCTGACTGGGTAATATCAGGAGGGAGCTCAGGAGGCAGTGCGGCTGCTGTGTCATCTTTCACATGTTTTGCGTAAGAGACTTTTAAAATTGTCGTGCCCTAAATGTCTCAAAATATGTTGGAATGTTTTAATTTTATAATTTTCTCATAAGCTAGTATGAAATAGGAGGGTTATTGGCACTGGCATGCAAAAATTTATTTCAGCATCCCTAGGTTATTTGTGGCATATCATGAAGCCAGAATTAATCCATGCAGGCAAATTTAGATTTACTTATTTCAGGCATTGTTCAGTGGTATGACCACTTTGCACTGCATGAAATAAAATTATGATGGCAGTAAAGGAGTGACAGTTTTATTCTTATTCCCAAATAATCCCTTAAAGTCTTACGGGGTTTGTGACACATCCTCTTCCTTACTAATTGCATTACACAAATACACACTGAAAATGTAATTCAGCAAATTAAAACATCCCTCAATTTGTGACTGTAGAATAATCTTTCCTCCGCTCCTTTGTTTTTACAGCATAGTTATGTAATAGTACATGAGATTTGGGACCTAAAATCTTTAAAATCCCATACTCTTTTAACAAAAGAGTACAGAGTATTTACTATGTAGATACTTACAGACTTCCTTGTTTTTAAGTTAGAAGACAGTTTTATTGTTGGGGTGTTCTTAAGGCAAGTATGTGTTTATGGTTGTTTGGAGGTTTTTTTCCTAAAGAAATGTAAACAAGCTGGATTTTTTAAAAATAGTAATTATTAACTGTATGGAATAACAACACACTATTTAGTAAATCAGTTGTCTATACTATACTGTACTATACTATACTATAATTATACTGTACTATACTATGCTTCTCATCTGACTGATCACAAAAAAAAAAACTGATCACAAACCTTTACACCTTGCATTTTATGCAAGTTTTAGAGCTACATGTTGGAGCATGTTTTATAGAAGATTATTTCAATTGTGCTCTTAATTGGAACGTGTTTAAAAATGCTCTTTAGTTATTTTATCCTTGTTTACCCATAAACTACATTACAAGTATCTATTTTGTTGTTAAAATATTCTTGCCTAATGTTGATTATAACTTTTTAAATTACTTTTAAAAATTATATATCTCTTGATCTCCTTACCCTTTACTGGGATGTAACCTACTCAATATTTTAATTCCATTGAAATTGAACTCTGTGCAGCCATTCCCAAGGGCTGCTGGTCCTCATCCTGAGCCAGAATGGGCTGATCCTGAGAGGGTTTGGCACTTTTTCCTATGTTGCTGGGCTCCCATTTTGTACTGCTCAGCACACTGTCAGATCAGGGAGATTTTCTGTCCACCTATTTTATTGCATATAACCTATTGTATATCCATCCTATTAGCGTCTTTCAAACACCGGGAGTGCTGCCAGTCTTATTAATTCAATTTGAGATTTGGATGTCCAAAAATGCTGTAAAATTGAGGATGTTTTACATGAACACAGAGACTTTGAAAAAAATTCCACTTCAGGAAAGTCAGTTGAATTGGTTCAGCCATCTCAGAAACAAATGGCTATGGGAAAAGTCATATACTCACTTCAATAAAAGATATACCTGTTCCTGAAATTTGAATTTGTTTTGGCAAAGATTTGAATGAAAACTGCTTTCTCTTTTTAATGCCACTTGAGTTAAATTTATCAAAATCAAGAGAACAGCATGTTTCATTTCAATACAATTTTTGAAATAAAAATTTCAATTTAGAAAGAACAAGGTTTTACCTGTGAATAAAAAAAAAGGATTAAACCTAATAATAATAATAATAATAATAATAATAATAATAATAATAATAATAATATACTGTGTTTTAATTGTACTTAAGCTGTGGTAAACTGGGAGTTCTGATCAATCTTTGTAGATTCAGAAACAGGGAAATCGTTCCAAAGTATGCCTTCCTCTTAGGGGCAAAAAGTGTTGCTCTTCATTTTTATCCTGGGAAATGCTGATTCATGGTGCATTGGCTACACAATAAGATATCAGTATTGAAAATTATTCCCTAAATCACATGAGATATATCAGTTGGAATCCACAGTATTGGAACACAGAAGACAGAAGATATTTTAGGCCATTTTCAGTTAGTCTGAATTCTACCTATCTGCCTGTGCTTTGTGAAGAGAACTAATGGCAAATTCAGAGAACAAATGAAAAATAGACATAGAGAGCAGAGTGGAATTTAGGCTGTGTTGTTACGATTTCTGATCTGTAAGAATTCACAGAGTTTTACATCCATGCATCTTAAAGCCACACATTCTTATGATTTGGAAATGTTCTGAATTATCTTACTAATGATGATCCTTTTGAAACCATAGAGCCTTAGGGTCAGACACAGGAGGATCTACCCGAAACCCTGCTGCTCACTGTGGTGTTGTAGGTTTAAAGCCAACATATGGACTGATCTCTCGCCATGGTCTCATTCCTCTAGTGAACTCCATGGATGTGCCAGGAATCCTAACCAGATGTGTGGATGATGCAGCAGTTTTGTTAGGTATTACTATGTCATACATCTTTGTTTACAACATTTCCTCAAAACAGTCTGAATTCTGAATTAAAATGTAACTAACGTTAATTAATGTTAATTAAAACGTAACTAATGTACTTTTTCCTGGTCTTCACGTGCTGTGTCGTATTTCAGGTTCACTTGCTGGACATGATCCTAAGGACTCTACCACTGTTCAGGATGACTTTAAGCCATTTGAACTACCTAATCTGACTGATGTCAGCAAGCTTTCAATAGGAATTCCAAAGGTAACACTTAAATCCTGTTAACAGTTATGGACAGGAAGAACAAATAAAAGACACATAACAAAAATACTTGTCTTTCCCACCACCTTCTAGTCGCCCATGATTTGAAACAGTGAAGACAGTAAAAGCAGCTTCTGGGAAAGAATGGTATGTGTGTGCTCTGCTGCCTGTCCAGGCAATTTGGAGTAGCATACACTAATTCATCATCTAAAACATGTTGTGGTCATAGTGGGAAGCACTATCGGGAGCTTTAGGGGAAATTGAGAACTTCAGTTCTTGGTTCTCTCTGTTGCTCTTTCATTAGTCCACTCTGTAACCTCAAACTAGTTGCTCTTGGTGCCTTCCCACACAGTGAGCTTGGTACTGGTTTGTGCAGAGCTTTGAGATACTTGCCTAAATGGCACTGTGTTAATATAGAGCAGAATTTTAAAGGCAGTTGAATGGCACAAGGAGCTGTGATTTGCAGAGTTCTAATAAGAACTGAAAGACATCTGTAATTTGGCATCTGATGTATGCAATTCAATCATGTTTATAACTATAAGAGTACTTGAAATTTGGGAACAAAATTTGGGACTTCAGCCTATTTTTAATTTAATAAAGGCTCTGCCTTCAAAGAGACAATGTGAATAACATTTATTAATTAGATTCTCAGTATTGGAACCCAGGCTATAACAGGCATACCAAAAGTTTTAATTTGGTAAGCAGAGATGTTTACTGACCAATTATTCACCATCTGTGAAATGGAAAAATTACATGCCTAAAAAATTGATCAGCTGGTTACTGTTTAAATCTTGATAAATCTAAAATGGTGATACTGGTTTGTTTTTCCTATCCTTTGGACAGTTTTTTCTACTGCTACAGGTTATTCTAAACAGATCCGTGCATACCTTAAACATGGGTCATAGCTACTCAGGAATCAGACAGTATTATAACCCTGATATTATGGGTTAGAAAAGCAAGTGTCTTCAAAAATAAGGAGTTTTAAGAGATTGTCTGTCTATAATTTGGCTGTGAAATAGGAATGTAGCTAATCTAAGTCTTCTCCCAGCCCCTTGGTTGTAGTTCTTTGGTGGGTGGTTTTATTTGTTTTACCAAGGTGTGCCAGCTGCCACTGATAATGCTATGGCCATTTCTTTTTATCTTTCCTGCTTGCAGCAGCCCTAGTTTTAGGATTTAGACCTGGAGAAATTATATCCATGACTGCAAAGCAGTGCAGTACAGTACAGTTTTGATAGATAAAAATATGGATAACTGAGCAATTACTCCTTCAGAAGAAACTGCTGAAATTCCATTATCTCTGATACATATGTTGATCCTACTGAGATGAATGTAATACTCTTAAGAAGACTGAATCATGTTAATCTAATACTTCTTGATTGTATAGAATTTAGTAGATGCAAAAAGCTTTAATGAGTACTTTAAACCATGTAGTCGTGACATAATGGTTTCAGTGTATTTTTAGTAAGGAGTATTTGTGTCTTGGTTGCTATTAGAAGTAAACCAGTGTGTAAAATAACTCCTCTTCTTGTTTTTCTTCTAAGGAATATCATGCACCAGGGCTGTCTAGTGAAATTCTGACTCTCTGGTCAAAGGCTGCTGACCTGTTTAAGAATGCAGGGGCTAAAGTGGTTGAAGTGAGCCTACCACACACTCGTTACTCAATTGTCTGCTATCATGTGCTGTGCACAGCAGAAGTGGCATCAAACATGGCCAGGTTTGATGGACTGGAATATGGTAAGGCCTCTGAAAAAACTTTTTTCTCAGACAGTAGAAACATTTCTGGATGCCATGTAAAAGTATTAGTTTTTGTAGATTTTCTTTTCATGGTTGGATGCTTGATGTTGTTTCTCCAAGATGGAATACAGTAAAAAATCTTGTGCAGATAAAAATGTGTAAAAATATTATATAATATTTTTCATTATTAGGTATATCAGTGTCTGAGCTCAAAATCTACTTCTGTATTTCCATAATAAAATAGGAATATGTTTCGTTGTTTTTCCAGAATAGTAGCATGTCAGACTGCAGCAAACAGTGACCTATTGTACTACTATGACATTATTAAATCTTAAGGATTACAGGAATTATTGATACCCAAAATGCCTTTTCAGGACATCGTTCCAACGTGAAGGATTCCACCGAAAGCATGTATGCTGCAACACGGCGGGAAGGCTTCAATGATGTCGTAAGAGGAAGGATTCTATCAGGAAACTACTTCTTGTTGAAACAGTAAGCAGAATATCTTGAAATTCAGCTTTTCCACCTTAATGAATTCTTGAGCAAATGGTGATTAATTGTTCATCATGACATGAAAAAGAAATTGCCCTTACACTACGAGCTGTTTGTATTTTTATTATTGCTTTAGCTCAGTAATACCCAGTGAACTGTTAATAATGAACAAAAATGTTTTCCCTGAGTCTTACCAGTGAGCCTCCTAAATTAAATAAGTAAAACAACTTAGTGATATTTTTTTCCCCTACCAGAGCATTATTGGCATCCATTAGTTAAATTAGGCAGAAATATACCCTATAGTATAACATTGAAATCATACTGAAGTCATTACTGTCCTAGTGTTAGAAGTTCTGTAGCTGTTAATCTCATTAAAACTGCATAGAGAAACCACTGGTACATTGTAGCGAGGTTTTTAGAGAAAGCCAGAGACACAGCAATTAAATTAACTGCAGCTCTCCGCCTCAATGTACAGGGAAAGAGCTTGGCATTGGCAGAAGTTCTGAAGTCCTTACAGAAGTCAGGGTTTTATCCAGCTCACATAGAAAAGCTGGTGCATGGATCAATTTTACATTTTTAGTTTTCAATCCTTTTCCAGCAGTCCTAATTTATGTTAGTAAAGGTGCTGTTTTTCTCTGTCTGAATTTGTTCAGATACTAACAAAAATATTAGGCATGTAATCAGTCTCTGTAGTGCACTTGCTTTGAAAGAGCTCTGTCAGCAAGAGTATTCATCAGATGTGACTTCTAATTGCTCTCAGAGACAGGAATGTTGTCAGTCAGTCTGTAACAACCAGCTTTTATGGAATGCCGATATTCCTGCCAAGTGTGCTCCCTCTGCGTACAACTGTCCAGATCAGCTTTCCTAAGGCTGCTTTAAAATTCACATAGTTAACTCTTCTGTGAAGGAATTCACTTTTAGCTCTACGGAGATGGAACAGGAAGAATTGTGTTTCTGTTCCACAGTAAATTATTCTTGAAGAACAGAGTGCAGGATTCAGAAGGCATTCTTAGAATAAGTAGTAGAGAAAACCCAGCTGTGTCTCCTGCAAATGTTGCCTTTTACACCTCATTTTTATCTTGCTTTTCAAAGTTTTAAAACGACTAAGGTGATTGTTCAAGAAGTTCTGTTTAGCAGCTTTAGAGATGACTTAGACAACGGAATTGAGTCCTCCCTCAGCAAGTTTGCAGACAGCTCCAGTTTGAGTGGTAATGTTGATCTGCAGGAGGGTAGGAAGTCTCTGCAGAAGGATCTGGACAGGCAGGGCTGAGGCTGAATTTTGAGGTTCTACAGGGCCGGATCCTGCCCTTGGGTCACAACAGCTGTAGGCAGCACCAAAGGCTGGGGCAGAGTGGCTGGAAAGCTGCCCAGGGGAAAAGGAACTGGGAGTGCTGGTCAACAGAACATGAGCCAGCTGTGCCCAGGTGGCCAATAAGGCCAATGGCATCCTGGCCTGGATCAGCAACAGTGTGGCCAGCAGGAGCAGGGCAGGGATTGCCCCCCCAGTACTCAGCAGTGGTGAGGTCACACCTCAAATCCTGTGTTTAGTTCTGGGCCCCTCACTACAAGAAGGACATTGAAGTGCCAGAGAAGGGCAGCAGAGCTGGTGAAGGGTCTGGAGCACAAGTCTGGTGAGGGAGATGGGAATGTTTAGGCTGGAGAACAGGAGAGACCTTATAATTCTCACTACAAGTACCTGAAAAGAGGTTGTGGCGAGGTGGGAGTCAGTATCTTCTCCCAGGTAACAAGTGAGAGGAGAAGAGGAAACAGCCTTATGTTGCACCCCATGAGGTTTACATTGGATATTAGGAAAAATATCTTCACTGTAAGGGTTGTCAAGTGTTGGAACAGGCTGTCAAGGGAAGTGGTGAACTCCCCATCCCTGGAGATACTTAAAAGACATGTAGATGGGTCACTTAGGGACTTCCTGAAGTTAACAACTAGATTGATTTCTGAAGTGATTGTAGGAAAATGTCTAATTCCCATTATATAACTTATTAATTTGAATCTGCTGTTTATTGATTATAACCATTTTCATTGCTGTTTTTCAGAATCTTAAATCTTTAGATTACTCTAACAAAGTGGGTTTAGACAGTTGCAGTTGTTTTATCTGTAAACACTCTGGCATGTAGCACCACTCCATTTTTCTTTCACTTTACTTTTTTTTCTTTCCCAAATAGCTGAGTGTTTAGATGATAGCTACTTTTGAAACTGAACTTCTCTGAATTTAAGATTCCATATTTATCAGTTCTGCATGTGAAGTTAAAAGGAACAATAGACCTAAAGTTGAGTAAAGTGTTTCTCTTTAGAGTTGTGTAAAGATGGAAATCCATAGACCATGTGTTTACATGAGGGGAAAAACAAGGGTAAAGATGAGATCTTTATAGAGTATTCTACAGAGACATATAGTATAAGCACATACATAATTTTAAATCCATTAGGTGTTCTCTGCAGATGATGGGATTTTTTCATGTGCTTCAGGTATCTTGCTGGATTGAATCCTAAATGGTTAATTCCTGTTTTTCAGACCTGTGTAGTTCTGTATTTCCTAGACTTTGCTGTGCTGCAGTGCACTGAAATTAGATTAGATACCTAACTTTCAGCCAGATACCAGCTTTTCAGCCAGAGGGTGGATGAGTACTGGAACAGACTCCCCAGTGAAGTGGTCACAGCACCAAGCCAGAGTTGTGCTCTCATATATGTTGTGTGGTTTTTGGGGTGTCTTGTACAGGACTTGGACTCTATTATCTTGATGAGTCCCTTCTAACTCAGCATTTTCCATCATTCTGAGAAATTGAATACTCAGTTTAGTTTCCAAATGGCCATAAATGTGTTGTTTTGATTTTAAGTTAATTATTGTAAAGTAGGGTTTTGTTTTCCCTTCACCTTTCTTCAGCTGTATGCCCTCATCTCTTCCTTCTCTGACAGCTCCTCTACTATGAGAGCATAAACACATGTAGTTACTAAGCTTCCAATGTGAGTCCAAGTTTTATCCAAAAGGATTACTGGGCTTTTCTTTTCCATAGTAAGTAAGAAAAAAAGTTCTTTATTTTGGGAATTAAAGTGTCAGGCCTTTATGTCCCTATTCCTTTCTAGGAACTATGAGAAGTACTTTGTCAAGGCACAGAAAGTGAGACGTCTCATTGCCAATGACTTTGTGAAGGTTTTCAGGAGCGGTGTTGATATTTTACTCACTCCCACCACTCTGAGTGATGCAGCACCGTACACAGAATTCATCCAGGAAGACAACAGGACCCGCAGTGCTCAAGATGACATCCTGACACAGGCTGCAAACATGGCTGGTGAGTAGGGACAGGAACTCAACTTGTTTCCCTCTGCCTAGTCATTTTAAATGTCTGTCTCTTTAGGTATTTAACCTCCTCCTTGGAATCAAAATATTTCACCCTCGTGTTGTAAGTCTTACAGTGGTAACTGGGTCTAAGGACAGTTTATTAAATGCTTCAAAACATAAGACTATATTTTGATGCAGGGCACCTTAGAGCTGAGTGTGAGCTGCAGATAAGATGTTCCAGAGAAAGAAATCTTTCTAAGGAGAGCTGATTGTCTTTTTCAGAGGATGCTGACCTCTAAAATCTCTCTAATTAATTTCTTGTGATCATCTAGCATTCTGTTCATGGAATCAAATTATTTTAGCTGTTTTTTCTCTACATAATTTTTTTTCTGGTTTTCTTAAAATTGATACAAAAATTACTCTAGGGTTTAATAACACATCTTTGCATGTGTATTTTTTCTCTTTCAGGACTGCCAGCCATAAATGTTCCTACAGCCCTTTCAGAGAGAGGCTTGCCAGTTGGGCTTCAGTTCATTGGACGTTCATTCCAGGAGAAGCAGCTTCTCACTGTAGCCAAATGGTTTGAAAAACAAGTACAATTCCCAGTGATTCAATTAGAAGAAGTAAAGAGGCACGACAGTGGTGTCTTTCAGCATCAGAAGTCTGCTTCTTTTTCATAGCCTGGGACTTGCTAGTCAGCTGGAGCATGAAAGCTGGGGGGTTGGTCAAGAAATGAATTTCTGCAGTTAATTGTCTTTTGCAGAAGTAATAATCTGTTTTAAGATGTTACACAATAATGCACAATGGAATCACGACAGCTTGTTACAGTGTAATTAAGGCAAAGTGAATCATTAAGTAAACATTACCATGTTATTAAGAGCCATTTCTTATTGATATTAAAAACATCAGGTTGAAATTGTGTATGTTATGCCTGTGAAGTTGATTTTTTAATCCCCAGAGGGTGTGTAAGGTATCTGACCAATTAAAGAACTAACCTGAACTTTTGTGTGAAAACGTCATGGTTGCCAAAGGGCTTGGTTTCCTTCTGGAGTGTAGACTTTTGTAATGGCAATAGCCAGACAAGCTCTGTTGGAACAAAGGTATTAAGGAACTGTTCACTAGGAATTAAACACGAAAGGAAATAAGGGAATAACATAGAACTATAGAATCATTTTGATTAGAAAAGACTTTCAAGATCATCAAGTCCAACCCACCACCACAAAGTTCACCACTCAGTCATATCCTAATGCCACATCTGCACATCTGTTATGTGATGCTTATTAAAGTAATTATGAGAAAGCAAATCACACCTGCATTTAGATCCCTGTTTTATGAGAATTCACAATGTGGAAATGTTAGTTCATTTTAAAAACCAAAAATATTCCATGTTTCTAGCTAACTCGTGCAGGAGGTGAAAATAACCTCTGGGTTTAGAAAACATGCAGATTACTCTGCTTCTATCCATGTAAGAATAGTGAATTCCAGATACCTTTTGGGGAAAGGTGTAGTAGTACCTGAGTAGTTCTTTTCTTCTTCCTTCATCACTGTTCTTTATAATCAACACTTAAAAACTCACTAAGAAAGAGACCTTATGCAGTGTGACCCTCTGTAGGAATAATGCCATCTATCCCTTCATGGACAGTCACTCAACACAATAGTAATTTGAACTGAATTTCCAAACCATCATCTTGTCGACTGGAAGACTTAGTAAACAGCTATTAACCTGTTTCAAATGTTGCAGTTTCCATTTCTTGATAGTTATAAAACATGAAGGATGAAGTTTGTAGATGTTTTGTGTCAGATTCACTTTCAATCATATCTACAACATCCAGAGATGTAAAAGGTATAGAGGGAGGAAAATTACTGAGGTGGAATCTCCTATGGAAACATAAAGAATCTTCCTGAATTACATCTTGCCATGTACCATATTGTCACCATATAAGAAAGAAAAACCCTTACATCTAAAAATTGCAGTGAATTTTCTGTATGCCAAAGTGAGCTTTTTCAATACTTTTCCTACACAATTAGAATGTTATGCAACTAAAAACCCCACATTTAAAAATCTAGATTATATTTTTAAATACTAAAGATCAAGGTACAGCCTAATTGCAGCCTCACTCTATCTTTTTCCATAGAACAGTCGAACAGTCTGTAGGGAACTTCCTTTTTTCTATTAGTGAGTGATGATGAATTGAGAATCGTAATAAAATATTCTCACTGATGTGAAATTACTTGTTTAGTAATTCAGGTGTGCTGTAATCATGCAGGTGTGTCTTACAGCAGCTTGCTGACCAGAGCTCTTATGTGAGGTTATCCAAGTTGCTGTACCTGGATATGGACTTAAAATAGCTGCTCTTTAGCGTGCACATCTCAAACCCAGACCTACTGTTTGCTGTTTCTGAAAGAAAAGGTCAATGTCTTTGGCCCAGAGGTCGAGATAAAATCCTGGCTGTGGAGAGCATTTCTGAAGAGACATGAAGCACCTTAGAGTGTTGCAGAAGAGAACAAGCTGAGGACTGTACTTTACCTTCACAGCAGCCCCAACAAGGTTTCTGTCCCCCTCCCATTCTTAGCTGGTTTGTGTTCTTGGGGACCATATACCTATATTCTCTTCCTGCCCTCCCCTTTCTAAACCTGGAATTTCATCAAACCAAAGGTAAGAACCTAGGAACCAGTTTGGTCAAGCTGCTGGAGGATGTAAGCAAGAATTTCTTAACACTGCAGGAGAATAGCTAAGAGATTTCTGCTGTCTCCATATTAGAAAAAGTGGTAGTTGACCGTGGAGCCTCCAGCAGTTCCCAGAGGAGCTTAACACCCCCACCTACATATAGTTATTGTAGTTGTGAACAGAGCTTTGTGCAGCTGCCCCCATGCCAAGTCACGGCTCCAAAGTTAAGAACAGAAAAATTGATATGCCAGATAATTAGACTCAAAACCCCTGGTTACAGAAGCAAGGAATTCCAAGGAGCAGGAAGGTCTGGAGGTAAAACAAAAAATAAAAGGAAAAACCCAGAACTCTGCCTGTGCAAACATTTTGTACAGCTGTCTTGAAAAACAATTCACTGAAATAATAGTTGGAAGTTTCATGGCATTGCAGCATGGTCACAGTGGGAGGTAGGTGTAACCTTAGCACACATTGAGCCCAGATAATTCCAGTGTTTCCTGAAAGAAACAAAAGCTAGAGCTTTAGCAAACAAGCAATCTGGGTTTTGGTGCAAATTGTTTTTTCTTCAGGTAATGAGAACCTGTAAGGATATTGTATAGTGGAAAAACTTTTGTTGAGATTAAATCGTCAAGAGCTTTTGCTTAAGATGTTTTTAAATACAATTGCCATTTGATACTGCACTTTATGCAGTTTCCACATAAGAGTTTTTCCTCACCTTCTTTAAGAGCACTCATTAAAAGGAGAAATTCAAAGCAAAATTTAAATTGAGTGCTGCCTCTTCTCTGTTCCTGCATTTCTAGTTTTCAGGTATCATGCATTTAAGAGTAGCTACGAATTCATTATAACTTCCAAAGTGTTAGTCATTTCTCCATGAGTTTTATGATTCACCCAGGAACTAATCTGTGGAAAGCTGCAATAGGGAATGGGCTTTGTACCCTACCTGGGGAATCCCACAGGCCTCCCCCTCAGCTGCGCCCTGCAGAATACTGAACAGTACCACTGAACTCACATACAGATGGGCAGCTGAAAAGGGAGAAAGAGATGTGCACAGCATGCCTAAAAATCTCAGCTGGAGTTTCATGGCAGTCATGCTTCATGTTAAATTGATGCCCACAATGCCACCAGAGAGAGCACGAAATAAACAAAAAAGCTGGAGGAGCAAAAAAGGTTTATCTAAGTTTGTTATTTTTTCATCTGTCTCTCAAATAAAAAAGATGGTGTCCAGTTACAGGAATGTTAGAGAGAGGCAACAAATGAAAAACACAATTTTCTTAATTAGCTCACCACACCTTTGATTGTCTAATGTCCAGATGCAATTAAGTGATTCCAAGCTAACCTTCCTTTGTAAGCAGAAGAAAGTTTTTTTTCCCCCCATCCAGCACAGGCATCGTCATGTAGGTGCTGCAGAACAACAGTAAAAGGTGTCTTTATCTCAGGGGTGCAGGGCTCTCAGGGAAAGCAGCAGGAATGCAGCCAGGGCACTTTGCCATGTCCTGTGCCATTTCACAGTCCAGGCTATGGTCTGATACCACACAGTAAGAGTGAAAGTGCTGTAGAGAGTCACAAGCCAAGTCTGCAGCACAATATGTGATGAAATGGACTTCGAAGAGCTGGAAATTTAATCTTTTTCAGATGAAGAGACTGTTCTTTGCATGTCACTGTGTGTGAAAGCTAGTGGTGAAAGTGTGTCTTTCCTTGTTGCACTGATAGTGACACATGGCCAGCACCACTCCCAAAGGGGAGACGTGCTCCTGCACTGCAGTGTATGGAGGAAAAGCAGTAGACACTTTGTTCTGCCACCCAGGAGGGGACATTTCAGATTGGGAAGTGACACTGAGAAACACAGAAACGTTGTCTAGGAAAGCTGAGAAACATCAGGAGGTAGAAAGCCCACAAAAGAGGGAAAGGATTGTCATAAAAGCTGATAACTCATTCAAGTAGCCAGACTTGGGAGAAGAAGACTGAAGATATAAAGGACAGGGGGATGAGGAAGCATATATAATCTCAGAAGATTCTGAGTTGGAAAGGACCCACAAAGCTCATCAGAAGTATTCTGGTGAAGGAAGGGCCCTGACCTCATGTTCTTAAGTTGAAATCTTCAAAGGTGAGCACCTTTTATAAATTGTACCTCTCTGAACAGAGTGGCAGCTTGATTTAGTCAAAAACCAGAGCGTTTAAGACTTGCATTCACCAGCTTTTAGTGCTAAGGTAAGTGCTACTCAGGCACATATAACGTCTGACACAGACACACAAAATACAAAGATCAAAACATGTTATTAACAATATACTTCAGGAAGCCCAGGAAAACACTGTAAGAGGTCATGTGGGCTTGATTTCTCAATGTAGATAACGATTTCATACAGTCATCTCCATTATTAAAATCCTAACAAGTATCTTTGTTTTTTTTCTCCTATTCATATTCAAGAACCTTTTGTTTAGAAACTTAAATCACAGCCAAGCCACACACACATATTTACTCAAGGCAATATTGTTTTTTTTTGTTTAAATATGCCTTCTCACTTGATGTGTTTAATTCATTTATAGAGCACAATTACATTCTTCCTTAGCCTTTATTCTGCTAGAAGAGTTTACTCCTGTATATTAGAGTGCCCTGTGCTAATCCCTGTAGCCACTCACTGCACCTGCTCCAGCTGAATCCATGTCTTCCAACATAGGTGACAAGTATTCAAAAGGCAATTCCAGGTGCAGGCTTATGAGCACAACACCATTAGTATTTCCCTGCCACTCCTGAAAAATTCTTCTCCAGAACACTCTGGAATCACACTCCTCCTTTACTCAGCCACATTGCACCACACTGTAGCTCAGAGCCAATTTATGATTAACCAAAGCACTCAGGGCTTGCTCTGCCTTTGTTGCTTTCAGTGGATAACCATTTCCCGTATTATTAAGCCTCTAGGTTCATGACCTTGCACTCTTTCTCATCACTGCTATTCTGATCATTGGAGTTTTCCAGTTTTTCCTGTAAGAGTCCAACTCTCTCCTGTTTTGATAGTAATTCCCAGTTCAAGCCATCAGAAACAAAGAATGTGTCCTTCAAATAACTTTCCTTATCGTCATTACTTCACCCTCATTGCAATTATTTTCCAAGCCACTGCTGCCAATGGACTTAGAGGACAATAAAATCCAGCTTCTCCTGTGTGGTCTGTGAGTCTCACCTGTGCCCTGATGAATTGTGTAGATGCAATCACCTATTGACACAGCTACATGCAGGCTGAGGAGCTGCAGCCTTTCTGAACAAAAACTCGGGGTTACAGCCCTCACTCTATTCCATGACTGGCTTGCTTTGAAGGCTAAAATCACAGAGTCCTATTGCAATAAACACTGTGCATGGGTATCAAGAAAAGAACTTGCCCCTGAAAAGAGCTTGCATCTATTATGCATCTATCCAAAACCCCCGTAAAACCTCCAACAAAAAAGCCTCCACAGGATAATGAGCTATTGTATCCACAGCACTGAAAACATAAGAGCCTGAATGATCTACTCTCAATTGTGGACAATGGAAACACGCTGAATCACTAAAACTGGACTTGCAATAGGCAAAATGCAGCCTTGTCACTAAGACAAACTGCTAATAGCAACAATGAGGCTTGGAACAGCTTGTATGGAGCCAAAGTGGCTCTCACACTTCAGCTGAAGTTCATCCAAAGTTGAATGGGAGGTCTCCAGATGGTCACTGCAACTGGGATTGGAAGGAGAGACCATCACATTACTTTCTTGTTAATACACAGTGTAGAATTTTGTTTAGTGGTGGAAACTAATACTTACTCCCAGAGGAGTGGACAGATTAAGCCACAAAGGAAAATGGCATCACTTACACAGGGAAGATGATACTACTTTAAAAGAATCTTGTAACCATAAAACTTTGACAAAAAAGCCAGGGGGAAAGCACAAATGTGTCACAAAGTTTGTGTTGTGCTTTTTTCATGCAGCATGTAAAGCCATGTAGTTTCTTTTATAGAAGTAAACATCTAACTTCACAGTATTTAAACAGAAAAGCAACAAAATCCTCAATTGCAGCCCCAGTCAGAAGTGTGACAGGCAGAGGGATGTCCATATTGTTGAACTGAGCTGTAAGCTACACTTCATCCCAGGTTTTACATTTAGGGTTGTATTTGTGTCTGTCCCCTGTGCTTCACAACCACGCTGATGATGTGGACTTTACCAATACAGCCTGGCTCAGGGAAAGCACAAAATACCTCAAAAGGCCCTTCAGAAAGAGGCATCACCTCTGAGCCAATCTGCCAGCTCCCACGGACACCAGCCTGCCTGCTTGCAGACAAGTGGAGGTGGAAAGTGCTGGACTCCACCTGCTCGGTTTCACAAGTCAAAGAACATATTTAGGAGGAAAAGCTGTCTCTGAGAGGACTGCCCAGTACACCAGGGCTGTCTTTGAGGATATTTGAGGGCAGACCTGATGCCTCTCCAGAAGTAATGGCTTCCAAGGACTCAGGGAGAAATTTGTGTTTCATTTCCCATCCCACTCTTGAATGTTAAATCAATCACAAGGTTCCCAGAGCACCATAGCAGCACGCATGAGAGTGTGAGGAACTTATCAAAGCCCCAAGGGCTGTGTGAAACACTGACTGTGCAATCAGAGAGATAACACATCCCAAGGCCTGCCATGGAGAATATGCCTAAACATTATCAGGGTGGAACAACAACCAGCTCTGCTCATGCCTCTTTGATTTAGGACTTAAAGCATCCATCTGACAGAATCACAAAACCAAATAACCATTCACTCTGTGTTGTAGCCAACAGTGCTGCACATCTTTGTCACATCTCACCTGAGGGCAGCCCAGCAGGATCACAGTACATCCTGGCAAGAGAGACTCCCTCACAGAACAAGCAAAGATGCTGTCCTGATCTTCAGCCACAGGGAGAGGAGATCACACCTCCCAGTATCTCTCCTGGGGGAGGAACCTGGTGAAACACACTTATCCTAAATGAAACTACTCTTCATTTTGTCCCCAGAACATATACTGAGACACTGCAGGTGCCAAGTGTATTTCTCCCACACAGCATGTTTTTCTCTAAAATCAAATTTGCCTTTTCGAGTACATGCCATGGGAGGGAAGAATGGTGGTGAAGAATTTGTGCATGCCTTAAAAGATGAGGGGAGACAAACGGAATACCAAAGGAGGAAACAGTTTTTGCAAGCAATCAGCAAAATATTCTAATGCATCTGCTCTTCAAGCACAGTTACCTTTACAAACAGCCTGATAAAAGGGAGGTGTGTTGCTCCAGTTCCACTGCCTCAGGAAGAGCAAACTGGAGAATGAAAGATTAGGACTACATCTAACATACTGTGAACCTGGTGAAAAACAGACTTCAGAAGAGCCTGCACTGAACTAGCAACATAACTGAAACTAAAGATAATTATTTCCATTTCTTCTTTAGAAGTGAGACCCTAAGACAAGCTATGGTATAGAGGAACTTTAGGTAACTACTGCTTTTCTCTGTACAACCTTAGCACTTTACATGTAGAGCATTTCTGACTCCTGCTCTTCATTGACACTTCATTTGTCCCACTCAAACCCAAGATTTCCCAATGAAGTTGGCCAACCAATATGGAATTTATTCATAAATCTGTGATGGTGGAGAAAACCTTTCAGAACTCATTCTGCTTGCTGTAAATGGACTGGTCATGCTGTTATCAAGAAGAGAAACCAGTGAATTTAGTAATGGGTACTCTTCCCTATAGACTTGTCCTAAATTTCCTTCTGGTATTCTTTACTGTGAAAGTACAGACATTTCCTAAAACACTGGCTCTGGCTCTCATGAGCAAACTCACTAAATAAACATCACATTTCCATTTCTAGCATTACCAGAGAGAGTGTGCTATTGAATGAACACCTTAAAGCCATTTTGGAGCATTCTTCAATCTTATTAAATACATGGGAATTTAGCTCATCTCAAGCTCCAGTTCTTACAGACAGAAATTGCTGTCACTGCCTTAAGTATCAGCACAATGTATGGGTGGGGGACAAGAGGACTAAATACTACTTCATTATTCTATTGATCTATTCAATTTTTAAGTCTTTTTTTTCTAGGACCTGCTGCAAGCACTAACCTTTTCCTATAATTACCACTACAGAACATTGGCAAGAAACAGTTCTTAAAAACTATGAACTCTCCAAGGATGAAACCTGAAAATGAGTTTCATTATTTGTGAATAGACCTTGGGGATATCTAACTGTTTATATAAGGCTAACATTGTTAAGTCTCTACCCACATGCCACTTTTAAAATACTTTGATATATTTATATTATATTTGAAATATATTCTGATATATTTTTCTATTTTCAATATATTAGTCTTTACTGATAGCTGGAAAGATCGGGTTTTCTCTGCTTAACTGAGGAAGATGAGCTGCACAGGGACACTGAAGACATAATTTTCAAACTGATCCTTTTCAGAAGTGACTTAGCTCTCTACTCATGTCACTCCTTCAGGACTCAGAGTGAAGGTTGCCTTTCAGGAATTTGATGAAACCTTACAAACAAAAGGCAGTACTCAGAGACTGCACTTGAAGTAAATAATTTTTATTACTATCCTGCTTTACTTATGTTAGTGTGCTATACTGCTTTTGTATCACTCCCAATTTCTACACAAGTGTCAAATACCATCCAAGGAAAAAAAAAAAAAATCACTCTACAACTCTAAATATACAGTGACAACATTACAATAGATATCAGCCACCTCTTATAACAACATTACAAACCTCTCAAGTTTGATAGGACAATGCTTTCCATTAATCTGTTTTCAAATTGTTATCAGTCCAGTCCCCCCATCATGGTTTCTGCTATTTTTCCTGTGATTAAGATCCAACAGACTTACAGTTGGGAGTGCCCAGTGAGATCCTAAGGGCTCTGAGATGCAGCTTCCTCCCCTCCTTCCTCAGGGCTTCCCTGGTGGCCACAACAACTCTCACCCCAACAGACTTCCAGCCTGCTACATTTCCTGGAGGGAAGTTGCACATTTTCAAATGTTCAGCTGCAATTTAGCAAGCTCCCATTTTATTACCAGAGGATAAGATATACGGTCATATGACATAGCTATGATGTCTCTGTTTTGTATCTATAAATATCTCTAAGTCCTTTCTCTGCTGTTAGTGACAAAGATTTTGTTTTGCCAACAGCACCAGTAGGTGACCAGGAGCACAGCTGAGCTGAGAAGGGAAGGTGGATTTTTATTCTTAGAAAAGCCTAGGGTTTAAGGGTTTAATATCTTACCTTATTCCATATAATTAGTATCTTATCCTATGGACAGAGGTGTATCAGCTTTTCCAGCTAGAAATTTATGTCCTGTATTTGTTATTCTCAGCTTCCCCATTCATGTTTTATATTCACAGAAGAGAGGAGGATTATTGTTTTAACAGTTCCCTTTCAGCCAGAATGTTGTTGTTTTTCTTGAAATGAATGTCCCCTTATTTTTTCCCAGTTTGGGCTTATTAGGCAGCCTGGAAAATATTCTTAGACATTTTACAGTTACAATTTACATTTTTTCCCCCAAATGACTTCATTCAAAACTGTTTTCCACTTTGTGAAATTTTATCAGCTAAAACTACTAATTTGCATTTTTTTTCCTTGAACAAACATAATTGAGTTATGAATATTTTTGTTTATTGTACCACTAATTTTTACTACTGTGCTTCCTCTCCTCTGCTGAGGCAAAATCTGGAGTTTTCTTGATATCTGGAGCAATTATCTTTAAGAAACAAAATTAAGAATGTTATTTAGTGTTTCTGAAGATGTTTCAGTGCTGGCAGCATGAGATTGCAAGCATATGGCATTTGGATTAATGTCTCCCACAAAACCCACAATCTTCCTTTTCCTCCCATAAATTATAGACACTAACTGATAGAGCCAGTCACCTGTTCCTCATAAAAAGTAGGGGTTTTCTCACACAGAAAGAAAATCCTACTTCCTTTTGCACTTTTCAGAGTGGGGAATCAGTCTATGAGATAATTTCTTTGTAATTTGTCTCTAGTAAAATATTCGTGTCCTTTTGTTATTTTTGGTCATAGTGTGCCATTTCTATTCCCCTTCTGTCCACCAGACCTTTCTTCAGAGACTTTTACCTGTGATTTAAAGATTTCAATCACCAGAAAATTGCCATCAAGTTCCAGCAATGCCATCTCTATTGAATTTACATTCAGAAATGAGCAATTCCAGTTTCTCTGTTTGTTATCTAGGACCCTCACACTGGCTCAAGCAGCTAAATTATTTCCCCTCTTGTCCTTGGGCATGTAAGTTGGTTTTATTCACCATGGCATGGCTTGGAGTTAAATGGGTGCTCATTTGCTTCTGGGCAGTCCCTTTCTCACATTGGTAGAAGCTGCAGAGTTTTCCCAGCCTGCTCAGAGGCTGCCTGCTCACCAGAAACCCTCCAAGAAGAGGAACCTTCCTTCTGCCCTGCAAACAAAGGCAGGAGACATTAAACAATTTATGCCTCTGCCTTTCTTCAGCATGGGTAAGTGGTTTCTGGCATTACTCTGGTTACTGCTTGACCATGGGCTGCTTTGCCTACCTTTCCTGCCTTTAAAAAAAATCCAAAATCTTGCTCCATGAGGAGTTTTTGCACTTAAAAGGAAGGCAGAAAGAAATGAACCTTTAAAGCAAAATCAATTTTTGTGTGTATCCATATCCTTACATTATTTTATAGGAAATGTTACATTAAAAATATTAAAGGGCAGTTAAAGGTTGAAGTTGTTTTATTCCACATAAACTCAGGCATTAATGATGCAGTCCTGTCTTTGATTTCTAGTATGATCCTGAATTTCAGCAGGATGTTATTCTGCATAAATAATCAAAACCACAGAAGCTCATTCCTGAAACAGGTACTGTGTCTTACCAGAGATTCACTGCACACCAAACAAGAATGGATTTAGCACTCCTGTCAATGCCTTGTAACATGGTCCTTTTATAGGATGTGCTTTAAAACAGGACCAATTATTCTTACAGACTGCAATACAAATCGCAGTGTAATTAGTCCTTAACAGCAATAATGGAATAAAGTGATAAAAACAGTGAAATAAAAAGAGACAAAACCCAATTTATCTTAAGTAATTGCATCTCCACCTATTCATTTAAAATCTGCCATCTTCAAATTTTGTCATCTTGCCAATGCAGCAGCACAATGTTCTGCTGCTAGCCCTTTATGTATCCTTGTAGAATAAAAATCTCAGCTGCAGTGTTCCCTTGCTCTCAGAACAGAAATTATTCCTTCCTAATCCAAATCTCCTAATGGTTCAGCATTTTGTGCTAAGAGATCTTCCATCTCCCTGTGAGATCAAATAAGCAACTTTTCAGTTGAGTGTCCTAAAAGAACTATTGCCTGTACAGCCACTTTAAAAGCCAAAACTTTTTTCCTCACACATCTGAAGCATTCTCTTGTTTAGGAGATGTTTTTTGCATTCTCTGTAACCACTTCTTAGTCAGTTTGCTTAGCCCAATACAAACCGTGCAGTTAATGACCCCCTTGTTATTTCAAGTGCACAGAGAAACTAGATTCAATTCAAAGTCAATTCCACTGCAAGGCTATTGTAGTTCTGAAATATTTCCTTGCCAGTCTTTTGGAAGAAAGTAAAATAAATAAATTTTTTAAAAGTCTAGAAAATAGCCCCTGAGAACAAAGGTACAGTGTGCCTTAACAGGCATGGCTGAATGGCATCCAGCATTTTAGTCTTTCATCATTGCTCCGTGGAGTTCAGTATTCCCCCCGTCCCCCCAAATTCAAGGGTTTTGGATCTACGTCTCCAGATCGACGCCTACGAAAACATGAAACATGCACAAATCACTCCAGCATTAATTCCCAAATTTGGCAGTCAGAGTAAATCACTGGTGTTTGCAAAGCACAAATCATCACACACAATTCAGTGGGCTCCTTGATCACCAAGCTACAAGCAACAGTTGGATAATGAGGTTTTTTCAGCTGTTTCACAAATAATTGTGCTACTTAAACATATTCCTCTCTGAATGCCAGTAACATTCTAGCCAGTGGTCAAAACCTTCCAGGTTCATCCCTTGTAATTCCTATGGCACACTGATGAACTGGCAATACAGACATTCTTGGTAGGATGAAATCCAGGCACTGCATAAAACACTGAATATACAAGAAGCATCAGGAAAACAAATGTAAGGACATTATTCACAACTGTATGAAACTCATCAATTTTCAGAGTGACTGCTTGGACTTCCCAGCCTGCCCTGACCTCATATGATTGCAGCCAGGAGCATTGATGGAACCTTCAGATCCCAGTTATCACCAAGCCTCCAGGTGTACATGCCTTGTGTAACTTATCAGTCAGCAAAAGGAATTACCAGTTTCACAGTGCAATGGAAAAGATTACGCTTTTTTCTGCTCCGCAGAAAATTTGGACTTGTTTGCAAAGCCGTGTTTTGGTAATATGTGGCAAGATAAACTTTGCTCTAAATCCTGGTTTAAAGCTGAACTGAGCTGGGAAGAGTTCAGTTGATTTAGCTAAAGTGGTTTACTTTGGGTTTTTCTGCTTGTGAGGTTTTTTCAGCTGGTTGGGGGTTTTTTGGGTTTTGGGGGTTTTTTTAAAATATAACCACCTACTGCAGGGCTTGTTACCTGTGTATTTCCTTTTCCACCTGGGAACAGCTGTGTTACTACAGCACATTTACAGTGTTGTAGTGACCATGTCTGTGCCTGTGATTGTGTAAGGAGCAGACAATCTGGGAAAAGGCCCAAGTACTTGAAACCTTCTCTATTTATTTTCCAGTACACTGGTTGCTGTAACAAGGGTACTGCTTTTCTTTACAAACCTTGCTTTCTTTATACTGTACCCACTTTAATGAGCTTGTACCACTTTATCTACCTGACAGGTCACAGCAGGATAAGCTGGGCTCTGTAGGCACGTCCTAAGGAGCATGAAAGGTGAAACTAGAACAAATTCCTGCATTTTGGAGCTGCATTTTAAGCAACAGTTACTCGCTGCCTCCTCCAGCCAGCTCAAAGACAGAGTAGTTTCTTTCCTAAAGCTTTCAATGATTTCCAAAGAGCTGCTCTGACCAGCCTGCCTTGCCCACATCCTTTACCAGTTACCAGGAACTGCTCATGGGAGGAAACCTGCTGGCACAAGTAGTGAGTGTGCAGCCAGTTCCCAGCAGCCTCCGTGGATGCTGTTCCCAAACTGGAATCATGGTTACTGGGAATTAATTGAAGAGCTCATGACTTAGCAAGCAGCATGATACTGTAAGGAAGTATTTTCTCTGAATCTGACTCCAAACCCCCTGGGCCCACTCAGCTCCATGCCCAGAGATCAGACCTGCCCATCAGCTGCAGCCCTGCACTCTCCTTCCAGCACCACTGGTAGCCCTGGCAGCAGCTCTGTGCTACAGCCCCTCTCTGCCCCCCTGCAGCATCACTGAGCCCCACATCCTCTGCCAGGGGAGCAGACACACCAGCCTGGGCCTCCTCATCTCATCCTCCCACAAGTGACCAGTTGTGCAAGCGTTTTGCCCTTGCAGATCAAATAACCTGACTCAAGGTGTCTCACATGATGGGACACAGGGAAACTGAGAAGTCTGAATTGTCGTGGTTTCACCTTTCTGAAATGAAGCATCTGAACCAACAACATTTCTATGTTTTTGGAGCCTGGGGACTGCATTTCTTGATCATCCCTCTGTAAAAGAATGCAGTAGAATACTTCTCAGAAACAAATGGATAGCCAAAGAGACTGATACCAAACCTGAAATACTAGTATTGAGAGTATACATGTATGTTTTGGCTGAAGGAGCAGAAGGAGAAGGTCTAACAGAAAACACCATGCAGATACCTCCTGATTAGCTCCAGACTACAGTCCCAAAGCCACACTGATGTGTAAAAGATTCCATCTCACCAGCAAATGAAAAAGCATCCCTGAACACCCATGGCATGCTGCAAGCTAAGCAAAACTGAGCTGCTGACTCCGTGAACTTGTGCTCAACATGATGCAATTATCATATCATTTTGCAGTGCACCATCAAGAATTTGAGCAGGAAGAGCTTTGCCTTCTCTGCTGTGCGACTTAAAAGCCAGCAAAGTACATTGTTCACCTTCTCCAAGCAGCACTGCCACTGTGAGTGTTAAAGTGACAGTGACTAAAGAAATCAATGCTTATTTATTCTTAAATCAATGCCTCACTTTTACTTGGATTCATGGAAGAAATAAAACTTGTCTTCCAGCAATTCACCCAACGGAAAAATATAAGTATACTTGAAAAATTTTTCAGAGTATAAAACTGAAGTATGCTTCCTTGCCTCCTCTGATTCTTTTCTCTGCTATAAACTACAGAATCAGAATATCATTACTGTGATCATGGTGTTTTTATCCAGGGTGGGAGGTAAAGTCCCTCGCTCTCATCGACCTGCTGTACTGCTGACATTCTTGATACCTGAGCAGTTGTGATGAGGTGACAATTTTAGAACAGCAGCTGGCTGTTTATATCTCTCGAACATGCAATTTCTGAGAGAAAATTATATATCTTCTGAAAGTCCAGAAGGGCAAATTAAGACAAGCCTTGTTCTGAAAGAATTTCAAAGAAGACATTCTGCAGTTGCCAGTATTGCCTTTCCATCCCAGTGTCAAGGATAAAAGATGTAATAAGAAGTGGCTGCTATTTGGGAGCACCAGCAGCTGCTTTTCTTTCTGGCCCCCAACAGCCAGAGAGGGCACAAGCTCCTGCAGAGAGCCGGTCTCCCCCAGGAGCTGCAGTGCTGCCAATGTCACCTTAGCCCTTGTTTTTTTTTCCAGATCATTAACTGTTAAACAGGGAAAGAAAGCAGGAGTGAGTCCTGCTGCCCTGAGAACAGCACAACGTCAGAAGGGAAGGCTACATTCCATCAATCCTCTGCTAAAGCAAGTGCAGCGTATACCTTGGCCAAAAATAAGCAAGAAGAGGGGTGGAAGTAAAAATAAACATCCCTAAAGCTCTTTGACTTTCTTCTGGCAGAATGTGCCTGTGTAAAAGAGGCTTTGGCAGCAAGTCCCCCGAGCCTGACTGGGCCCTGCTGTGACCAGCAGCTGCCCAGGGGCAGCAGGCACAGGCAGTGGGACTGGGCTGATGGAAGGGATAGGTGCTGCCAGAGAAAGCCTGGAGGCAGGCATGGGCAGCACAGCAGGCTGGCTTGGGCAGGAGCTGCCTCCAGCTCCACGTCTCTGATGGACTGCGCCGAAGCCTCCAGGTACCTTTGCCATTTCACCTTCACCACTAAATCTGATTTTCTACCATCCTGAAACCCCCTCAAGAACCTGGGGGTTTCCCTGCTGTAGTGGATGGCTGTCTCTCTCTCCACACCTCCCATTTTCAGGGCAAAACAGTTTTTAATTTTGTGTCCCGAGTGGGAATTTCCAGCTGTCACCTGGCTGCACTTTCAGTGCGGCAAGCAAGCGGGCTGACTCGCAGCCACATGATTTGCTCTTGACATTGAACTGTTTGTTCTTTTCACACCCTGGCCACTTCTACTGTTCCTAAGAATCAGCCATAAAACGTAAGAGCTAGAAAATGCTGCCTACAAAAAGCTGCAGAGCAGCTTGGCTAGGACTCTTCAACAACGAGAGCCTTTTTCATACTGCTAGTCCTTGTTTCTGAGGGTCTGTGAATCCCAAACGCACTGTACTGTTGTATTCTGGTCACACAGCTCACTGAGATGGGTAAATGTGCTCTGTACTGCACCCACTGCCCTTCCTTCGGGTACCAGCAGCCTCTGATGCAGTTATATGGAATCAAAAAATGGTTAAACCAGGGGCATTCCCAGCTGTCAGTGCTAAATGACCTGAAAGAAGTCCAATTAGGATTTTAGAAAGTTCTAGGCAGACTTTTCATCAGTTCCCTTTGATTTTAAGGATATCAAAGGATACAGGATGAGGTGCAGAGGAGCAGAGCAGGAGAAGCTGGACTTTGCCATCTGCTTTAGTAAAGCCTTATTCCCTCCCTTATTCTGCAGACCTGGTTAATGCTGAGGGGGACAGTCATGCTGAGGGGGACAGTCATGCTGAGGGGGACAGTGCCACCTCAGCTCCACCCCTTCCCTGAACCAGCGTGGTGTGTCCTCCTGGAGGCACCAGGAGCAAGCAGCCCCTGTACTCTCCTTGGTGAACACAGCAATCACGAGGAGCTATTCAGACACTGCAAATAAATTCTTTGGAACTTTTATTTCCTTTTGGACTGGGCAAGTGTCAGAAATTGCTTCCTGAAATGACTGAGATACAACTCTTCTGGCACTATTCCAGGCTTAAATAAAGATGAGTTATAACACCGAGCTTTGCAAAAAGCATCAAGAAAAATGCTGATCAGGAAGTTTTGTGTAACTTCTTGGCAAAACTTGAGAAGGGAAGGATAGTTTAATCTTCATGGATTTATGGTTTCCTATAAGAAGGGGAAAGGCTTGACGTGGCTGTGGTTCAAATAATTAATTTTCAGTGAATTCTTTCTGCAACCTGTATTTTATCTGATTGATCCCTATACATCCATCTTGAGTCCTTCAGACAGTTTGTCCTCCCAGACAGTGCCACATTCCAGTATACATGTCCAGAAAGGAGAGAAAATACAATATAAATCCAAACTGAATTGAATTTCTGCTTCAGGGTAGCTTCCCATTAAGACCATACCAGTAGCATTTGTGGAAGTCCTCGAGTTATCTGCTCTAGAGCCTGCTGCCAGTCAAGAACAACCTTTTCCTTCTCCTCTTTAAGCACTCCCCAGCCTGCATTAAAAGTCCTACATATGTAATGTTCTGCAACATGCTTATTTTGTTATTACTTTTGAGCCACCAGTTAAAAGAACCAGATTGGTTGATCAACAAATTTCTGAACATCTGTAATATATTTTTTAACTTTTCTATTAATATGCATATATTCTCATCAGAAAATTAGTGCCTATGTTCAGTTAGAGATTAAATAAGTAATTACACACCAAATTTTATTTCTCCATTTGTAAATCAAGAAGTGAACTTCTGTTCATTCTCATCCTGATTTTTTCAAAGAGATTGTTCTTTTTCTGACTTTGCAAGCTAGCTATTATTTCAAGTAGTGCTACTGAGAATCAACTTACATTGTAAAGGAACAAAGACGATCTTGCAGGCACCACTGATTAAATGCAACATAAATTGCACCGAGCACCGAAACAAAGTCTAAAGAATATCAAGACACCATTGTTTAAAAGAGTACAAAGCAATCTCAAAACCTTTAGCAAACACACAGAAAGCAGGTGTGCTTCCTGCTGCCAAAGAAGGCTGCTAGGTATGACGTGAGAGGACTATAGGCCACTCAGCCTAATTTCAAGATCTGAAGTACCCAGCAAATGACAATATAACCATGATCAAACAGAACACTCTCACTAAAGCCAGATACCACCTGGTGAAATGTGGGTGAAGCAGCTTGTACTAATGAATAACATAAAAATGCTTTGGAATATATTTTTAAATGTACACGCTTGCCCTGGTTACCCCCTCTTTTTGCCATGCTCTTTTAAAGAGAGAAACAAATGGACCAAAACCTGACCCTGAGGCAGAAAGCCATGACTGTAAGAATGACATATTTCCAAAGACAAGATGATGTCTGCCAGCCACGAGCACTTCTCTCCTTGAAATGAAAACCACATGAGGACAAGTTCCTGTAGAAGGGTGTGCCACACAGCAGGTAACTTGGCAGCACACACACACGGGGGTAGTTAAGAACCAGTGGGATTTATCTTGCTTTGTCCATCCCATGTCAAATCCAGATGGCTTTAAAGGTTGGTTCCTGAACCTACTTTCCCTGGGAATAAGGCAGTGGTTACTGCCTGGTTTGCCTCGAGGGGGTTGCCCTTGAGTGGCTTTGATGCCACGAGTGGGCTGGGGAGGAAAGCCCACATTCTGGGGGAGGAAAGCCCACATCTGGGGGTTTCCATGATCAGTCTGAGAGTGAGAGGAAAGCACATCCATGAACAAAGCCCTAGACAAGAACCAACTCTGTGAGGTGCTTTAGCACCTGATTTAATAGTTGACTCATTGCTTGTGACACAGAAACCGCAGGGCTATAACCAGATTTTTCAGGGAGTCTAGGAAAGCTCATTCCTTTTTTGAAAAGGACTAATGACCAGCTCCTTGGTGGGGGGGATAGAGGGAGCAGAGTGGGTGGTGACGTGATGGGAAAGAATGCAAAGCTAGAAGGATCCTGGGAAATAATTTACCAGTTCCCTTCCTGAGTTCAACTTAGTACACACATTTAATTATTGATACTTGTTGAATCTGCTGAAAGTCTAGAAACTTTGATGGAAAGCTTTTGTTGTTGCCTAAAGTTACAGTGAGGTGTCCTTTTTGTCATATCCACCCCAGACACAACAAACTATTCATTCCCCTACAAAAATCTATTTCATCGACAAAATTTAATTTAAGAGGGGTTTTAGGAAAACGTTTCTCAACAGGTCAGGTACTTTTCTGGCAAATGCAAGTTTTATACACTCAAATGCAATTATCTATTACTCAAAGTAACATTTACCCATTTTAGATTTTTTTTTTAAAATCCATTTCTTAGACATGCAGTACAAATTATTTAAAAGTTATAAATTATGATGGTACTGATTTTAAGTTTTCTACAGATTGTCTAAGCCAGTTTACTCAAGAGAAGTAGTCTTCCAGTATTACAGCAATAGATATGAATGTAGTACTTGTAGACTTTAATCAAGAAAATAAGTTTTACAGGTCAGAAAATTATATAATTTCTGAAACTCTCACAGCATGTAAACATATTCTCCTTGGTCTCTCAGTACAGAGCACTGCTCAGACAAACACAGTGCCCAACCTCCATCTGATCTGTAATCTCTAGAAAACAGAATTGTCTGAAGTCTGCACTGTTTTCTTAGGGAAAGTGGTTTAATTAACCAAACCTGTTTGTTTTGTGAAATCAGAAGGAAGTCAGGCATTCCAGAGGTAGTACAGACATGGGCAATAATGTGTTTGTGCATAGGTACATTTACAACCAAAATACTAATAATCAGTTTTTTAACAGTCTAACATATTTATAGAAGTTCTCCCAATGTATCACAGTCAGGATGTGACTATTTTAAGACTTTCAGAACCCATACTATATGCTGTTGAAGAGAAGCATTATGCAATCACTGAAAGAATCTCTTCTTAATAAACAAAGTTTAATTATTGAACACTTAACTAATGGACAGAAATAATTTACAGGAGCTGTAAAATACTTCCTGGTCCTCCTCACTGTAAGGTATACATCTTTCTTACTACAGTGTACCTGAACATTTCCATGTTTAGAAAGCTGACAGAATTATTTCCAAACTTTTTTTATTTTTTTCAGATCTGCAGAAAACAAGCAAAAGGTTTTGCTGAATCTACTTCAGGAGTATGTTTATCCCCTGATTTAAAATGCCTGTGATCTAGAAGCTAAGCAAAAAGCAAGTCTTGCTGCTTATTGTCTACAAATTCACAGGAAGATGGTGTTATCTAAACAGTAGCATTAGCTGCAGCAACTGCAAGAAGAAGTAGGCCAGGTTAAGCCCCAGTCACCAATTTGTAGTGCATTTGTTACATTTTTGTATATTCATAATGCTGTTTAAATTAGGTCTTCAAAACATTCTTGTAGAGACCATATTGCTCTTTTCTACCTACCCAACAATAAATGTTGGAAATATTCAGATATTTCCAAGGTTTTGAGGCATCAGTAGCCGCTATCTTTAATTGTGTTCTAAATTGACACAGTATCATGTTATTCACACAAAATGGAGTGCTCAATCTAAAATCCTAAGGTGCTTCAGAAATTAGTAGAAAATTACATTGAATTTGCC
Source organism: Oenanthe melanoleuca (assembly GCF_029582105.1). Classification (NCBI taxonomy): domain Eukaryota; kingdom Metazoa; phylum Chordata; class Aves; order Passeriformes; family Muscicapidae; genus Oenanthe; species Oenanthe melanoleuca. Next base: position 42,004,002 of record NC_079336.1, read on the forward strand.
ATCATAGTAAAGAGATTTATGTGAATGGCTGCAGAGAGTATGATTCCTGTTTGCCACTTTTACAACATTAATTTTCATTGTTCTCTGCAAAAACCTGTTGAGTTTTTATTGTACAAGTTATATTACAATATTTTTTTCTTATCTATTCTCTTTTGCCTGCTCTTTTACATCTGACATTACCACATCAGTCAAAGAAATATTTTCTGCATGTGCTGATAAGCCTTATGCCCACACACCTAAACTGATCTGTGCAAAGTCATTCCTCCTCTCAGGAAGGTGAGAAAGAGCATTTCTTCCAAAACAGGCAAGAAAAGATATATACTGGCATGGTCCTGATCCATGGACACCAGTCAAAGCAATAACACATTGCTAGTATTTCAAACTGGTCTTGTTTCACAACCAACCATGGATGTACTCTATTTAGTTAATATTTAAGTAATAAAAAATAGAATTAAAGTCACTCCCAAATCCCAAAAGCTGGAGCAGTTAAGCATAATCACGGGTTCTAGTGTTTTGCACAGGCTATAGGTATTTTAGAAATGAAAGTGAGTGTAAAGTGTATTTCAGTATGGAACTAATGGTGTTAAGATCCTTTCCAATGTAAACTCTTGTTTGATCAAATTCAAAACTTGGTGTCTCAACAAGTAGTGGGCCCCCATCCTTCTGGCACTGTCTGTGACAGTGAACCTCTCTGGAGGAGTAAAATCCTTCTCAAAGCCTTCTGATGACACCCATGGAGCCTCCACTCCTGCTCTTTTCTGAGTTCTCACTCTGTTCCCCTCCTCAGTTCTGAAAGCAGTGTTTTTCTCTTCCAGCTCCACAACCAAGTAATGAAATCCTCATTTTATGACTTCCCTGCCTGCCCAGAAAGTGCCAGCAGCCTAGTAACCCTTTACAGGGCTGGTGGTCTCACCTATTTATAGGCTGAGAAATGAACATTTCCAGAGGGCCTTGTTATGACTTCTGCACAGAAATTTCCATGCCATGCCTGAGTGAAATGGCATTCCATCACTCTCTAGCACAACACACTTTGTGAAATCCTGAACTGACTTTCCCAGTAAAGCATATTATATTTACATAGTCACTAACATGAAGTTTTCAGAAGTTCTCCCCCTCAAAGAAGGTTTCTTTACCTGGGGTAGAGGTACAGCACTTAATGCAATGCAGTGATTTCATGGGAAAAGTCTGTCATCCTCAGCTGTGGCTTAACACCTTTTTCTTTAGAAGACAGATTTTCTTGTTCTCATCCAAAGTCTGGGGTTCCTCACACTAAGGAAGGTGTGTCTGCCTACAGAGAAAAGAAATCCCACTGAAGATGGATCCTTAAACCATAACTACAACACACACACCACGAGGCAAGTGGAGCAAGGGATGCTCCTGAAAACAAGCAGTAGCTGACCACACACCCCAGTGCAGAGAAATAGAGATCCCAGCCCTTCCAGCACCTTCTCCTGATCTGCTACAACAACTTCCTGAGCTGGGGACACACAAGTAGCACTGCACCCATCTTTGCCCAGCAAAGCTGTTTCTGTGAGCAAAGAAGGAATGGTGCCACACAAAGAAAGAAAAAGAACAAAAATTAATCAGTTTTTCAGAAGTTATGAGAAAGTCAGACTCGAGATTTTCAAAATTTTTACATTTTTAATTATTTCTGAAAAACACAGCTGAGATCTTATAAAAGAGTCATGCAGATTCTAAAGAATGTATTTGATTACCTTAATTCAATGAAGTGTTAATCTAAGAGTTAATTTATCAGGGTATTAGGGACACTTGAAAGTAGAAGAAGCTGGATTTTAAGACCTGTTATTTGAAACATTAAACCAATGCACATCAGACCCTATGAGTCAATGTCAGTATAATTTACCAAAAGTAATTATTCACAATACTTTTTAATAGATTTTAAGTCCCACAGCAACCTTTATAAGAATTTCAGTCTTTTCTAAACATCAGATATTTTACTAAATTGAAGGCTTTTTATAACTGAATAACCACACACGTTTGTGTAAGCATTTTCAATGACCTTATGCATTTTATTTCTGGTATAATTCTTCTAGTTTCAGCACTAAACTTTCTTATGACCACCTTCTAAGATGAAGAACTGTAATATAACTACTCATGTCTCCACAAGGTAATGGAAGTTTCTGGACAGCACACTTGTTTAAACCAGCATGCCAGGTGTAATGCCACCAATAGTGCAGCCAGTAATAATGAATTACTGGGTTTTGACCAACTTTAATAACATTATATTCTAGTTTCATTCAATTTTTTATTTCACTGCCCCCATTCCCCAAAAATGGTGGTTCTCCTGTTACACTGTGGAATCTGTGACTATTCCTGTCTTTTGAGAAAGAAGGTACTGAATATATATATATATTTATAGATATATATTTAAAGAAAGCTCCACAGGTGAGTAGAATGGTCTAATAACTGCAGAGCAATCTTGTTTGTGCACAAGGCAGATAACAGGGTTAAAAGTGTATCATACCAACGTACCCTGGAGGCATGAAAAGATCCAGCTTTGTAAGAAAGTCCTCAGGAACTGGGGACATCTATAAAAAGTTATTACAGGTTTGGTATTACTTAGTCATCTCCTTTTCTAGCTTTAAATAAGATTCATAAGACTGAACAAACATTTTCCTGACATCTTGGCACATAAGACAAACTATTCTAAGAGAAAAAATACATTATGAAGGAAGTGAAAAACACAGATACAATCAATCATACTCAGTTTTAATTTAATTCTCTAGCACTCAGTCTTCTTCTTTTCTTCTCCCCCAATGTTGGGATGATTATAAAAACCTCCAGCACATTTCAAATCAACATGAGATATTTTGGGTTTTATCTGACGAATTTAGGGTCAGGGAACAAACCCAATACACAAAATATTGTTGTTGAAATTCTGACTACAAATTCTAACTAACCCTGTTCTCTCAGGCAACGTTGGATTTCTAATAGAAAAATCCAGCAGATGGATTTCTCACCCATCAAAATCCCCTGACTTTTCCTCTGATTCCTTACTCTCTCCTGGCCAACTAATTTGAAATCAACAATGTTGTTTCAGAGAGTATACAAAACCCTAATTAATAGGGACATAAATCAAGAATTTGGAAAAGGAATTAACAAAAGCAAAAAATTAAGTAAGACCACATTTTACTGAAAATATAGAATTAGGAAACTAATGCATTTTCTTTCCCCATAATTTAATGGATTTAAACTCAGACTGAAAAGCACAGTTCTTTCTGCAATTATTTACAAGATTCCAGTAATTTTATCCCAAAACTCATACATTTTCCAGATTTCAAAATCAGAATATCTAATATTTTGAATTACTGCCACCAATGAGAGACTTGAAGATAAAATCTTCTTCTGCTGGCCTTATTTGTGATATACTACTCCTTTCATAGAGAAGCCATATGCTGCCATATAACCACAGTGTGGGAGACACACTGCCCTGGTGGCACAACACAGGAAGGATCTGTATTTCAAAGACTCTTCAGTAATAGAGAAATTGAGAGGTGGCACAACTGCACCTCCAGCCATTTCATGGCAAACTGGTTTTCTATTGCTTCCATTCAATTCTTTGCCCCAAAATGCATTCTTCACAAAGGTTTTGAGATGATCACTGCATGCTGAACGTTTCTCTTTCTACTTCAGAGAGATAACACAGGAAGAAGAGGGGTGTCAGGGGGTACCAGAAAAGTCTGTGAGATTTTCCAAAGCTTGCTGAAATAATTTTTCCCTGAAAAGAGTTTCCAAACTTATTTCACCACCCTTCCAGTTTCCTACAACACTATGTCAGCTAAGTAGAATTGCCTATTTTGCACAGGAACCACCTTTAGATCTCAGTTTTCAGTTTGAGCCTGCCTTTTTGTGCACTTTCAGTCAAAATACCATTTTGATTTCAAAACAGCCAGAGACATCTTGTGAGATCAGACTCCTCTGTGCAGAAGAATTCAGCCTTTTGAAACAGTTTTGTCTCTGGCACAATTCAAAACTCTATCAGCATAAAAATTATTTAGCATCTCCACCAAATACCACCAAAGAACCTCAGCTTGGCCAGGTGCCCCAGAGATGTAGGGCTTGGAAATTCCCAGGGTGTAATACTGAGCACCTGACAGAGGAACCATGAAACAAATTGTCTGGAGTCAAAACAAAGGCAAAAGCAAACCTGGTTCACGGATACCCAAGTGTCCCAGGCACTCAGACTTCGGGGTGTTCCTCCAAGTCCAGCCATACAGGGGGAAGAGGATACTGCTTCCCAGGATTTTCCCACCTGAGCACTCCCTCATTCATTTAAACAGTGAAGCCCATTATTCCCCACCTGCCCCTCTGATTTGCCAGGATTGATTTTCCAGGATGGGCCTTAGGGAGCCCTTGACCAAGAACTCAGCTGGGGTAACAGCCTCTGGCAGAGGAGCTGCATCAACCCCTTTCATCAAGTGCAGTGCTCCCAGGGGAAAATATCTATTTGTGGCTCACACTGAATCAGAACTATCTCTGCATAACATTTTAGTTTTGACTAAAAATCAATAAATTCTGCTGAGTAGGTGTTGTATTGATTATTTTTTTCCTAACCAGCTGTACAATTGCTAAGAAACTGATGCACTATCAGACATTTTGGTGACTAAGTAATGAATAATTGGCATTTAATTCAAGCAACTGTCACACTAGACAGTCTCTGAAAGCCTGTTCACAGTAAATACTGGGTTTGAGTGGGAAGATGCAGGTACAAATATTCCCAGTGTGAGTTTCTTGATTCTTTCTTCTTCAACTACTGCCTCCAAAATGCTCACCTCTCCTTTACCTATACTGCAGAATTTTAGTACTGTGACATTTAAATCCTGTGAGATTTTCAGCCTAAAATTTTAAATCCCACCTGCAGAGGCCTTTATAACAATACTTAAATGTTTGATTCTGCCTAGAGAAACATCTAGTCAAAAGCTTACCATGTGATAAATAACTACCTGACAACTCTCCTCAGATCCAGTTCCATATGCTATAGCCATTGATTTTTTTCCACAGCTAGTGCCCACAGCTAAATTTGTGGCATCATTTGAAACTTCCAAAGAAGAGCAAAGAGACATAAAATTAGAGTTTTGGCTCTCTGAAGCCTTCAAATTCACTTTCCCAGGAATATATTGGTTTTAATATTCCTTTTCCTGGGTGCACCAGAAAACCTGTTTCATGACCAAAAAATGTAGTATTGTATTGGAATATGAGTCTAAATAATTATGTGAATTATCTCTCCAGTTATGCCTTGCATGAAAGAAGATATACAATGGTAAAGAAAAAAAAAAAAAAAAAACCAAAACATCAAAAACAAAACCACCAAAACCAACCAACCTATTTCTCTCCTGGTTGGAATGATCAATAGCTCATATCCATGTAAAACATTTAGAATTAAATAGTCCTTGTATGCAACAGAGCAAACTTGGTGAGGAAGAAGACTCTCCAAGTTTCTTAACCCGAGACAGCTGTCTGCCCCATATATCCAATGTATCTTAGAGCACAAAATTTGCCTCTCTCCAGTTTCTCTAAGAATGAGCAAACCTCTCTACTTACAGCAAGACACTGGTCTCACTCCAGGCACACCTCCTCATCTCCATTATTTTTACTGCCAATGTTTGCAGCAGTTCATTGTAGAAAAAGCTATTAAGGGACAACTTCTCATTTCCTTTAGCTTGTAAGGTAATTAGACTGGCAAAGCAGTTACAGTGTTAATTTATCCCTGGAAGATAAATTAACTGCTTCCTTGCAGACACTGGAGGAATGACTCACATCATGAACACAAGTTTATTAACCAGAGTCCTTCCCTCTTTCCTGCCTCCCACCTTCTCCTTTGGGCACAAAATTGAGCCTGGAAGGTCAGTTTCACTGTGTCTCTCAGCATTTTCACGGATTGTCTCTGTTTCCTATCCCCAGTCCCAGAGTTCAGCCGCACCACCATTTGGGAGCCAGGTCTGCTCCCAGTGCAATAGGATCAGCTCCACCGAGAACCTTAATCTGTTCATCGTCTTGCACAGTCACAGCCATCAGCTAAATATCAGCAATGCCTTCTACACCACAGCAGCAAGTCTGCCAGGAATGCTACTAGGATCTGATTTTTAGGTGTTTTTACACACAACACAGCTAGGACAGCTCCCTACATTAGAGGGCTGGGTCCTTCAAGCAGTCATTCACACAAGCAGCCCATGCCTGCAAGCTTCATCAATGGCACTATTCACGTGAGATTTTATGGTTTAGAGGATTAGACACTGTATGTAATGTCTCAGGCTGAGACACAGCCCCATACCCACACAAGGCTGAAAACAGGCCACACAGCACACTTCTTCTACCTGCTCTCCATCAGCAGCTGAGAGGTTCAGAAATACAAATACATTTTTGAAAGTTGCCCTTTAAATCCTCAATTTCATCATCGCTCAGAAAAATCCAACTGCTTGGGATATGTGTGCAGACTCCCTGTAAGCCCACCATGATGAATTCAGCCTTCAAACAGGCCTGTGTTGTAAATTGTGGTAAATGAACTGCTGCTAGCTCTATATAACCAGTGAATTCATTTTCTAGGCTTGCCAGTGTGACCTGTTTCAACAAGACTTACATTCAGTTTTTTACAGGTATCGTGTTAATATGTTTATATAATTTTTTTTGTACAATTCCCAGCATACTTAAGGACCTCCATTATTGCAAATTGCCTCTTTATCTTTGTCACGGGATCCCTCTTTATCTGCAGGCCTTTGGCTCAGCAAAATTAACCTCTTGCCACATCAAGAGAATTTCAGTTCTGTTGTTATTTAGGTTAAACAAGACACTATGGCAACTCCAAGTAAAACCTGTTGTGCTGGCTCAGGTCTGCTGGCAAGGTATGCAAGTTTCAGGTGCTCACTTAAATCTCTCTAATCCTTGTGGGAATAAAACACTTTGAGTCTACATTTGATGGTGACACTACCATGGAATAAATATTAATTCTCTTAATTACCTTGTCTGTTGAATGACATCTGCACCTCATCTGCTCTTGGACAAGCTTCTGTGTAATGAAGACACTGCAGTGGAATTTTCTCAGTCCATGCACTGGCTCACTGACACCAGTGAGATGCCAGGTGCAGCAGATGCCTGCCCAAACTGCCCCACCCTAAATTAGGCCAAGGGAAGGAAGCGCAAAATCCCCTTCATTCTTCATAGAAGAGCACTGGGTGCTGGTGTGGGCAGTATCCTTGCCAGGAGAGCCCTTTCCAGACCACCTGTGTGGGCTCTCTTGGGTGCAACAGCAAACCAAACTCTTCAATGCCTAGCTGCAAATCCAGACTTCCTAGTACTCTCATCACTGCCCAGAGGCACTGGTACAGCCTATGCTAAAGACAAAGCATTCTGCCCTACTCTGACACCTAATTCCACCCCCAAATTCTAGTTCTGTTGTCCTTGAATGTTAAAACAACCTCAGCCCTTAGTTCTGCTGTTAGCATAACCTGACTGCTAACTCAGCCTACATGTGCTTTTCATTTGCTCATTAGCATCAAGAAGAGAATTGGCAACAAATGAGAGAATAAATGACACTGACTATAATGAGCTGGGGTTCAATTAAGAAAAAAACCCAAACCATTAAGCAACAGGATCCAAAAAGTCACAGTCATTTGGTATACCAGATCATGCTGGGGTAACAGGATTACTACTTGCACTGGGATTAGGGATAGGTTAAATTTTTTTATTTAGGAAAGCAGAGAGTGAAGGGTTTGATTTGTGCTAAAGAGAAGGTCATACAAATAGGACATGGGGTGGAAGGTTTTACTTCAGCTTTTAGGCTGAGAAGGATTTAAGGTTACTGCCAGTAAGGTCCAAGCTTTGCAGGTGGGTCTGAAAAATTGCAAGGACTAGTGTAAGACCTGTGTTGGGGACTAAAGCTTAACTCAGGCCTAAGCAGGTCTCATTTGTGCTGGCAGGAGCTAAGAGGGGCAGCAGGGACATAGGATGAGTAGCAAGGGAAAACTGTTGGTGCTCCCAGGAGGGATGAGAGAGCTCCCTGCTCCAGTGAATTTGCAAAGGTTCAGAACCTCGTGTGGCAAATGGAAGAGCTGCTGCCCTAGAGGAGCAACATTATCAGGGCACAGAATTGGTGATATTTGTGTTGGTCCAAGTGAGGCTTACTGGAGTAGTTCTCAGGATTCTACTGTGTAACTCTACAATAGCTTCTTAAATTGGAGCTACAACATGCTTTAAAAGTTAATTCACTAATGGTACCCACATAGCACCCATTGGGCTGTACCTTGGGCAGCTGGGGTGCACAGAGACCCCTTTCAAAACAGACCTAGAAGGTCCCTTCAAGTGTACTCCCACCCTTAAAGGGGCTTTTGAGTCTGTAAATCTGTTTTGCTTATGCCCCAAGGTCTGCAGGACAGTCTGTTCTTGGAGATTCCAAGCAGGTTTTAGCAGCTGGTTGCCAGCTGCAATGGGAGGAATTGTTATTCACATGGTATTGTGGGTCCCAAAACAACCTGGCTAGATAAACTGCTATGCAAGGACCTGAGAAAAAGCTGACCTTGTAGGAGGAAAGGTCTTACTTGTGTTTAATCTAAGTTCAGTAAGAACATAAACTGGATAGAGGCAGTTCAGAGACTGCAGTAAGTTAAAAGAAAAAATAAATCAGAGTAAGATATCCATAGTAGATGAGATAAAACCTCTGACTGGGTGTAAAAAACAGTTTTGGATAGTACAAAGGAACTTGTAAAGAGAAATTGATGAGAAAAGATGAGTGGTGAAGAAAACTAAAGAGAGATTGTCAGCATCCAACTTCATGGAGCATTGCCAGAGCCCGAGAAACTGCAGGAGAACCTGGGATACTGATCAGTCCTCATTATCGGCAGTTTGTCTGGTTTCTAACAGACACAGTTAATCTAACAAATCCCCCTAGTTGTTGGTAATAAAGTTAACCTCTAGGTGACAGGTGCTGGGTGACACTGTATTTGCACTTTGAAACATGAGGCTACTGCACCAGCCCTTCCTCCCTCAGGGATTCTCTTGCCCCTCTCCAAAGGGTTGGCAGCTCTTGGCTCATCTGCCTGGCCCAGCTGGTGAGCCACAGAGGCTGCAGCACACAGGGATGCTGATGCTGCTCTGCTTGCCCCCAGCCAGGCACCAGTTGGACTGGGTCCCATGAAAAGCACCATTATTTTCCAAGAACTCAAGGAAAGCAAATACCTGGATAAGTTCTTACTCATTTTCCACTCTTTTTACCCAGAACTAGAGAGTTTGAACAGTAGCTTCAGAGATCTTTAACACAAACTACCAGGAACTCATTGTCTTCTTCCTGAAACAAAAGGATGTCCAGGAGGTCTGTAAGCAGTTAATCTTGGATGTTTTCCTGTAACAGCTCCTGTGTTTAAGGGATTGAGCCCACCATTCTCTCACATATCTTTGGCCAAAGAAAAACTCAGAGGTAGGGAAACAGCCATGGTGACACTTATAGGACAGGAGAAGAATGAGCTGGAACAGAGATAAGGCATGAACATGGAGCAGTGGAGGCAAGGCTCATTTCTGCATGGTCCACTGATATGGAAAACAAATGTGGTCAAGCAAGGAACAGAATAACTCACTTTTTTTTTTTTTTTTTTTTCCAGGTAGATGTTTCTACATAATTGATAGGTTTACAGCTAGAACTGTTGCTGCAGAAAGGGTCAGAAAGTGCAGGTGAAGAAAGGTTAAAGTAAACTAGAAGTCACTCTGAGCTGGAATAAAGGTGAATACTGAAATTAGATTGTTGTTGCTGTAGCAGGAGTCTCTCTGGCCCTAAACAAGTCTAAACCCAGGAGAGGTTTAGATGTAGAGCTCTGAATGGAAGGATCAAATTGCTAGGACATTTGCTGAGTACTGTGTGGTTTTTTCTATATTTTCCAATTTCTAGAACATTTGTGAAAAAAGGTTGGGCTACTTCATATGGTTGCAGTTACTGAGAGCAGGAGCAGCTTTGCCATGTCAGGTGCAGAGGAGTGGGATAGAATTCACATTTGAAAGAAACTGGCTTAAGGTTACTCAGAAGCTCATCTGTGTAGCTAAAGTGATCTTTACATCTCTTGAAAAATTATCTACACCTATGATTAAGGCTGGAGAGGGGATAAGAGTTATGGAAAAGGGGCTGAAGATCACAAGTTAGTGATGCAAGGGCCACTGCTGAGGATGAGATGTGGGGCCATGTGTGGTTTGTTACTCCAGGTTCAGGGGAGAACTGCAGAGAAGAGACAGCTCTGGGCTGTATAATTAAGATTCAACTGAAGAGCTAGTTGGATTCACAGATACTGAGATGCATGTGGGCTGGACTGATACCAATAGGGAAGTATGACCTTTTTTCTTGTTTGATAAGTTGTTTATTATTGTTAAGCCTGTGGCTAGGTTTTGTGGTTAAGGTTCATTTACAGAGTCCTCATTTGCTGGAGGACTGGGATCTTGTCAGGCCTAGCAGACTGGGATGAGGACTGATACCAAAGGAAGCAAACTCCTTATATTGCTTATCCATCTGCTGCTGGGATGTGTCTCTTGGTACCACTACTGTCAGGAATGTGGTTACTGCTCAACAGTGGTGGGGAAATGATTCCTCTCTTCTATTCATGGTAAAAAACTCACTGACAAAACTTTGGCTTAGACTAGTCCTGCATACTAAATGTATCTAATTTGACATACCAAAACTTTTGGCTTTATTCCCAACCCACAAAGTTAGGCTTTAGTTTTAACACAGAGAGGCCTAGCTGGAAACAAACAAACCCAAAGGAAGATATTCCTCCCTTCTAGCAATGGTTCTTGCTCTAGGAGGTTAAGCCTTGAAGACTGTAGCCATAAAACTTGAAATCTTCAGAACCTGCTGTTAGTAAGTGTACCAGTCATAGCACAAGTTAGATTATTAACCCTTTACACAAACACAGAAAATCAACTAAGACAATATACACACACATGCATCACATATATATGTATATAGCCTTCTGAAGGTGTCAAAGTAATATGAACACCATTCAAAATCCCCAAGGTTTTATACAGCCCTTTGTCCTAGGCAGAGTCTTTGTGTTCTCAGTTTAAGTCAAACTTGTAAGGGCCTGGCAGCCAAAAATCCAAACCCCAGCTGGAATAGTTATAGACTGGATTGTGAGGCTAAAAAGCTGATATCTGCTTGATTCCTAGACCCAGCACCTCTAAGGAGTCAAATAGTCAAACTAGTATTTCAGGATCTGCTGTCTCCAACTGTAAAATTGATCATATCTTTGAGACCCTTCTGTAAACTGTAGAGAAGCATGAAGTACTCTTGCCTCCTGGCACAAACCTGTATCCACAGTTCCTTCTGGATTGCACCTTTAAACACTGGTCTTCTGGCCTTGTTCTATTTCCCTAACATGACACCTGGCCATAGAGTTAGGTTCTTATCATAGCTTGAAAAGAGAATGAGCTCTTGCCCTCTGGCTACCAGCCCCAACCCTAAAGTGCCACAAAACTATCTACTTTCCATCAAGCCCTGCTAGCCATAACCTCTGCCTTAGCTGAAGGCCACAAAATGACACATAATAGGCTTCTCTTTTGCAACCAGCCCATAGCCAAGGCCAGAGTGACATTCCTTCTGCAGATTAAAGCCTGGTTGTCCAACCCAGCTGTCCATCAGTCGATAGGGGGAGGCTAAACTTAACTATAACCCCTGAAACTGCTACTGCAGCCCCACACCAGTCTCCCTTCAAAAGTAGTTGCTGACACCCAGAAAAACCTACATGTGTGTCTCTGGTGGATCTGAATGGTGAACAAAGCCAAAGCAAAGCCTCAACTACACTCCAAGTGAACACCACCCCACAGATACTTTGCATCATTAATTTGTCTGTTTCAGGCACCATTCCTTTGTCCAAACATGAGCACTTGGCCAGATCTAGTGATAAAGTAACATCTTCAGCACTCATCTTCCAATCCCAGACCTGGTATCAGTTCCAACATTGGTATCACACAAAGCTCAGTGACTGCCAACATCTTCACAAGGGTTTTTTGTATCTGCTTCCTCCTAGAAGCAGCCTTATATACATCACTGTCAGCCTTGTAAAGTCTATCAGTGGAAACAAACTGCTCTGCCTTGTACATCCAGAGCCATGGCAGTATTTTTAGATTATGAAGATGCTATAAACTATATTATGAAAGCCAGCAGATTCTAACTTGCACCAAAACCAAGGGTAAATCTGTGATTCTCTCAGCATCACCTTCAGCAATAATTCAGTGAGCTTTCCAGGGTAAGCAATAAAGCTGAGCATTTGGTACTTTATAGTTAAAAACCTCAAACCCAGTACTTACATTAAGGTAGTCAGAGACCCCTCACAACAGATATGCTCCGTATGAGGCCTCCTGGAATAAAAGATTTCTTGTGGGGGATGATGAGGAAACAGATGTCCAAGCAAAGAAAGCTCAACACAGCTGCCTGCTAGAGGGATTCTCTGCATTTACCTGTGGTTGGCATTGACTTGGCATAGGAGGGAGAAGGGGTGTTGCAGGGTTTCACAAACTGGCTTTGCTTCTCCTGAGTTTGCAGTGCAAATATAGGCAGAATCATGGGGCATCTCAACACTGTCACAGTTTAGGTTGTTTTGGTATTTGAACCCAGACATCTTTTGTTATTGTGGTTGCAGGCAAAAGTTTGAAGTCACAGATGAAGAGGCACAATTCACTCTAAGTCAGATCTAGATAATTATACTGCAGATGTCTAAGTACTCTGGAACTCCACTGTATCTGATGGAGAGCAATAGAAGGAGAAATTGCTCTAGAGCTAAATTTTATGGCATGAATCATATTCATAATGAATCTATTACATTTTCAACTATATCTGTGAAGACAGCTGAAGGTGAGTAATTCATACGTAGACATCTACATTTAGTCAGATAAACCTTTTAAACTTTCTTATTAACCTGGAAGATTAGGCCCTTGAATAATCAGCAAATTTCCATACATGTTGCCTTTATGGCATTATGATTTATTGCTTCATGAAATGGACTTTAAAGGGTATAGCATGACATGGGATTTCTTGTATCTGTTCTAAGGAATTATTATTAGTATTAGTATTAGTATTAGTATTAGTATTAGTATTAGTATTAGTATTAGTATTTTCACTTCAGAGGTAAATCAACCTGTGAACTGAAGGAGAATTCTGTCTATTTAAGTGTTTGCAATAGTTAAAAAATTTGTTTAAGTTGGCTGGTCAGGTGGCAATGACTGGCCTAGAAAGGCTAAAACCCAGCAGAACAGTGAAAATTTATAGTGTATGAGCATCTGGCCTGGCTCTGTTTCCTCTCACCTCTCAAGAACCAGAGGTAGGAAAGCAGGAGATCACCACTACCAGGAGTGGTTATGTTTCTTAAAGTCACCTTTGGGGAATGCTCCAGCATCTGGGAATTTTAAAATTGTTCCTCTACTCTCTCACACATTACACTTAATTACTTAGCTGAAAAGAGCCATCTGCAACACCAAGATCAGGGCTCCTCAGCTGAATACAGAAAGTAATTTCTTTATGCTCATCCTTCCCCAGACATGGCTGATTAAATGATGAGATTCAATACTATGTATGGGGGAGCACTGACTGCTCCTCCTTGCAGAGTGTCTGATTACAGGACACACAGCTGTAAGAGTGAGCACTTTCTGAATATAAACTTGGTGCTTGTTCATTTGCTGTGGACCATTCAAAAGGCTGATTCACAGAAATAAGTACAAGTAACACAGCAATATTTCAATTCCATTATCCTACCAATGGCATGTAATTTCACTGCCAGTGACAATTAAGTTAGCCAACTGTATTTTTATTTAGTCTTTAGTACCCCAGCACAGCTTTTTGCTTACTTTGCCACCAATTTAAAATCCACATCCTCTCCAAATATTGTATTAATATTGTTGTACACAATACTCCAAGCCATTCTACCTTACTGAATATTGAGGGGGGAGGGTGTTTGTGTGAGTGATTGCCTGTCACTGAAGCCAAGAGTCACACTCCATTTAATATCCAGGAAGCAGAATTAACTCCCAGTGAATATGCACAACACAACCCATAAAGAAAAGAACTGCTATGACTGTGTGTGTTGCTCAAGAACAGCTTGAGTAGATGTGCATAAGCTGGCTGGATCAGCCACATATAAAACCCCTGAAGTAATAGTGAGGACAGCACAGGCTGCAAAACCTTCTTAGGCCAGGGATAAATTAATTTACTTCAATTCCATGCTATCTTGGTCAAATTACCAGCTATGCCCAGTTAGCTACCCTGAAGCTGAATTTATCTTATTTCTGCCTTCCCATCCCAACCTTCTCTTTTTAATTTTTTTTTTCTAGTTTAAATGGATTAAATGAAGAAAATGTCAACTAGAATAGTTGAACCATTACACTGTTAGATCAGGGCCAATGGCCATTGAGGAATGGATGTCCTCTATTCTAAGCTCCCATGTTTTTCCTTTCAGAGGATAAATCAATCTATCAAGGAGAAATTTTAACCTTATATCCACCCTTGGATATAAGGTGAGATTCTCCATGTTTGCTACATATGAGAGAACTTTTCTGGCTGACAATGAGAAGCAGGAAACATTTCCTCTTCCCAAACCCTTATTAACCAATTTCAAACTATTCTCCAAAGGTAGGTACAGACAGAGCCACTTTGAGATAACCAAGATGGAGCTTGTGGACCTGAAAAACAGCTATTATCTTTTAAGATTACCAGAAGGATTTCAAGTGAAAATCACTCTAAGAAAAGCAAGATTAAAATAAAAGCAAACAAAATCAAATAAAATCATCTCTTCATAAAATACAAAGAGTATGGGTGAACGGTTTGCAGGAGAAAGTACAAAGGAAAAAAATGCAAATATCCACCTAGAGTTTGGATGATGCTTAAGGATGCCAGGCCTTTCTGGAGCTGTATGACCACAGTCAATGATGGGTGAAGAGAGGAGCCAGGGCACTTCTTCTATGGGCCAGAGAATGAAGTGTAAACTAAGAGAGGTAAAAGACTGGAGCACAAGCAGCTGGCAAAAGCCTGGGCTGCAGAGGACAATCCTGCTTCCCTTCTATAATGGGTGCTGAATGATGTCAGAGTGCTGAGTAAATTCCTCAGATGGAGCTGCTGTGCAGAAACTTCCAGATTGTCAACCATGTTACAGAGACTTTGAGACCTTTAGAGTTAGGTCTAAGTACACTGAGATGTTACACCAGTTATTTATACTGGGGTTTTTCTTTGTATTCAAGACCCATTAGCAAACCACTTCTCTGTTTTGTTTTGTGTATAATGGAAATTAAATTATGAAAATCGGGTCATGGTAACAAACATTTGGGTTTACAGCAGAGTAGCAAGCTATTACCTTTTCAAAGACAGAATTTCACAAACATTTATTGACATCACATTGATTATAGTTTTTCAAGGAAGTGCTGATTACAGGTTCAGCAGATTTTCTTTATTTAATGTTTTGCAGTGAGGAGACATCTTCTATTAAAACTCCATGCAACCAGCTTTCAAAGAGTCTGCCAACATCTTTAGTGAATACATCCCATTTTAGTTTCCCTGCTTTGGGGAAAAGCACTGAATTGCCAGGGCCCTTGTGCAGTTCAGAAATTATCATGATAACCATGAAATAACTTGATGTTAACTGATATCTCAAAATCACTCTTAGCACAAGCCAGGATAAATACTTTCATTTCTTTTAAGGCCATTTGCAGAAGCCAAAAGCAATAAGGCAGTTCAAAGGTTTTTCAAAGTCAGAAATTAAAGAAACAAATGCTTAACTTGATTAATGTCTATATATCTATCAGCGAGCTGTACCTGAGTATTTGTCATTTCCTTGCATCCCTCAAGATATGAGCTCAAGAGGGACTCTCTGATTCTTGAGCCTATTATTTCCTTTCCTTTCATTTTCCAGGTCCCTTCTTGAAGTTCCCCTGAAATTCTGTTTCAAATCCCTCCCTTGCCCTGGAATGATGCTATTCTGCACTTTGGCAATGTGTCTCCCAAACCCTTGTCTAGATGGTAATAAGAGAAAGAGCTATTTACAGCCTGATTCAAGACATATTTTCACAGTCATAAGAGGGGACACCATTACTGGATGGTTGTGTAACCACTTGTCCTGCAATGTCTCTACTGCCAGTTATTTGGATAAGCACAGCAGCCCATCTCCTCACACCAGTCAGGACCAGGCTGAGCCATATTTCATGTCTCTTACTCATATTTTCCTTTGGTCTATGCAGCCATGGTAGGATCTTCTTTCATATAAAAGTATTTCCTCCACTTTACTATGAGCTTTATCGTAGTTATTCATCTAGGTCTTTTTTACATATAATTTTAATAAAAAAACCAACTTAGTAAGTAGTATAATCTTAAAATTCAAGAAGGGTGTTGATAGAGAAAAAGCAGCACTTAAAGGCAAAGTGGCAAACTGCCAGTGAAAGTTAGAATTTGCATTTACTTTCTAGAGAATATAATTTTTTAACTATACAGTTTCAGATCCTACTTTAAAATCCCTTCAAAATATGTTGGTTTTTTAAATTCTCTCTATTCTTCATTGTCTTATTTGAAGTATAAAAACTGAAAGTATTTGAATTTGTGGAAACACTAACAATATTAATTTTCTTTTTTTCCCCTATGCACTAGTACATTCACATTTAAACATGAGCTTTAAACAAAAATGCAATGGAAGTGAAACACAGCTGAGCATTCACCCTTGAAAACTGAACAGAACTGCTTATAGATAATTTAAAAGTGCATGAATATTATGTTTGGCTTCCTTGGGAGTTATCAGAGATATGCCAGCTCGTTTGCCAACTATTTCAAAGTAATTTAATACATAATACATTCTAAAATGTATGACACAGTGTGTGGGAAAATTGGCATTTCGGTAGTAAGTTACTATCTAAAGGAAGAGGAAAAAGAAATTATGACAACTGCTTGTCAAGACATTTATTCCAGTGGCATCTGCCAATGTGGAAATGAAAAAAGAGCAGCATCAATGGGGTGCTCTTAAGATGTGACTTAGAGTGTGGGAAGTGATGACAAGTAGTGGAAGAAATTTGCTGCCATTAATATTCCTAATAATTAAGACCCATGATGCACTGACTTTTACTTTAAGCTTGAATACATTTTATTGAATAGAGCCTTCTGCAGGCTTCAGATGGGATTCTCAGTCAAGCACACTGACCACCAAACTGTCCTTCTGACCAGCTGCCCTGAGTTACTCCACAGAGATTGCTTGATAGGAATTTTTCAGCACAGGGCAAAAAATATCACAAATGTTTCTGCACCATTAAGACAAAAGACAGAATCCCACATTATCTCCTGCCTTGTCCCTGCTTGGGTCTGTGCTGGTCCTGATGATGGCAACGGCAATGGAGAAAACTCTGCCTGAGGAGGTGTCCAGGAAGTGAGGGGAATAACTTGTCAAAACCTAGAATATTCAACTGTGAAAGTAAAGAGCAAATGGAATATATCAGCCTTTGCATGGCAAATACAAGAACTGACCTCTAGGAAATGACAGATGGGTGAGAGCTTTGGATGGAGTGACTGGCAGGTGTGAAGAGTGCAGCAGTCCAGGGTAAGTGTTGATGCACAGAGCCAAATCTGGCATTAGCTGTGCTGTTTATTGTGTGAGAGTGAATGCAAGTCAGCAGATAAAATGCCAAGGCAGAAGGAAATGAGAAAAACTGGACCTGTTCCTATTTCTTACTCTGTGCAAGTTCATCAACCTTTGTGCTACAATTTCTTTTTTCATCAAAAAGGGGGGAAAGGAAAAAAAAAACAAACAAGAAAAAAATCTGCCCTTGTGCTTCTTTCTAAACCAATGAGATCTATATAGGATCTTAGCATTCATCTCAGGGCAAGAATCACATCATATAAAACATTGAAAAAGAAAAAAGAAAGGAAAGAAAAAAGGAAAAAATACATCCCAAATGGATCAGTAACAAGTTGTTTTTCCAGCACAGCCTTTGACTATCATTTACAGATGACAGTTCTGCATCAAAATTCAAAATCCCCACTCTCAATTGTTTTCTGCAATCTTCCTAGGTTGCTAGAAATTATGAAAATATTTGTAGTGAAAACCGTTTTGCTTTTGCAAGGAAAACTGCACTTGACACCTAACTTGGACTTCTCTCCTTTGTTAGTCCAACAGGAAAATGAGCCAGATCTCCAGTCCTGCTGTACCATACCAAGAATCCTCCTTTTTTACTCTGCAGCAATGGTCTGACCCATCTGCCACAGCCACTGAAAATTGTGCCCCTGATCATGAACCAGGATTTTATTCCCAGGTTGCTGTTCCTGCAGCAAAGCTTGGCTGTACATGAGGATGCTAAAGGGGAAAGCCTGCAGTTTTCCCCAGGATATGGCTTTCATTTACAGTTATGGACTGCTTTTTCAGGTTTGTTTTTCAGCCTATATTTCAGGCTTCCAAGAAACAGATGCCCAAGGAAGTAATACAGATGTAGAGTTCCACTTGGTGTAGCTTGTGTGTACAGGGAGTCATCAGAGTGAACTTCACGCTGCTGTCCTCAGAGAGTGTCTGCTGAAGAGGAAATGCACATTTAGGAACTTGGAAACAGCTACCTCAGCTGTAGAGGCTGCTCCACAGGAAGAGCTCTCATGTGTAGTACGGCGTGTCAATTTTAAGCCCAGCTTAAGTATTGGTTGCTGTAGCTCAGAACTTGTTTAATGTAAAGCACAGGTCTGAGGTTAAGTTGTTAAAGAACTAGTGAATTTTTCATTCTTCCACACCTGAAAGTATAAGAAGGCAGATCACCAGAAATTTGGTAGGTAAGGATAAGGTAAGGAGGAGGAGGGAGAAAAAAATCTTTAAAACATTTGTTTATTACTCAGCTTCACATCTCACCTTCTTCTTCACTTTCCCATAAGCCACCTATCAGTTGAATTTGTATGCTGTGACCTTTTAGCTTCAGCAGGGACAAAAACAAAAACTCTGGGCTTTCTCTGGCTCAGCCTGTGAAAATTGGTGGACATTTAAGCTTAATATACTAAAATTTCAGTTCCAGACACGCTGCACAGCACTTGCCAAACAGAATGCCAAGATAGTCACAGGGAAATTATCTTTTTGACAGCACACTGTATAATGTCTGCTGGGGTGACTCCAGCCCCAGCAAGTCATAACTAGAGGTCACACAGTCTGGATGCACTCTTGTGTCCAACGTCTGTTTTCCACCAGTCTAATCTTCAATGAGAAACAAAGGCAAAATACATTCATTGTTTTGGCAATTCTCGTTATCTGAAGACTGGAAGAATGTTGATATAAGAACAGAAAAACAGGCACACTTGGGAAGCTCACAGATTCATATTTTCTGTTGCTGTGTGTCCATCAGTGGCCCAGACTGATGTCCAAGAGCAGCTGTGTTTGCTCTGAGCATCCTTGGTGCATATCCCATCCACCACACGAGGGTCTCTGGGGTCAAACCTGGTACCTCCGAATCCTTTTTTTTTTTTTTTTTTTTTTAAATAATTTATCCAGTAGCATTTTGAAGAGTTAAAAAACCTCAGACTTCCACAAATTCCTGTGTCAGAATTTCCCCAGTTTACTTGCATGTTTACTGAAAGTTATCTCTTTGGTTTGTTTGAAATGTGCAGAGTACAAGTTTTGAGTGAGGACTCCTAGCTGTAGTGCTGCAAGGTACAGTAAGCATTTTTCTCTAGACTTGTTCTTCATATCCACTAGCAGTATTATAATATCTCATATCAGACTCAGTCACCTTGCTCCCAGGTTGGAAAGTGACTATTTAGTAATTCCTTGTTTACTTTCAGCCCTTCTCTCCTTCTTCTCTGCATTTCCCAGTTCTATTATTTTCTGAGAGCTGGAAAGCAATTAGTGGAGTACAACAGGAGTAAGCAACAAGATGATGGCAAAAAATCCCTAATCTGTTTAGTTCCCTGTTCCTAAGTTTCCTGGCAATGTCTACAATAAACCCAATATCTCTTCAAAAAAGGCAGCTCAGATTCCAACACTGTAAAACTAGAAGTGGGTTTTGTCTCCCTTGATATTTATCTATGTTGAATTTTACTTGCTATTTCATCACACAGAATTTGGAGATCCTTCACATTTAGCCCTTACCTTTGCTATCCTGAATATCTTACTGATCTCTTTGTTCAGACCTTTCACTGACCTTGAACACCACTCTCTCCCAGCATATAGCTGTATTAATCTCTGCTGGCTGGAATTCAGTGTGAAAACTCTCCAGGACTCCTAACTTCTCATTCTTCTCCATCTAGCTAGTTGTGTATCTCAAAGATGAATGTCCACAGCAGCCTGGTTTAAAACCTTGTTGCATGCCTTTTGTTGGCTGAGCAGCTGGATCTCCTATCTCAATATCCCTGCTGAACTCTTCAGGAAAGCAGCTCTGATATGTTTCTGAGGAAAAAGCTTTGGCAGTGTTTGCTCATCCCCTATGTTTCATATTTACCCATGTGTACTCTTTTCTTTGGTGCAGGTCCTAATGATTTGCTTGCTACAGACATAGCAGATGTATTTATTCATTGTATCCCAGATCTCTTCAGAAGCATGTTCAAAAATTGGTGTCATAGTTGAAACCTTTAGCTCTCCAAATACATAAACAAGAGGTCATGGATCACAGTTAATTCAGTTCTGGGCTCCTTCAGAAAGCACAATGTGTCATTAATAAACATAAGCTCCCAAGTTCCTGAGACTTCTGGGAACGTTTCAAAGGAATTTTAAATTCTGCTTTGTGCCTTACCAAACACCATGTCTATCACCACAGGTGCCTTTCATTAGGTGTTCTTCACTCTCTGCCACTTTCACATTGGACTACTTCAAGCTCCTATTTGACCAGAGTATTTTTTCTAAGAAATTCACCTGCATTAAGGGAATCTGAATACTGGTACTTCTATCCTGTGCTGCCTCATGCTTTTAGTTTCTTTTTTGCTTTCCTCTTTTTTTTGGCCAAAACTCATTTAAAACATTAAGAAATATTTAGTGCTTTTGAAAAGTGCCTGGCTAAGAATACTCACAATATTTATCCACCAACAAAGACTGCATGAGCAGCACCAGTAAATCACAACTTGACCTGAAGGAACCTGGAGTGGAAAGTGAAATCCATCAAGACTTTTAGAGCCAGCATTGTAAGTATCAAGTCAAACTCCTAGTATAACTGATGTCAGCTGGGGCTCTGATTCACTGCAATCTTTTAATCTGTGTTTCTGCATTTAAATGACACTTTGCAGTACCAGGATGATGCCAATTAATCTGCCCTTCCTATTCTGTGTAGCCCTTGCTCTGATTCAGCTGTCACACTTACAAGGGGGACTATTTCCTCATGTAAAGGACAAATATTGCAACATGTCTTTTTAAAGAACACTTTCTCAGACCTATTCCTCATTTCCTAACCCTGGGGGATTATCTGGTATTCAAGGCTGGTGTCTGTGTTGTTACAGCCTTAGAATCAAAAGCAAGGTGTAACTCCAGTAAGAGCAGTGGGGCTGACAGCCCTACAGAGCAGCTGTAAGTGTGCACAGACTAGATCCACACTTCTCATCCCAAGAAATTCTGTCATTTCCCTCTTCCAAGGTTCAAACTCACTGGCTACTTTTTCTGCACACGTGATGAATAGGACTGGATTCTGAAAATACCATTAGAGAAAAACAAATGTCAACAACAGAATTAGGGCCCTTTCATTTCTCCCCAGAAAATAGAAAACAAACATTGTAAATTGCCCATCAATTACTCAAATGCAGATGCTTGAAGTTCTTTTCCCTGTTGCAATTATAGAAGTTGTTCCATGCAATAAAAGGTTATTAAGGCAATACTTAATGGCCTTATTCATAATTCTAAGCAAGCATCATTTAAAATTTAAACCTACCAGGCTGTTTGAATATAAATCACAATGCTCTTGAGTATATAAAAAAAGTGAGAACACCATAAATTTCAAGTATTTTCAGACGTCTCTTCCCATCACTTCTGTTACATCAGCTTTACCGCTCGCTCTCTCTCTCTCCATTAGACCATTCAATATTCTTCTCGCAATGCTCTCCGTCTGCTTTTCCCATTCTTGGCTGAATAACTCTCCCAACGCTGCCATAGCAGTGGAGGAGGGGTTGCCTTCCTGGAACCTGCTTACTTATCAGAATGGACATCTAAATGGTCTCAGAGCAGAAATGAATGCTCTCAGGCCATTAGAGGAGAGCCTTCTGAGATGGTTGGGCAGAGCCTGACCGCAGCCCTGCGTGCTCAGAAGCACTTGGTCCTACAGCCACTCTCAGTACAACACCCTGAGTCCTTCCCTGATGAAACTTTGGTCGCAATTACAAAAGAGGTTGAGGTGTTTTTGTTGGTTTTGGGTTGTTTTCTTTTTTTAATGGTGTTGTGAAAGGCAGGACTAAGTTTATGATTAACTTAGCCAGACCTTATCTCAGCTCATAATTAGCATGGCTTTTTTTGGAATACTGCCTGGTGGAAAATGAAAATAATAAACCCCTTAATTTTTTCTTTTGGTCTCAGGAGCAGAAAGGTTTCCAGGAACAGAGCACGATAGGGTTCACCAGTTTCAGTCTCACATACAGCACATCTATAGCTGGAAAAGGTCTTTGATAGGTTCCATGACAAATCAGTAAGAATTGCTCCACAGGGGGTTCAGCAAGTACTGGAATAAATCAAATTAGTTGCTAGGTAAATGCATTTATTTTTGTCTTCTAAATCAGTTTTTTCTTTCCTGAATGATCTTTCTGGATAAGG
Source organism: Oenanthe melanoleuca (assembly GCF_029582105.1). NCBI lineage: Eukaryota > Metazoa > Chordata > Aves > Passeriformes > Muscicapidae > Oenanthe > Oenanthe melanoleuca. The sequence goes on from NC_079336.1 coordinate 42,026,702, forward strand.
AGCAACATGAATGAGCAAATGAATGCTATTGCAGCCAGGGCAATCTTTTGATTAAGGTAAATGTGGGCTCCTTCTCATCTCTGCTGCTACATACTGATAAGGTAAACTGTGCTGTAAATATCAGTTCAAAATTATGTTTTGTCTCTTCATTTCAAATGAAACACAGAAACTGAAGACTGCTGCAGAACATCTCTAGTGTGCATGTGAAGAGAACAATCAAGCACTTTTGCTGAGAGACCCCATGTTCAGAGCTCAGCCTCTAAAAAAAAGGCCTCCAGGATCCTGAGATGTGGTTCTTTCTTCCATATTTATTAACCAGCAGAAACATACAGACTAACAGACAGAGGACAAAAACTACACCCCCAAAAAGAACAAAAAAAAATGGACTGCATTATTTTTTGCTACTTAGAATAGTTATTATGCTATAACACAGAAAAATACTATTTTTACAAGATAGCTGAGAAGTACCATGTAGGACCCAAATTAATTTAGTTTATCTCTAGAGAAACTAAAGAGATATCTCTAGATAGACCAAGAAAAATATCTTTAAAAATAGTTTAGGAAAGTTATTCTAATTTCCAAAGCAAGTACCATGAGGTTGGGTTTGGGTACAGTGATAAATATCTGCTCCTTTCAAATCATTCTTCACTGAATGACAAAAGGAATATAGATTGCAGAGGTTTTTTGGCTGCCATAGTACTGCCACTGGAAAGTCACATTATTCCTTACAAAAAACCAAGAACTCTGTTCAGTTTATATGAAGAAGGTACGACTGGAAGCAAATGCTACATGAACAAGAGCATACTCTGCATAAGATTTTATTTTTCCCTTAATGATCCATGAGATCCATGTGTCTAAATTATTTTGAAAACTAATTGAAATCAGTTGTCCAGCAGAGGGCCATAGAGAAGATGAGGGGTCTGGATCATCTCTCTGATCAGGAGATACCACTGGAGCAGGACCTGTTCAGTCTGGAGAAGACAAGACTGACAGAGGATCCCATTAATGCCTGTAAATATCTCCAAGGCTGGTGTCAAGAGGGTGGTGCCAGATTCTTTTTGGTGGTGCCCAGTGACAGGACAAGGAGCTCCACCTCAACATGAGGAAGAACTTCTTTACACTGAGGGTGGCAGAGCACTGGAACAGGCTGCCCAGGGAGATTCTGGATTCTGCCTCTGGAATTATTCAAAACCCCACCTGGCTGCATTCCTGTGTCACCTGATGACCCCCCCTGTGGACTAGTGATCTCCAGATGTCCCTCACAACCCTAACTGTTCTGTGATTCTGTGTTTCTGTCAAATGAGTGAACTCCTTCCAAAAAATGCCCTATGGAAGAGGAAAAGAACTTGCAGCATGCTACAGCCACTGTGCTACAAACCTTAAGTATGTCTTACCTTTAAGATTTTAAAAAGCCATTTTTCAGATGCAAAATTAGTGGATATTAAATTCTTTAGAGAGATTAGGAACATTATACAGAGAGCTTTTCTAGTAAGTAATTGTACATTTCACAAAGGAAGACCTCTAAGCACTATGTTCAATTTTCCAGTTGAAATGCAGCCCCAGAGATGTGTGAGGCATCGTCCAGCACATCTCTGATGTGGCCTCACTCCTCTCAATTCTCTCTAAGCTCCAGCCAAGTTTCAGAGCTCTGTGACTCACTGTCCTCAGAGGAGCATGTCTATGTCACCTCTCTCCCTGACTCCTTCGAAGGACACTGCCACGTGGGCACTGGTTTCAAAGCTCTCATTCTCAAACACCTCCACATCCGTTTCAAACCACCTCCATTCACCTTGTGAGATGACAGCATTATGGGAAGCAGAGCCAGAAGATGGAAAATGGAGTGACCCTCTTCTTCCTGTGCTGCTCCCTTTCCTGACTGCTACGTGCAGTGGGTGAACCCAAGAGACCTGAGTGGTGAAAGTGTGGGCAGGACATTTCTGGGAAGGTAATGCTCTCTGAAGTACCAGAAATGGTTTTTACTTTATGACACATGCACTGGAAGATGTTACAAACCAGACACTCTTGACAACAAGTTTTAAATCATGGTTTATATTGGACGTGACAGCAAAGCTGAAGATTAAGGCAACTTTCACACCTGACATATTTGCTGACTTGTGACAGTGAGAGAGGAGGAAGAGGGCTCCAGGACACAACAGGAGACCTATCTCATGCCAGATTGTTTCAGTATGGATTTTCTTCTTGGTTATAATGAAAATCCTTCTATAACTTGTCAGAGACACATGATACCTATGTAGGGGTGGTCAGAGCAGAGTTTGCCTCCTCTGCTTGCACCAGAAGCATCTTCAAGATTTAGCAATAGGGGTATCCTTGCTATTGTTTAACCCAATTACAGGACTACCTGTCCAAAGGGTAGCATGTCTGGCAAGCTGGTAACAGTCTCACTGCCATCAGCAGGGCTGCATTTTGGAAAGAGTGCTGTGCTACATCATTCATGACAATCTGAAGGTCTGGTGAGATCACTACACCCACCAGGACAGAGGAAAGAAATACAAATGGCTCCTCCACCTCTGTGTCTCTGGATGTGGGTAGATAAGGCCTGGAAGTTTCCTTGTTTGCAGGAGAAATCTTACCAGAACTTGCCTCCAACTATTACTTACGCCACAGCTTTAATTACTCAGTTTTGCCATTAAGCCATGGGCCATCAAGTTTTAATGCAATCTTACATTGTTGATTAAAACATTGTGTTATTTCCTGAATGTCAAACAACATATGACAATAAAGTAGGCATAAAAGATCAGGAAAACAAATGTTCAGCTACTTCAGTACTGAATGCAAAGCATAAATGTCTGATCTTTGAGTGCTTTTGTATTTGCTTGAAGCCTTATAACATTAGAATTGACAATAGTAATTAGTTTGCCTTTCAGAAAAATGAAATTTGAATATTCCTGAACTCTCCTGGGCCCAACAGCCTGTAGCTAAAGCTATTTATGTAGCTAAAGCATATTAACTTGCTTTCATTGGCTCTCCTGTTACTGATGAACAGTTGTTTTACCTAACATGGACATCTTGCAGTTATCCACATCATCCTATTCTCCGCGTATACGCAACAGAGAGCTACAGATACCTCAAGAGGATGACTCACAAAGTGATGTAAATTAAGTGGGTCTGATGAATTACCTTCTCAAGGGGCCTATTTCTTTCCACTGAGGTAAATAGAGCTCAGGGTGACTAGCTTGGATTTAGCAAGGTGATGATGTTCACATAGATACATTAAATTACATCTATTTTCCAATTTTCTTAAAATACCTAGGGTTTATACATTAGAGCACTTAAAATTAGAAAAGATCTTCAAAAGCATAGGAGAGCTATCTGACTTCAAATTTATTATCTCAGTCTCTTTAGATATTTTAGGAATATCGTTATCTCTTGGTACTCTTGCAGTCATGTCTGCCCCCAGCTGAATCCCTAGGTCTAGGAGGAGTCAGAGGCCCAGGGGAAATACAAATGCCATTGATTTCTTTGACTTTGATGAATTTCTGGTTATCATCTCTAACCAGGATTGAGAAAATAACCCCCTAAAGAACAGAGCAACTCAGGTCTTCCGAAATGAAAACATCTCTGGAAAGGAAGGCTTATGTCATACTTCTCATTTTGTGCCTGCAAGCAGCAGTAGTGAGAAGAAAGACTACCTGAAAGACTCACCATCTCACAGCAGCAGATTTCTGTAAGTTTTGCTACTGTCAGCTTGTCAGAAACACTGCTCCCTCTACGAAGCCTAATTCTCCTCTCCCCACCTCTCACATCTCTGAGGTTATTTCTCACCTACAGCTGGGTTCTTTACTCTGAGCAATCACTGACCTTCCCAGAACTGAGGAAGGTCTGTCAATTGTTGAAACTCTGTGAGACCCTGTCTGAGATATCACACAGCCTTTCCCCAGGTGGTTGGTTTTATATGGGCATATTTCATTATAATGTACCATGCTAACAAAACCTCAAAGCAGCACCAATTATTTTCAATACTGTGTGGAAGAGGGGAGAGGTCTGCAGAAGGCAAATTTGATACAAAGAAGGACATGGGAATGCCAGAACAGACTATCCCAGGAAAACAAAGGAACTATCAGCCCACGTGTGCCCACAAGATGACAAAGGGGTCAAGCAAACAACCCAAATAGTTCTGTTTTGCCAAAAAACTTAGACCAGATGACTCTAGTGTCCTTTTCTGACAAGGTAACCAGCCTGGTGGCTGAGGGGAAGCTATGTGCATGACTTGCAATCACCTCACATGACATCCTCATAACAAGCTTTAGCAACATGGTCTAGCTGTAACCAGCCTCAGGTATGGGCAAAGGGAGTTGAAAACCTGCTTTCAGCACAGGGGCTATTGGTGACTCACTGTCAGATGAGGAGAGAGGCTGTCAGCTCTCTCTCACTCAGTGTTTTTATCAACAACTAAATTATGGTACACAGGGTGGATAACAACAAATTCTAATTTGCAAATGTCTTGAAGGGCAGGGTTAGAGCTAAAAGTGATCAATAACAGCTTGGAGGGAGGTATGAAATCACTATGAAGAAATTCAGCAAGGACAAGATCCAGTGCTACACTGCAGAAGGAGAGAAATCCAGTACAAAACAAGGATTGACAAAAGACCTGGGCTGTAAAATGGGTCCAAACTTTCTCACGTATGAATAGCATGAAGCTGGTAAGCTTGGGGCACACTGAGAGGATTGCCACTTGTGAGAGACATAATTTCATCTTTTCAGCACTCTGTTAAGTCCCTTTTGGAGTGTTGCACTTAAATGCCCAAGGGGAGGCCAATCTGGAGAGATTTAAGAGAGCAATAAGCAGTGCTGAGGACATCTGATCCATGGGGAAGTTGGAGCTTGGGGCTCCTTTGCCTAGGGAGAGCACTGTCTCAGGCTGCTGCAGCTGCTTGTACCCTCAGGGACTGTCTCCTTCCACCAGGCTTGGGCTCTTTCTTTGCAATTCACCTTTCCACACTGTTCTTGACTTTTAAATTGTTCCTGTTTCTCATTTGGCAAGGAAGGACACACTATATCTTCCTCCTGAATTAGGGTACCTAACCTCATTTGGTGTTCTCTCCTCTGGGCTTCCCACTGGCCTTTCCTTGCTCTTCTCACCCTTTGCTGGAGCACCCCACTGCCCAGAGTGTGCTCAGGTCACCTTTCATCATGTTCTTGCATCTCTACTTCTAGGTCACCCATCACTTCTCATGTTTCCATGCCCCCCTTCTTCTGTTTTGATATATGAAAAAAAGGGTCAGCAAGCCTGTGGCAAAAGCTGGGTTAGGAAAAACATCAGTCTAAGTAACTGATGACTTGAACTAGCTTTAAAAAAGTGTTTCAATGTTTGTGTGGGCATGGCTCCAACAGCATCCACAAGAGCTATTAGGAAAAGGGATAAATCTCCCACTCAAGAGAGTGCACAGAGGACTTCTGCCTCTCAAGTGACCTAAATGCTTTTGGATATTAAATCTTCTTGGACAAATACTTTGATGTTTCTAAATTGTGCAGTATGGATTTTGCTCACATGTGGTGCTGTGGATCTGTAGCTCACTGCCACTGCTTCCAGCACCACTTGAGGGGCAAGGGGGCCTCAGGGGGCACCACCCTGGGCAGCAGCTGGCTCACAGCCATGCTCCTCCCCCACCTGGCTCCAAAGGATACCCAAAGAGAGCCCTGGCAAGCCCTGTGCCCAGGACATATTGAGGGCATGGGAGTTCATCCTGCCTGTGTAGGGCACTGCCCAGGCATCACTGCTTGCTGTCATGCCACCAATGGTTTGGCATTCCTTGGTAGGGAGAGCCTGGCATTAGGGGTCTCTAAATGTGGCTGCATTGTTGTTTGCAACCCACAGCCAAAACCAGCTCAGTTCCTGCACTCCACACAGGCTGCATATGGGGCAGACTCCCTTTCCCCCAGGGCTGGCACCTGTGTGCCATCCTGGGCAGCCACTTCACTGCACTTAGTGGAGTCCTGCCTGTGGTGGCTGTGCCAGGACAGAGATGCTGGGGCTGCAGGAGGCATGGCACAAAGCAGAGGCAGCAAGAGGGTGACATGTAAGGGTCAGTTTTCCTCAATGGACACAGCTGTTTCCTTCTTGTCAGCTTAAATTCACAGAGCTTCCTCATTTCCAGGGCCACTTGATCTTGGGAACAGAAATGAAAACAGACTCCCTTGTTTGTCACTAAAAGGCACCTTTCCACACTGTTCCTGATGCTCAGTCGTGCGTCAGGTGCAGCCTAAACCCCCTGATCAGGCAGCTGAGCAGGATAATGGCATCGAGTGGGGAAGGGAAGGAAAGAATGAATCAACCAGTCCTGACCCCACCATCTCCCTGGCAAATGAATGCAATGCTTTCCAGGGCTCTTACAGTGATACTTTTGTGAGCCATCAATTATTTACGTACCTGGTCAATAATTTAAATGTCCTGGAATGTGCATATTACAAAATAACTGCCTTTGTTCTTTGAATGTGCAAGGATGCCCTGCTGGCACTAGCACAATTAATGACTTAATAAAGTCTTAAGAGCAACATTGAAATACTGGATTTTACTGCTTTGATGATAACTAAGCTGAATTCTACACTTTGGAAAAGTTATCCTTGAAAGAACACATTAGGCATACTCAGAAGTTTTAGTAAACTGGGGGTAAGATACTCAAGGGTTTAAGTAAAGCTGTTACATCAAAATAAAAGAAAAAAAAGTCTCTTTCCCTTGAATAAGTTACATAGAGAGTAAGAAAGCACTTTTACTGGGGCTCTTGCTAATACAGCCATTTGCATATGAACCTCAGTGACAGTGGAGATGCCACTAGTGCAGTGTGGCTGAAGATGATGCTGTTCCAGTGAGGCAGCATCTCAGCAGGTGCAGGATTGCAGTAGGCTTGGGCTCAGCCCTGAGAGGGGCACAGCCCTTGTGAGGGGTTCCTGCAGCCCCCTCTTCCCTCCTCTCACATGCCCAGCTGCATACAGGAAGTGTTCATGTGATATTGGTTATTCACACCAATCCACTGCTTCTAAAAAGGTGTCCAGGTGACCCTGCTGTCATTTTAACAAGGCACCTGGACAAAGGGTGGCTTATGTTTGCTCACAAGACTTCTATAAGTGTTCCATTATGATGTATTACAAATCAGAGTTTCAATGTAATTGAAGAAATAAACCTAGATAAGTATTTGTCCTAGAGAACAAATCAGTTTGTCTTTGTGAGGGTATTTGGGACTGTGGTTCCTGTGATCTGAACTCCCTTTTCTTTTCAGGGATGTGAATGAATACTAAAAAAGCAGCAGCAACACATTTGTAACAAAATCTTTTCTAAAATCTTGCAGATGGTAGATCAGCTTTTGATGAGTAAAACCAACACTCCCACCCTTCATCCCAAAAAAGGTTATCAATGGAGCAGATGAGTGACCAGCCCACCTCCCCAAGAGCATTTCAGGGTGAGTGCTGTACATCAACAAACACCAAAAATGTTTACAGACAAACTTAACTACACTCTTTTGTAAGTATTTATCAATGAAATTTCTGCTTTAATGGAAAAGGGTCAGTGCAATTTTGTGTTCAGGTCCAGGTAATGATGTAAATTAAGGAACAAATAGGAAATTGTTCCATCATTAATGTTATAGATTAAAAATCATAGGATGTGGAATAAACAGACAGAGCAAGAGGCAGCAGTTCTGTGAGGTACATGGGAACCCAATGTACTGTGCTTCACATCCTGAAGGTAAACAACAGTGTAGACTCTCTGATGGCTAACAGGACTGTGTCTGTGCTGCAGCTTCCATCAGACCTGGGGTAGCTCCTCACAGCAACTGTTTTGACAAAGTCAGCACAAGCCTAATTCCTCAAATCTTCCTGTCAGACAAGGCTGGAATTGGTCAATATGTTTAAATTAACTGGGGCAATAGGAGGAAAGGGCTGGTTTCCAGGAGAAGACTAATTTCCTGGTTTTTGAATTTCTTTATAAAACCATTTTTTATTACAAAAACCAAATTTACCTTAAGCTGCAGAGTTTTATTCCACTGGTAATTCTGTTCCTGGGGAGAAAATCCCAAACTACTCTGTTCCTGTTCTGTTGCCTAGGTAAGGAAGATGAGGTGCCATATGAGGAGGACAGCAAGCCATAAAGGATCCTCTCTCTTCTTCACCATCTATTTATCCCTCTAAGCTGTACACTTGACCTGCAAGAAGCACATCCAGGGGCTTGGGAAAGATACCTGCAGAGTGACATTATTCCCCTCCAGGCACTGCATGATTTCATTTCTGTGTGTTTATACAATGGATACGTGGCAGTAGCACAGTTCCTACCCTGCTGATCCTGAGACCTGCAGGCTGCAATGCACCCTGAGGGCTTCTTGGATCTTGCAATGCCATTATTCACCTTCCTTTTCCAGCCTGGTGGTTGGTTCACATCACCTGGCCCTCAGTGGGAAGCCAACCACGAGGCTGGAGTATTTCCTAACCTCCTCTCACTCCTGCCCATCAGTGCTGGGTAGGATCCCCAGGAGTCCCTTCCCTTTCCCTTCAGGAAACACTGAAACTTCTCAACTCAAGTGCAAACTCTTCCAACCCTTCCTCCTGCTGGCACTTTTCTCTCTCCCATTGGGGACAGTATCTCACAGCAAAGAATGTCTCTGCCTTAATCCACTTTTGTTGTAAAGCAAGTGGGGTGTTTTGTATTTCCACTAACCTGATGAGGATCTTTCTGACATGTAAGACTATGTTTAAGTCTTTTTTAAGGATATACAAGCAGATTTCTACTAGCTGCCTTTGAAAGTACAGTACTCTTGGACACTCATTATCCCTCTATGAGTTTATACATATACTCTGTTTATGTCTTCTATTCAGGTAACTTTATTTTACTTACATCTCCATTTTTTATCTTGGTTTTAAAATAGTTTAGTATCTTTTATTTAGGAAGTTAGATGACAAAAGATGCTTGCTGAGTTTCAATTAAAAAAAAAAAAACAAACCAACCGGATGGTACAGTTAAACCAGAGGCTAGTAAGAATTTTTTTATTTCATCTGTAACTGAGAAGGATAATAAATAGTTAAATTTAAACAAAACCTAAATGTTTGTTTTTGTTTGGTTTTTTTTTTTAATTCTAAACCTGAAGTAATGTATCCAAATATTAAAAAGACTGATGATATGTCAGCATCAATAGCTCGTTGAATATTAGAGAAGTTCAAAAGGTAGGAAAGAGTCCTAATATTTTGCCAGGACTTACCAAAGAAAGTAAAAATAAATAAATGCTGCATCAGTTGGGCAAGAATCCAAGACTATATAACTGATAACCTGACAGGAGAGACAGTTTTTAGGATGTAAAAGTAGATGAGACAAGTAATGCCAGTAATACTGATTTATGGAAAATCAATTTTACCAAATAAATTTGATGACCTTTTTGTAATAGTACAAGTTTGATTGTTAAATTAATAGCACTGATATATTAACTTCAAGTATATATATGGTAATTTAATATTGTAAAAAAAATTGGAGGAAAAAAGGGTCAACACTGAACAGCAGATTGAAAACTACAAGCACAGGTTCTATAAACAAGATATCATCATTAAAGAGGTGCATTTCTAACAGGTTCACAAAGACATTAAATCTGCAGAATTTTCAGTGGTGCAATGGAGGTATAAACACTGATACTGACCCAAGTATGCAAGTGACCTGAAGAACAGAGAAAGGGAACAATGGGGGGATAGGACAGAAGGGTAGAGAGGATAAGACACACATATTAAGGTAAAAAACTTGCAGTGAAACATCTAGAAACAAAGCATGCATGCCAGACTCACAGCCTGAAAGCCTCTCTTCCAGGAAAGAGCAGCTCTGATAAGGAATTGGGTGCCACTGGGGATGTTGGCTGAGCTGGATCCCTGATGAAACCAGCTGAAAGAGAGAGAACAGTCCCACAGGGAGCAACAGGAGCGTGGGGCAGTATCAGACATGGCATTTTGCCTCTGTGTTTTTAATGGGTTGTGAGTGCTATTAGACATCTTTGACTAATTCTAATGCCTGTAATTGTGGAAGAGGCTAATAGGGGTTAACACAACCAAAGAACTGGAAAATATACTTTAAACACAGATATCCACATCCAGGTTCTGCATCTTTGTCAAGTAAGTCCTGGCTCACTACGTGTCTATAATGTATATTTTACTGTGAATACCAAACATACAGAACAAGAGGTACAGAGCCATTCTGTGTAACAGGCAGGAACCCAAGGGTAGAAAAAATACAAAAATAAAAAAGTTTTAATTTTTTATGCTGTCAGATACTGGAGTAGGCTCTCAGGTTTTCTGGCAGTTTTTCTGTACCCTAAAGTTTTTTTAAAAAATACTGAGCTATAATATGTTGACTCAAAATAAGAGTTAAGGAAGGTCCAGGGTTGATGGTAACTGAAAGATCAGAGTAGGTGAATGCAAAAGCCTTTTGCAGTTATAGAAATATTTCACCTTCTGTGGAAGAATCCACTTATTTTTTAGCCATTGGCTCTAGAAATGGCTCCAGCTCTAATACTGAAACCTCCCTTTCTTCTCTCTTCTCCCTGCGAGCTTGTCTGCCTTGGAGGTGGGTGCCAGTCCATTACTGCTGCAGTCCAGACTGGCTGGATGCATCTGCCCAACCAAAGGAGCCAACAGAAGAGAGCATTTTTACATTTAACTGTACAACTTTTCTATTTGGTGTTATTTCACCCCCCTGGGAAGTGTTGACCACACAGATTGGAAAAATTCTGTAACTTGCTGTGTGTGGGCTCTTTCTGTGAATTGCTCATCACTGGTCCTGGATGGACAGCACTCACCATGTGTGCCCCATCCCATTAAAAACACCAGAGGGGCAGACTTTGGACTTGACATCCTAGATGCAGCCCGTGTACAATGCACACAGCAAGCTGCTCTTCATGGAGATTTTGACAGAAAATATTTTCTTTCTGTTCTCACACACACACACACACAAACAGTGAACTCTGCAGAACTATGCTTACAGTCTCATCAAATTGTTTAATTGGGTTTTTTAAAATGAACCACTGCCAGTCTCCTAGCTCTGTGATTAGTAATGTATCTAAATCCTCTTAGGAACTCTGTGAATCTATTAATCTTCCTAAGAAAGTGTATCAAGCCGATTAAATGACAGTTGAAGTGTTCTGTGCAAAACATAGCAATGAGACAAAAAACCCTCTGAAAAGTTATGATATGTATATACTCACATGTTCAGCCTCCTAGAGAAAAGAGCTAATTCTGGTGCACTGAATATCTTAACAGATTATTTCTCTCTAAAGTTCCTTTTTCATCACAGCATCTTTGTTTAACTAGTTAAGATAAAACCTATCAGTCATGGAAGAGCAGAATGGAAACAGCTTCATTAAGGCGAGCCCTCTGATAGTTCCCTTATTTCTGAAAGTTAAATTCTCTTGAAAAATTAATCACAGCGAATCTGGCAGAACTAATTTTAAAATGTGAGAACATGAGAGATGCTCTACTTCTAGCCTCGAGTGAGATGAGATCAATATGTTAAATTAAGTCTACATAAAACCATACAGGAGAATTTGTATAGGCAACATTTATTCCCATTCGGGAGAGTAATTGCAATTTAGAGAGCAGTGAAGAAAGATCTCAGCAAAAATATCACTGGATAAAATTAATGACAGAAAAAAACTGCACTGAACTCATTCATTGTCAGTCAGAAGTTCAGTATTCACTTTAAATCTTCTGAAAAAGCCCAAACAAATACACAAAAAAAAACCAGAGCTGTGATGTGAGCAGGCAAATACATAAAAAAAGTTCCCCAGACTGTGATGCTGATTCTAATTGCTAAAAAATTTCTTCCTACCTCCAAAAGCAAAATGATCAAAGACATAGATATTTGGGGAATAAAAATTACAAAATTAATAATGAATCCTTAAAATTCTATTTCACTAGCATCCACCTTGTATACAAATTTTATAATTTAATACACACAAATACACAAAAGGTGTACAAATGCACTATTTGGGCTTTCAAATCACCAAGGAGAAGCTAATGGCTAGCATTATTTCTTTGTTGGGAGTGGAAAGAGCAGACTCATTATTATGTTTTTCCTTACTGCAGTTTTACTCACATTAATTAACTATTAATTGAGCACAAGTGGCATTAACAGCAAAAATGCCAGCAAAAATAACTCATGATGTAGCAGAAAGCAGCAATGTTCAGGCTTCCAGGATTTTCTCTTCTATCAGCTGTCCAGATATTTTGATGATTTAACCCCTTCCCAACTGCAGTGCCTGGACAAAATGGCCAAGCTTCCTGTTTAGCTCACTTTTCCTGCCTGGATCCAAGTTCTCTGAACAAATTGGAGGCTATGCCATGATCTGTGCCCCCCGGTAGTAACACATGAATTACACAGAATAACCTGACCTGGGCTGTGCATCCAGTGCTGTGCCAGGGCAGGTTTGTGCAGGTGAGGGAATTTCTGCATTATAGCAGATTGGATCTCTACTGACAGGGCCAAAAATTCACTTAGCTTGAGGCAGCAGAGCACCACAGCCTCACACAGAGCTGTGTGTACATGGCCCTGGTCACCAGCAGGAGAACCCCAAAAGGATGCTATTGATGATTTGTAGTTTCACTTGAGAGGAGATTTTAGTGCTGCCAACAGATCTTCCTTTCATCAAATTGTTCATCATTCTGCTAGTTAGTTATATCTGCAATATTCAGATCACTGTAACTAGAATTGGTCATTATCTGGACACAAAATATTTAAATGGAAGTCAACACAGGAAACTAGCATTTCACCAGAGTCTGCTGCTGCTGCTGGTGATATGGTATTAAACAGTAGTAACAGCAGAATAAGGTGCACACAGTTATTCTCCCTTCATTAACTCCATGGAAGAAGATATTCATGTTTCATAGACTACTTTTTCTCTAAAGGTCTGATAATTTTAGTAATAACATTCATTAAAAACCACTCCCTCTCTGGTTTCTAGCAAGCAAGCCAAAACTGTGTCTCCATTGTGTCTCCGTGGAGGACCATGCCAAGGGGGCTGCTGATGCCCATGCCACAGGTGCAGCATTTCCACAGCCTGCAGCCACCTGTGCCAATAGCCTTCAGCTCCCCAAAAAATTTAAAAAAAAAAAAAACAGCTATGAAATCCTACCAGTGGCTTCACTGGTGGGATTTTTTCTAAGTGGCACTCGCTTAGAAAAGTAAGTCTATGTATGCCATGTAGTAGTTCATGTGCAAGGTGTTTCCAGCTGATTTTGCACCCCAGAAGGCTTTAGGGGAGCTAAGCAAACCAAAACACAGGTGGGAAAAGTGAGCTACCAGGCATCAACTGCTTACTTTGCAAGAGATTTTTCCAAGGGAAACGTTCTTTAAAAGGAAAGGCAGCTTTGTTTTGAGAGAAAGTTGGAATGTAAACACTCTCTTTAGAAGTAGCATCTGCTCTTTTTGGTCTTTTTACAATATGCTCTTTCATTTACAAAAGGATTTTTAAATCTTTTCCAAGCTTTTAAAATTTGTATATTGAAAATTTTTAAGACAACCATCAAAATCAGAACAGTTTCATTTCTGTTTCCTTTTGATTGCTTTCATTTTTTTTCACATAAAAAGAATTGTTTTTCTTTTATTCTAGAAAATTTAGTAACAAATAGCAGGTTTGGGAACCCTGGGAATTTCTTGTAAGAGGAATAATCAAGCTCCTGCCTAGATCTAGTCAATACCAAAGAGTGCAGCCTTCAGCACAGGCACAGAGGAGAAGAAATGAAAAAATGTTTGGTACTCATGGTTTCAGGCTTCCTTTTGGGTTGACAGATGATAGCTGTTTTTGATGACACAAACCTTCACTTGAAACCAACTGGATGTAAAGACAACACAGAGGAAGGACACTGTAGTCAATCATGTATCTTCTTCTAAAAAAGGAAAATAAAATAGCAGCCCCCCTAAAATAACACGAATTTCTGTACTCAGTGAAGTCAGTGAGGCTTTTATTTTGGTGGTGAATAGCAGCATAAAGCAGTGCTGATATGCCTGGCCTTTCCCTCGAGGAGGAGGGCTGGAATGGAAGGAGGCAGGCAGGGCACGGGCTGAGCTCCAGGGTTACTGCGCTCAGGTGAACAAAAGCTCTGCTGCCCCACAGGAAGAAAATCAATACAGGAGGAGGGGCAGGGCGAGGCACAGCGTGCTGGGCATGATTTAATCCATCCAACAAAGACCTAAACAAGGCACTGCATTTACCCAGGCCCTGTCTTTCAGCCTATCAACCCTTCAAAGCAGTAAGGGTTGCACTGGCAGCAGGCATTCTACCTGTGTTACACTTATAACAGGTTTTCCAGAAATCTCCCTGCTATCTGGGAAAAAACGTGGGGCCCTTTTTCACTGGTGATGCCCACAGATGTTTATGGCCTCCTAGCACCACATCCAGCTGTATGTTCATGGATAAAACTTACACATGATGCCATGGGAAGAGCTTTCTGCTGCAGTGGCTCAGTCCTTTGGTGTTTGCAGGCTGCTTGAAACGGCTGGAAGGAAAAAAAACTTCTTTATAAAAGCTGTTCCAGGGAGAGCAGCAGTAGATACTACTCACATGAGAGCAGATACTACATTAAGAACTGGTAGCTTATTTTCAAAAAGATATTGATAAAATACTGATAGTTCAGTGAAAAGCAACAAAAATTGTGCAATGCCCTAGAGAGGCTGATTTAACAGGAGAAAAAAAAATCAAGAAAAATTCTTAAGAGTGTATGAGCAAGGACTGGTAACACTACAAATATTTGGGAAAGGAGAGAAATATAATATGGTATAGTCAGGAAATCATGAAGGCAGGGAAACAGTGGTTAATAAATCCATACCATGACCTAGCACTATAACTTGGGTAGCTTGTGAAATAATTCTCTTTCTTCCTAATGGTGCATCCAACAAGCTTTCTTCAGACCCTAGGAGTGCCTTCTCTTTGCCTCAAGGTTTTCTAATGCATATGAAGGGCTCACAAACACCCTAAGGTGCAAGGCTGCCTCTTCACACACTTTTTTACTCTAAATCCCCACAAACATAGCCGACCTAATATCTCAAAGCTTAAGGTCACTGCTTATAATGTCATGCTTAGCAGATACCCCCTCTTCATACCAACTTCAACCCTGTGAAGAGTATGAAAAGTCTGTCACATTTCTATCCTGCCTAATACCACTTTGATTGCCATGCTAATACCAAGGAATATTACTGTATCTGGAGATTTCAGGGCTGCCTTTCTGCAAAAGTTATATTGTCTCTCTGCTGTATTTTAATCTTTTTAATCTAGTTATGACTCAAATAGAGAGAAGAAAGGGAGCAAAATAACCTTTGCTGACACTCAGACCCTAGTTGAGGAAAGATTATTTACATGCACACAAACACAAGCAGGCAGCTCTGACTTACTGCTGTTGGCATTTTCCTAACATTTGATCATCTGGTTGCTAAGCACACTGCTACATTACCACTTGACATTTACGTTTTATTTTCAGTTTATTACTAAAGGTAGGACATGAAGCACTCTCCTACTCTCTTAAATTATAGTCATCTTGCTAATAATACTGCTAAAAGCCCCATTCCATTTCATTTAATGAATTTAGAATACCTGATAAACATTCAGATACTGCCAAGCGAACCTATTGTCTTCTGCCTGAAGAGGCAGGGCCTGCTGAGAGCATTTTCTCATCAGAGAGAAGGGTTTCTGCAGTAATCCTGCTCTTGTAATCTGCATGGAAACTCACTGGAGCCTTCCAGAAGGGTTAGAACCATAGAATAAACCAAACCTACAATGGCCTCAAGTTGCAACATCAAAGAACTCAGCTCCTTTAATCCTAAAGAGCTAGTAGGGTGCTGTGAAAGCAGAAACCACCATGTGTTTTCTCTGCCATCAGTCAGCAGGGCAGTAAATAGCAGAAGCAGTTTAGTGCAATGCACTCCTGAGCACCTGACTGTGAGGCCAGCCTTCCCTGCAAAGGTAGTCTATCAGTCTGACGAAAGATCAAAAGTAAATTTTGCCAAACTCATGATTTCTGGAAGACTTTGACTCACTGGTGGCTGCAGTGTAAATCACTTAACAGGTGAACCACCTAGATCTTCTGTGCCAGAGGAAAACATGTGAAATGAGAGCTTTATCTTATGTATAAATAAGTGACTAGGGTGACCATCTCAGTTTCAGATGTCTGACTTCCAGACTCCCTAGTCAGGCATCCCACGCCTCAGGGTCCATCTAGAGCAGTGCTGAGTATCTCCAGCTCCTGCTGATTACAATGGCAACTATAATTTTCCAGCCACTGCCAGCAGTGAGGAAAACATTATACTCTGATAAAGGCCTCAGAAATAGAGTTGAGATTCTATTCCTAACTCCAAACAGATGGGGGGGAGGTGGCAAGGATAAGTCTTGTACCCTGGGAAATTCCCACTGGATGGGCAGCCAAAGCCAGAATATGTATCCATCCCCCAGAGAACATGAAGGCACCAGCTCTTCCCCATATTTGAGTGGCAAACAGGCATCAGGGGCAGCCCAAGGGCAGTGGAGACTTCTGCAGCTCTCCCTTGCCTGGCACACAGCTGTAGGGATGGGTGCAGGAGACTGGGAGGCAGTCATGCTGTGGTTCCAGCCTTCTTCCAAGCACAGGGGAGGAGATGGAGGAGCAGGGTCAGTTTGGGGCAGGGCTGGAAATTATATTGTAGAATACCGAGTTTGCCTGTCCTCTGTTCCCCTCTAGTCTCTCCACACTGGCTTACCCAAATCAACATATAACTTTTCTACCCCCCCTTTATCTGTCCCATGTCCCCCTGCATGTCCCGAGAGCACAGCTCTCACTCATCCTTTCCCACTCCCCTTCTCTCCCCTGACAGCCTCCACTTCTCACAGGTCTGGCTCTCACCCTGTTCCTGCAGGCAAGCCCCAGCCTAGGAGCAGCTGGGGTAGCAGGGAAGGCTCAGGAGCAGCTCTCCCTTTCTTGCAGATAAACAAGTTTCCACCTGCCAGCTGCTCTGCCATGACACACACAGCAGCCCACACACAGGTTCTTCTCTTCTGCACAGGAAAAACAGGGTTTACCCCTACACACAAAACAAACCTGCAGATGGGGCACCCTCCTGTTGCAGCTGAGGCTTGGCACTGCCACTGTGTTGTGGGAACTGGAGCTGCTGGGTCACAAACATTCCCTTGGATGGCGAGGAGTGACCAGAGACGTTTGGGAGAGGAGAAATGGGAGCATCAGCTGAAAGCAACAGCACAGGGAGAAGGATCTCTCTGAGTGGGTGGAATATTCTGGAGAAAAATATTCACTTATTTTCCAAAATAATTACAGTTCTCCTGAGGAAAAATATCTTTTCTAGTAGAGAATGTCACTTCTATTTAGTATTAGTATTTAGTATTATTCTCAACCTTGCTGATAATCTGCCTGGTTTAGCTCTTCCAGCTTTACAATGTAGGAACAGTTTAAGCTGTGAGGTCTTGGAAAGTAGAACAAGTCAGTGCTCAGTACCATGGCAGAGTGAGCCACTGCATTAGAACACTGTCAGGATTTCTAATTTTCTCTTTTGGAGTTTTAATAACAACAACAAAAAATCCTTCTTTATTCTATGAAGTAGTTTTATTGCTTGGGATGGGACAGCTGCCAGTCTGCTGCAGTTTTTGTGTGTATGGAAATGCCTGGTAATACTCATATGCACAACTCTGATTGTTTATGAGCTAATTGTCCAATATGTATTGCAGTTAGTCCTCATAAACACTAGGTTTTAAGAAAAAAATAAATAGCATAAGGTTTAAATATCAGTGTGCACCAATAACAATGCCTTTGCCTATGTGAAAAACTGGTATCTGAAAATTTCTATCTAAAGCAAAGAAATTAAATATTCAAAGTCCAGGATTTTTTCTTAGATTTTTATCTCATGTGGCCTGAAATAAAGATGGGAATGTGACAGTGATTTCCATCCTTCATCCTTTCCATCCAGAACTTTCTAAATATGTCTTAATTATACGGCACACTTTGGATTACCAGATTAAAAGAAAGGGTTTGTTCACGATTTTTCTACATTTCTGCCTAATTAGATCTACATGCCAGAGGAATCCCTGCACTTTGCCACTGCCAACAACAAAACCCAGACCAAATCTCTGAAGAGCTGTGAGGAAGATGTGCTTGTGGCACAGATTTCCAAGGGCTTCCACACACTTGTGTGGCTCCTGTCTCCTGCTGAGGAGTGGCACTTGGCAGGCTTGTCCTGACTGCACTTTGCTAAGTGAAGCAGTACTGAGTCCTGCAACAGCAGCCCAGCTTCTCTCTAGTAAATGTTTAATCTGAGAAGAATGTACTGTACTGTACAGTGGCAGGTACAGAAAGCCTCCCCTGCACTCCCACAGGTTTCACCAGCCCAGTTACCACTGTGAAAGGCAGCAGAGCACTGGGCATGCTGATGAGACACAATTTGGGCACATGAGAAGGGAGTGTATCCAGCACCTGTTTGAAGAAAGAAAATAACAAATAATTAGGGAAGAAAGTGAAACTTCACTGAAGCCAGGAAGTAAGTTTAGCTCCACATGTACTGACTCCCAAGGCAAAGGGTTTCTAATTAAAAATTTTGTTGTGGGAATGCATTGCCAGGCACCAGCTGGAGGGAGGAGAGAATTCCTGTGTATTCAGTGAGCTCTCACCAGTCTGCAGCTTTCCCTTACCACATCCCAAAATAATCAGGGGTGGTGGGTGTGGGGTCTTCTGGGAGCAGAGCTCCAGCACATACACAGGATCTGCAGTAAAATGGAAAGTGGTGCCACTTTCACAGCTACTTTTGCCCTTGGGCAACTTGGAAACCAGTGTTTTTCTAAATTAAGGTATCATTTCAATTGCAAGGTGGCATTTTCCGAATGGAAGCACTTCACATCAGGGGAACATGATGGTGCACTATGGGAAGGGATAGCCTCCTTCATTTGCACGCTGTCTCCATCTCAAGGGCAGGAACACACTGTGTATCACGCCCCAGCAGTTGTGCCTATCGTGTACCATCAGCTTTAACCAGACCATGACCAAACTGTGGCCAGGTGTGGTACAAATATAAATGAGATCCAGCATTCCTGGGATGCTCCAAACAGTGACTCCAGAACAGAGGCAGTTTTTAACCCTTCTTTAACATAACGCAGAGAGGCAGAACCAGGTCTGAGGAACAGGAACACAGTTGGCAGAAGCCAGGTAAATACAAGAAGGTTGTGCATTATCCTTGGTTTTGCCTTACCCGAGTTACTCCACTTCTTCCTCATTCTCTTTCTCCCTGGGATAGTAGAGGAATAGGTGGAGATCAATTAAGAAGAGTCAGCAGAGACTCACATGTAATCTAGCACATGCAAATATGACATCAGTGTTGTTAGGAACAGACTGGATACTTTAAGCTCCTGTTTAAGTGGCACAAGGAAGAAATTACCCTAGCAAACCTGTTATTTAAGAGTGAGAAACTCTTCTAGCACATTTCTGGGCAGCAATAATATTTTTGGGCAGCACCAACAGAACCAGCAGGAAGCAGGAGTGTGTAAAGGAGGGGACAGCTGCTTCTCTTACAAAAGGATAGAAGCCACAGTTTTAAGAGAGGTGATCACACCCAGGGAACAGTGATGAAATGAGGAGTGAGGAACAGTGAGGAAAATGAAAGTGATACCTCAACTGCAATAATAGATGGACTTTCCATCTACAAACTAAAAGCCAGAGTACTTGCTGACTTCCCATGATAGAGTGTTCCAGGAAAGGAGGACAACATAGCACTGCTGTGTATAGGACAAGAATGATGCTCAGCATGTCACAAAATGCAGAGTTCTTGAGTTCTACCAGCTCTTCATTGCTACAACATCCCCTGGTCAGCATGGAACCTCTCACCTGTCCAACACTCACACCTGAACCTGCACATCACATCCCATCACATCACACCACAAGCTTTATCAAACCAGGTTTGTTGCCTCTTCCAGTGTCTCCAGGATATGATCCCATTTTCGAGGCACCAAGATTCTCACCCGGGAAGGGTTTCTATGCGTGAAAACTCTTACACACACAAACAAACACACTCACTCACTCATTCCTGTTTCAATAGGTCTCCTTTCTTCTATCAGGTCAGCCATGGACATCTGAGCCATTGAAGCAGCCCAGGTGAAGAAGGCTGTGAAAATTCTCATGAGATTTTCGCTTACATGTCCACCTCTAAAATTTCAGATATTTGATTTTCATAGAATGGTTTGAGTTGGAATGGACCATAAAGACCATCATGTTCCAGCCCTGCTGCCATGCACAGGGACACCTTCCATTAGACCATGTTTCTCAAAGCCCTGTCCAACCTCAACTTGATCAGTTCTGTCTCCAGATTTCTTTTAGGCCCCCTTTAAGTGCTGGAAGGCTGTGCAAGGTCTCCCAGGAGCCTTTTCTTCTCCAGGATGAAGAGCCCCAAGTCTCTCAGCTTGTATTCAGATCAGAGCCCCCGATCATCTTCATGGTCCTCCTCTGAACCCTATAGTTCAAAGACTCTTTTAGATTTTACTGCTTTTCTGGCTTTTGTGCTGGGGGCTGCAGCTCCCTAAAACCCCACAGAAACCTCCTCCTTTCTCAGTCAAGCTGTCCTTTGTCACTGAGACTGCTGAGCACTCACATCAATTGTCAGTGATGTATGCTCTTCACAAACTCAGCATAACTTTGGATCTTGGATGGGAATTACATCTTCTTCACCAGCATCATGTCTTCCCTCCTCCATCTCCAACTCCTTTTTTTGTTTGTTTGTTTTAGTGATTGTCTGTATTTCAAGATCAGTCTACGCCATTAAATTATAAGTTCCTCTTTTTTGAATGGTCACCCCCCTCATTATGTTCATGCTCTGAGTGAGATTTTTTTGGGCAAATTTAGAGCAGCCCATGCAGATGCTCTTCCCTTTCCATCAGAAAA
The DNA here is from genome assembly GCF_029582105.1 of Oenanthe melanoleuca. Lineage (NCBI taxonomy): Eukaryota > Metazoa > Chordata > Aves > Passeriformes > Muscicapidae > Oenanthe > Oenanthe melanoleuca. Next base: position 42,047,576 of record NC_079336.1, read on the forward strand.
TCTACACATCTCTATCTGAACTCCATGCTTGCCTCCAGCATCATGTCCCTAATCCTCTAATCCTTGTTTTCAAGACATGCAGAAGGCTGAATTTTATCAGTAAGTAGATCTTGGCAGAGACTCACTCTAAGGTAGCTCTGACTGCTCCTGGTCACTGTCTCTCATTAGAGTCTGCTATTCCTAGCCAAACCCCACCAGACTCTCCTACATTTCCTTCTTCCTTTCCCAGAAGAGTTGTAGCCACAAAAAAAAAAAAAAAAAAAAAAAAAAAAAAAAAAAAAAAAAAAAAAAAGTGGCTTACTTATCTGAGTGTGCATCATGTTACAGAAACCTAATAAGAAACACTGTCCCAGGCTTCCCTGATCACTGACATATGAGCCTGGTGCAAGAAAGGTGTCAGCATTACCTTTTCTCCCTGCTGCCTAAGGGGTACTGCCACCTTTGGAGTCCTTTTTGTCACCATCTTCTGTGCAGAGTCTTGCTCAGGCCAGACTTTCAGGTAACTAGAACACTGCCAGAGCAAACAGACATAATTTTAAGAAGCAGAATGAAAATAAATTGTTGGTCTTGCTTTCTTGTTTAATACTAGCATAAAACAAACAAACAAATCAATTACAACTACAACAACAAATCCCAAAGAAATTATTACTCATAATTTTACCAATAGTTTTTTATTCCCACCTTTCAGAATGTGCTTTTTTGGCCATTTTCACATGCAGCAGGTTCATTTAGTTTAGGTTTAAATTGACAGCCAAGGTTGCTTGTAAATTCCTGGTTGAGATATCCTGAGCCATGCCACCAAAACATCAGACTGGTGTGTGCATCTGTCCCAGGCACCTGGATCTCTTCTTCCTCTTTACAGCTGGATTAGAATTGTTTTAAGCTATGATTACAATGAGCTAACAGACATATTTTGGTGTTTTCAGTTCTTAATTATGAAAAAAAAATGGATCTCTCTGAAATTTGGAGGCTGGGAAGGAAAGATATTATCATTTTACTCCCAGGTTGTTCTCATATTTCCACCTGAAACTTCCTTATTGAACAAATTAGCTTGTATTGAAAACCCTGTGCAATACTGTTCAGCAAGGCATCAAAAATGTGGTTTATAGACACTTTCCTTGGTGCTTTGATAAGAACTTTCTCCTTTAACTTTCCTCAACAGCTCAGATCTAATCACTCATTATTTCTGATGCAACTAACATACTATGCCATACTTTCATAATTTTTGTCTCCTCTTCCATTTTTCTGCAAATGAAAATTTAATTCAACTAGAACATGAGCTCTGAGTATTCCCTTCCATCTTATTTTTTCTATTTACTTTTCTGAGTAGTTCTTTGGAGGAAATGTGGAAACCTATTTGTGTTTAGGAATGATGACCTGTTCATCCTTTCACCCCCTTTTGCAGCACTCAAGCCTTCATATTCCCTGTCAGCCTTACCAGTTCTCCAGCCTGGATGATGGACAGTACATATTCTGACTAATCTTGCTCCAAGTAGCCACCACACCTCAGAGTACCCTCATCATCCATACAAAAAAAACCCAGAACTAAAACCAACAAGTAAACCCCCAGACTTTTGCATATCAAAATAAAACTTCAGTTCCACTCTCCTTCTCAAATTGAATTTTCAGTTCTTAATTCAATGAGTGGAGGAAATGGACTGTCCCCCTCTGGACAGATGAGAGGGAGGGCAAGTGGAAGAGCTGAATATCTGCTCTCTTTCAGTAGTTAAGGAGATTCCAATAACAGTTGTTGTACAACAGCAAATAGCAATTTTTTCTTCGAATGCTGACAGTTTTTCAGATATTTTCATTAAATTAGGAAGGCATAGTAGGTCTGTACCAGAGTATAAAATTTTACTTCAGTTTTGCAGCAGTCTGTTAACTAAAGTCAAAAGTGAAGCAGCAATAATATTTCAGTGATATAACTGGAATGAAACTTATTACACAGACATGTCAAAACAGCAGTGGCAGAGGCCTGGTTTGTAGGCACCATTTGGGATAATGCATTCTGAAGGGATGTTGTCAACATCTTTCTCCTTGCAGAGAGGCTGAGTAAAAGGGCTTAGCCCTTTCAATGGGGTTGTAAAAAGATTTCCTTTGAAGAAATGAGGAAAGTCCCATTAGCTCTTTGCAATACCTGTGGTGTCTCAGTCTTTCTTTAAGCCTCCCATAATCTTCTGCTGCACTCCAAGGCTACACTGACAACCAGGATAACAGCAAGTTGGTTTGGAAACTAATTCAGTGACAAAGGAAATGCTGTGTAAGGCTGGCAAACAGAAAATCTGTGCCATGGTTACTGGTAGCTACAACAAGGTTTTCTACACACACTCATGTGTGGGGATTATCCTCAGACCCCCCCAGGTGACATTCCCTCTTTTGTCATACTGAAATGCTGGCATGAAAAACAGGAGTCTGCCCAGTCAGCCCCTTGCAGGCATCTCTAAGGAGCACAAACAGAGCTATTTTAGCTAAACAATAGCCAAACACTACTTGAGAGTGAATTCTGGTATTGAATCAGGCCTTTGCTGAGAGTCCTGCAGGGAGCAGAGCTGGAGATAACTCTATTTCACCCCCCCAAAATCTTCCAGTTCTTGCAGAGTTCTCAGGTGGGTTCCAGGGTCTTTGATGCCCCAGGAGATGTTCAGCAATCCATGAAGCACATTCCCCTGCCTTTTGAGGAGGACACTGGTGAGGACAAACGTGTCCCACTGCCCCACAGAAAATCCCAGCTCTGTGTCTGAGGTCCTGGCAAGAGCCTGGAGGAGACCCTCAGGGCAGGCAGCCAAATATCCCCCCACGAGCTGCACACTGGTAACAAAGCCACTTCTACACAGTGGTTTGAATGCACAAAGCATTTTCTGCACTATCAATAGGCTTGGATAAATAATTATAATAACAGAAATCAAACTAAAACACACAGTCAAACCAAAACAAGACATAAAACCCAACAGAACACTTAGAGAAAGATTTTTGCAGACAGCCACCAAGTGTGCTAAAATAAGGGCTGAGAAAACCCAGACACGGCTGATTCTCAGAAAAAAGCTTTAATCAAAAATCTTTGGAGCTGAATTCTGTCTCTCTCTGCTCTCAGATTGGATGGTTTCATCTCTTCTCCCTTTCTCAAAGTGCAGATTTCTTTTTCCTTAGACTGGCTTAGAAAATGCCCTTTTCAACCAGCAGCTATCCATGTGTTTTCACAGTCATAAAAAACCCTGTTCCAGTAATTCAAGAGAACTAACCTGCATGGGTTTGCTATTTTTTTTTTTTTTTTTTTTTTTTACATTCAGATTTCATCTGCTCTCTTTGTTGTTTTTTAGTTTACATCACCTTTTCCAATTTTACGTTTCTTCCACTCTTCATCCTCAGCAAGACAGTGGTTCAAACCTTTTCTTCCTGAAGAAAGCAGAGACAGGCACACTGGACTTTCCTTCCTTACTTTAAATGAGTAATTATTTTCCAGGACACTCACTGAACTTTCAGACAGAAAGAGAGCAGTCAGCAAAGTGCAGGAGAGCTTGTTTCCCTTCTTGCAGCAGAGCACTCCCAGGCAAGTAGATGCAGCATTTGCATCTCCATCCTGCCCTGAAACACGTTAATCTGCCCGTTCCCAAGGCACCATTTGCATAAAGAGCAATCTACAGGAGAGCCACCCAAACAGTTTTGCCTCTGCATCAGCAGTATAGCTTACTTTTTTCCCAAATGAGCAAAGCACCTTTATGTGTTAAACCATTTCAAGTAGGAGGTATCCCAATAAAACATTAAAGGTATTTTAATGGGAGGGCAGCCCACTGGAATTTTAACTACTATTCACAGAGCAAAGTGTGTGCAGAGAACTAAATATTAAGAAGCATGGGGTAGAATATTCAGTCAACTTTTTAAGCTTTGCCTGTATCTGAGAGACCTGAAAACCTTACATGACCTGCTCTTATGATAATAGGGTGAAAAATAAGAACAGGAGGAAGCACCCACAAAACATCAGCAAGAGATTTAAACAGAACACTCTGCATAAAATAGTAGTGTTGCTGCATATTTTATTCTTACTCTTTGTTTTGTTGGGGTTTTTTTCAACTGTTGTTCCCCCCTAACTCTTTCTTTGACAGTCTCTGCCCATCTGCCTCCCACTCTTCCTTTTGCTTGTGCAATAGCAAACCCTGGGTGGTGCAGTAAATCCGTCTCACATTTCCTTCATGGCACCGGAGATCAGGAACCGGCCCCCGAGCGCCAGCCTTAAAAGCCCTGGCTGTGGTTAAACGGGGAGGAATTTGTAACACCCTGATGCAGCCATGGCACTAACGGCATGTAGAAACACAAATAAAGGGCGGGATAAAACTCACAGGGGAAATACCCTGAGCATGTTTTCTAACAGTCAAACAACCGTCTCAGCGCCCTTGATACAGCCTTGGTAACATTTATTTACGGTGAACTGGGGCTTTCTTCTCTCTGTCACTCCAGCCTGTGCTTAGGATACAATTTTTGAACTGAACTGCAGCAATCAAACAAAACATTAGTGGGGCCACAGTAAGTCCAGCACCAAATATTTCCTCGAACTGCCCACTATTTATTTATTCTGTTTGCAGCCAAGAAAACTTTGAAATCCATTCTCGTTTGTGGTTTTGGATGCCTATTCTGCATCACTAGTGGCAATTTCAAAATCCCATGTTATTTCCTGCAGTTCAGACCCTGACCTGCATGAACAATCCACACTTGTGATGTTGTTTTCCTGTATCCAGCTTAGGAAGTGTGTAAACAAGAGATTATTTCTTTGGTGGGTGCAAATGTCAGGACTGGTGCCTACTATACATAAAGTGCTTTAGCCCATCTCGGCTGAATAACTGTGCTACAAAAATTGCCTTGCTGTGCATTCCAAGATAATACTTTCACCATCTGAACTTTATCATACCCTGAGCTGCAAAATTAAGGGCATGTAGGAATTACCTGTGGTGGCACACAAGTGGCATCTGCCTTTATTAAGGTCAGGACCATACACCTCCCAAACTGCCCTTCTGCGACACCCCATAATTTCTCCTGGCACAGTAACCTATATAAACTTGCACAGAGCCTGGTTTACCTCCCAAGCCAAACCACCCTCAGTGTGTGAATGAAGAATAAACACTTTCTGCTTTCCCCTGCTATTGAGATCAATGAAACATCACCTTGGTTTTCCAAACAGTGCCAGCGCCTCTTTTTGCACATTTTCTTGGTGATTTACTTCTGAAGAGCTGATTTTATTTTATTATTATTTTTCCCTCTGCCCTGTGTGGGGCAGGGTGTCCGTGCCGGACCTGCAGCGCTCCCGCAGCGAGCGCTCCTTCCCAGCGCGGCGCACAGAGGAGCCTTTGTGTCCGCGCTCCCCGGGCAGGGCTTGTTTGCGAGCCCTGGGTCCCCGGGCAATGCCCCCGGTCCCTCCCGGGGCACACACCGGGGACACGCACGGCTCCTCTCCCCCCTGCTTCCCCAGCACGTCCCAGCGCACCGTGATCTGGCTCCGGGCTGGCGGCTCTCCAGGGTACGGGCTGCCCTGGACCCGGGTGATCAGCCTGCACACCTGAGAACACGGTTCTGTGCTTGCGAGCACATCGTGTGTCTTTGTCAAGCTGTAGCACAGTACTAAAGCAGGGAAAATGCAGGAGAAGAAGCGAGGGCAAGGCATTCTTCCTTCCAAACAATATCACCCATTGTTATGTCTAGGTATGAAGGGATTTCCCTTTTTACAAAATGTTTCCTGTCTAGGATTTGATCCTGACTGATTATAAAATTGCAAGGTGTTTGTCAGCAGAGCATCAGTGTAGCTTCAGCCTCCCATCTGCACCACAGAGAGGATACACAGCAGTGTGCTGGAGCAAGAACATTTTTTTCTGATGAAATATAACTGATGGAGCACTTCAGCCAAGGACAGGCTGTTTGATACCACCCTGTATTCCTGTGGGCTGGCCAGAACCCCGTTTCTGGGTACAGCAGGTGGTTCTTTGCTCCTTGCACTTGGTTTCTATCAGCGGTGTTTGAACACTTTCTCTCTTGCATATATTTTCTTAGACCATTTTTCCAGTTTTACTGTTCTGTCTCTCTCTCACCTGCTGTTTGCTCACCACAAAACTCTGTGTGACTGTGGTTAAACAATACCCTGGGAAATCCCACCAAAGCTCTGTGCTTTCAACTCCTCTGTGAGCAGCTCAAATCCAGAGCTCACATACTGAATAAGTCCTTTTTTCATTCTTTTTTTTTTTTTTTTTTTTTTTAAATCTGGCTAGCTCTGTGTTTGTTGCATTTATTCATAACAGAAGGGCAGCCATTTCACTCACCAGTTCCAGTCAGTTTAACCCAACCCATAATACCATCATTGTAGTCAGCTTGCTGAGAGCTGGAAAAATTAGACATACCTGTTTGTAATGAATGCTGATAATTACACAACAAACAAACAACAAAGTAGTCTGCTAGATCCAATCACTTCCTCAATTTGGAGACATTAGCATTGATAATTGCATGCTGTGGAAGCTCAGAGGCACTAAACAAGATTGCATCCTCCGTACTCATCATAAAAGACATCACCAGAGCAGAGAAACTTACACTCTAGCAGGGAAAAGACACATGACACTGCTTCTACAGGTGAGGAATGGGGTACAGAGCCAACCACTCAGCCAAGGATGTAACACAGGGTAGAGCTGGAACCAAGTTAACTGAGTACTATAAATACTTTCCACTAGCTTTGGCACCAAGCCATCTTTCTAAGACAGACTCCTAGACAAAGCTGAAAGATCTTATGTACAGGATGTACAGGATGTACAGGATCCACAAATTTCATTTCTATGTGTAATTCTTTTGAAAAGCAGTTTTTAAAATTTCCTAGTTTTCTATAGATGAACCTTCAAGAGAAATGGAGCTTTTATATCTGACTGTTCATGTGATGAAAAGTAAATATTTTTAGACTCTACAGGGAAAAATGCACCATAGAAAATGACATATACATCCAGATGCTCCATTTGTGTGTGTGTGGTGCAAAATCTTCAGTAAACTTATTTATGGATTCCAGATTTTCTGTTATCATCAGTGCCTGAAAATGTGATTCACAGACAGGTACTTTGCTGTATAGATTATCATAGCTGAAACAAAGCCATGAATTTCCAAACCTTACCAGCTTTGACCCTCTTTTTTTTCCTTTTCTGTGATACTGAACAGTTACTGTAATTGCACTAGATCAGATTATGAAAATTCTCCTGTGCAGCATTTAATTCCTGTGAAGACAGACTGATAGAGCAGGGGGTGCTGAGCCTGGGGAAGTGACAGCAGTCTTCCAGTATCCAGAGAGGTCTTGCAAGAAGGCTGGAGAGGGACTTTTCATAAGGACTTGTATGATAGGACAAGGGGGAATGGCCTGAAGCTGAAAGAGGGCAGGTTTAGAATAGGTATTAGGAAAAAATTTTTGACTGTGATGGTGGTGAGGCACTGGAACAGATTGCCCAGAGAGTTTGTAGACTACCTGTCCCAGGAAGTATTCAAGAGCGGGCTGGATGGGGCTGTGGGTAACCTGATCTAGTAAAAGATGATCCTTAAAGTCCTTCCAATACAAACCACTCTATGATTCCATGATCAATTTGATTTATGCCTCAGTTTCCACAAGACTGTACTCTCTCAAGTCCATTTATTCACATAATACAAAAATAATGCCATCTACACACATACAGATACTTTTTAAAACAATCACTGCTTTCCACACCCTGTACTTGCAGCAGGGTGATGTCCCACTTGCACTGAATACCACATCAGCTACAATTAGGAAGGCTCATCAGCATGTTTGCAATGCAGCAGCACACAAAAACCTGATTTTACCACCACTGATGCTGGAGGCTGGAGAATACAGAAACAGATCTGTAATAAAGATCTGTAATAAAGACCTAGCTTCAGTGCTCATTTTACACACTGCCATGAAAAAATCCCATGGGCTTTAGGACCCTTAGCAGGACACTGGCAAGTTCACCAAGTGCCCAAGAAATTTTCAGGTACAGAATAGAGGTCCTTGCAGTGCAAGAAGCAGACAGTCTGAACCTCAGACTTTGGGCTCCTAAGTCTCAATTTAAACAGGCTGGATCCTGCCCAGAGCTAACACCTTATTATGTGTTCATTTTCCTTTGCCAGGTCTTTCATAATTCCTCATCTATCATCTCTCCTCACTTAAGTGTTCCTCTCATCCTAGGAATAGCACCAAAAAGATAGACCTACTCTGAACATTTTCAAAGTGGTATTTAGCCAAATATCTCACTACATCAAAGATGAAACATCTCAGAAGAACATGAACGTTTTCAGAGAGTTTTGCTAGTGACCAAAATGAAACCTTCCCACCTGAGGGCTTTGATCTCAAACTAGGCATGTCAACGCTGCTCTCTTTCACAGAGGCATTTGAAAGGCTCTGCTTTGTATTCTGTTCCCACAAAATTCACAGAAAGACTTCAGAAACCTCAAGAACCTGTCATGGGATGGAATGACTGCTCTCCATCCATTTCTGCTGTAACACTTCACAGGGGAGGGGCTCAGGTAAGGACGCTCATGCCAACCATGCTGATCATTCAAGAAAGAGTGACTGGAAATATGCTGCAGGTTTTCCTCATTTTTCCTAAAAAAACCCCAACAAACAAACAAAAGAATCCCCACTAAAATGATATGATAAATCACTGAACGTTTTACCTAATTCTAAAAAACCAAATGAAGTAATCAGCGTATTTAAGTAAGTTTCATTATTACAAAGTATCTGAGAACCTCTTGTATCAGTTTTTTCTTTCTACACTGTGTCCAATTAGTCCTTAGTTTGCTTCAAGCTTTTATATAAGGAATAGGGTAGCTTGGTTCATATCTTTTTAAAAGACACTTAGTAGACATTTTGTGCAAGTAATTACTGAAGTTGCAATAGAAGAAGAAAAAAAAGGCTATTTCCTACTCCATTACTGTACATTAATATATCTTCACTGACATTTACTGTCAGGACTCAGTTTTTCTTACCATCAATCTACTTCACTCAATTTAGTCTCTGATTGG